>NC_134358.1:158116396-158418523 GCF_048569485.1 Anomaloglossus baeobatrachus | reverse complement strand
GAAAAAGTGGAGAAAAAGTGGAGAATAAGTGGAGAAAAAGTGGAGAAAAAAAATGGAGAAAAAGTGGAGAATAAGTGGAGAATAAGTGGAGAAAAAGTGGAGAAAAAGTGGAGAAAAAAATGGAGAAAAAGTGGAGAAAAAGTGGAGAAAAAGTGGAGAAAAAAATGGAGAAAAAGTGGAGAAAAAGTGGAGAATAAGTGGAGAAAAAGTGGAGAAAAAGTGGAGAAAAAGTGGAGAAAAAAATGGAGAAAAAGTGGAGAAAAAGCGGAGAATAAATGGAGAAAAAGTGGAGAAAAAGTGGAGACAAAAATGGAGAAAAAGCGGAGAAAAAGTGGAGAATAAGTGGAGAAAAAGTGGAGAAAAAGTGGAGAAAAAGTGGAGAAAAAAATGGAGAAAAAGTGGAGAAAAAGTGGAGAATAAGTGGAGAAAAAGTGGAGAAACAGTGGAGAAAAAGTGGAGAAAAAAATGGAGAAAAAGTGGAGAAAAAGCGGAGAATAAATGGAGAAAAAGTGGAGAAAAAGTGGAGACAAAAATGGAGAAAAAGCGGAGAAAAAGTGGAGAATAAGTGGAGAAAAAGTGGAGAAAAAGTGGAGAAAAAGTGCAGAATAAATGGAGAAAAAGTGGAGAAAAAAATGGAGAAAAAGTGGAGAAAAAGTGGAGAAAAAGTGGAGAAAAAGTGGAGAATAAATGGAGAAAAAGTGGAGAAAAAAATGGAGAAAAAGTGGAGAAAAAGTGGAGAAAAAAATGGAGAAAAAGTGGAGAAAAAGTGGAGAATAAATGGAGAAAAAGTGGAGAAAAAGTGGAGACAAAAATGGAGAAAAAGCGGAGAAAAAGTGGAGAATAAGTGGAGAAAAAGTGGAGAAAAAGTGGAGAAAAAGTGGAGAATAAATGGAGAAAAAGTGGAGAAAAAGTGGAGACAAAAATGGAGAAAAAGCGGAGAAAAAATGGAGAAAAAGTGGAGAAAAAAAGGAGAAAAAGTGGAGAAAAAGTGGAGAATAAATGGAGAAAAAGTGGAGAAAAAAATGGAGAAAAAGTGGAGAAAAAGTGGAGAAAAAGTGGAGAAAAAGTGGAGAATAAATGGAGAAAAAGTGGAGAAAAAAATGGAGAAAAAGTGGAGAAAAAGTGGAGAAAAAAATGGAGAAAAAGTGGAGAAAAAGTGGAGAATAAATGGAGAAAAAGTGGAGAAAAAGTGGAGACAGAAATGGAGAAAAAGCGGAGAAAAAATGGAGAAAAAGTGGAGAAAAAGTGGAGAATAAATGGAGAAAAAGTGGAGAAAAAAATGGAGAAAAAGTGGAGAAAAAGTGGAGAAAAAGTGGAGAAAAAGTGGAGAATAAATGGAGAAAAAGTAGAGAAAAAAATGGAGAAAAAGTGGAGAAAAAGTGGAGAAAAAGTGGAGAAAAAGTGGAGAATAAATGGAGAAAAAGTGGAGAAAAAAATGGAGAAAAAGTGGAGAAAAAGTGGAGAATAAATGGAGAAAAAGTGGAGAAAAAGTGGAGAAAAAAATGGAGAAAAAGTGGAGAAAAAGTGGAGAATAAGTGGAGAATAAGTGGAGAAAAAGTGGAGAAAAAAATGGAGAAAAAGTGGAGAAAAAGTGGAGAAAAAGTGGAGAAAAAGTGGAGAAAAAATGGAGAAAAAGTGGAGAAAAAGTGGAGAATAAATGGAGAAAAAGTGGAGAAAAAGTGGAGAAAAAAGTGGAGAAAAAGTGGAGAAAAAGTGGAGAATAAGTGGAGAAAAAGTGGAGAAAAAGTGGAGAAAAAAATGGAGAAAAAGTGGAGAAAAAGTGGAGAAAAAATGGAGAAAAAGTGGAGAAAAAGTGGAGAATAAATGGAGAAAAAGTGGGGAAAAAGTGGAGAAAAAAATTGGAGAAAAAGCGGAGAAAAAGTGGAGAATAAGTGGAGAAAAAGTGGAGAAAAAGTGGAGAAAAAAATGGAGAAAAAGTGGAGAATAAATGGAGAAAAAATGGAGAAAAAAATGGAGAAAAAGTGGAGAAAAAGTGGAGAAAAAGTGGAGAAAAAGTGGAGAATAAATGGAGAAAAGTGGAGAAAAAAATGGAGAAAAAGTGGAGAAAAAGTGGAGAATAAGTGGAGAAAAAGTGGAGAAAAAGTGGAGAAAAAGTGGAGAAAAAGTGGAGAAAAAGTGGAGAAAAAAATGGAGAAAAAGTGGAGAAAAAGTGGAGAATAAATGGAGAAAAAGTGGAGAAAAAGTGGAGAAAAAAATGGAGAAAAAGCGGAGAAAAAGTGGAGAATAAGTGGAGAAAAAGTGGAGAAAAAGTGGAGAAAAAAATGGAGAAAAAGTGGAGAAAAAGTGGAGAATAAGTGGAGAAAAAGTGGAGAAAAAGTGGAGAAAAAAATGGAGAAAAAGTGGAGAAAAAGTGGAGAATAAGTGAAGAAAAAGTGGAGAAAAAAATGGAGAAAAGTTGAGAAAAAGTGGAGAAAAAGTGGAGAAAATTGGTGAAAAAATGGAGAAAAAGTGGAGAAAAATAGGAGAATAAATGGAGAAAATGTGGAGAAAAAGTGGAGAAAAAAATAGAGAAAAAGTGGAGAAAAAGTGGAGAAAAAGTGGAGAAAAAGTGGAGAAAAAAATGGAGAAAAAGTGGAGAAAAAGTGGAGAATAAGTGGAGAAAAAGTGGAGAAAAAGTGGAGAAAAAAATGGAGAAAAAGTGGAGAAAAAGTGGAGAATAAGTGGAGAAAAAGTGGAGAAAAAAATGGAGAAAAAGTGGAGAAAAAGTGGAGAAAAAGTGGAGAAAAATTGGTGAAAAAAATGGAGAAAAAGTGGAGAAAAATTGGAGAATAAATGGAGAAAAAGTGGAGAAAAAGTGGAGAAAAAAATAGATAAAAAGTGGAGAAAAAGTGGAGAATAAGTGGAGAAAAAGTGGAGAAAAAGTGGAGAAAAAAATGGAGAAAAAGTGGAGAAAAAGTGGAGAATAAGTGGAGAAAAAGTGGAGAAAAAAATGGAGAAAAAGTGGAGAAAAGTGGAGAATAAATGGAGAAAAAGTGGAGAAAAAGTGGAGAAAAAAATGGAGAAAAAGCGGAGAAAAAGTGGAGAATAAGTGGAGAAAAAGTGGAGAAAAAGTGGAGAAAAAAATGGAGAAAAAGTGGAGAAAAAGTGGAGAATAAATGGAGAAAAAGTGGAGAAAAAAAATGGAGAAAAAGTGGAGAAAGAGTGGAGAAAAAGTGGAGAAAAAGTGGAGAATAAATGGAGAAAAAGTGGAGAAAAAGTGGAGAAAAAGTGGAGAATAAATGGAGAAAAAGTGGAGAAAAAAATGGAAAAAAAGTGGAGAAAAAGTGGAGAATAAATGGAGAAAAAGTGGAGAAAAAAATGGAGAAAAAATGGAGAAAAAGTGGAGAAAAAGTGGAGAAAAAGTGGAGAATAAATGGAGAATAAATGGAGAAAAAGTGGAGAAAAAAATGGAGAAAAAGTGGAGAAAAAGTGGAGAATAAGTGGAGAAAAAGTGGAGAAAAAGTGGAGAAAAAATGGAGAATAAATGGAGAAAAAGTGGAGAAAAAAATGGAGAAAAAGTGGAGAAAAAGTGGAGAAAAAGTGGAGAAAAAGTGGAGAATAAATGGAGAAAAAGTGGAGAAAAAAATGGAGAAAAAGTGGAGAAAAAGTGGAGAAAAAAATGGAGAAAAATTGGAGAAAAAGTGGAGAATAAATGGAGAAAAAGTGGAGAAAAAGTGGAGAAAAAGTGGAGACAAAAATGGAGAAAAAGCGGAGAAAAAGTGGAGAATAAGTGGAGAAAAAGTGGAGAAAAAGTGGAGAAAAAGTGGAGAATAAATGGAGAAAAAGTGGAGAAAAAGTGGAGACAAAAATGGAGAAAAAGCGGAGAAAAAATGGAGAAAAAGTGGAGAAAAAATGGAGAAAAAGTGGAGAAAAAGTGGAGAATAAATGGAGAAAAAGTGGAGAAAAAAATGGAGAAAAAGTGGAGAAAAAGTGGAGAAAAAGTGGAGAATAAATGGAGAAAAAGTCGAGAAAAAAATGGAGAAAAAGTGGAGAAAAAGTGGAGAAAAAAATGGAGAAAAAGTGGAGAAAAAGTGGAGAATAAATGGAGAAAAAGTGGAGAAAAAGTGGAGACAAACATGGAGAAAAAGCGGAGAAAAAGTGGAGAATAAGTGGAGAAAAAGTGGAGAAAACGTGGAGAAAAAGTGGAGAAAAAATGGAGGAAAAAGTGGAGAAAAAGTGGAGAATAAATGGAGAAAAAGTGGAGAAAAAAATGGAGAAAAAGTGGAGAAAAAGTGGAGAAAAAGTGGAGAAAAAGTGGAGAATAAATGGAGAAAAAGTAGAGAAAAAAATGGAGAAAAAGTGGAGAAAAAGTGTAGAAAAAGTGGAGAAAAAGTGAAGAAAAAAATGGAGAAAAAGTGGAGAAAAAAATGGAGAAAAAGTGGAGAAAAAGTGGAGAATAAATGGAGAAAAAGTGGAGAAAAAAATGGAGAAAAAGTGGAGAAAAAGTGGAGAAAAAGTGGAGAATAAGTGGAGAATAAGTGGCGAAAAAGTGGAGAAAAAAATGGAGAAAAAGTGGAGAAAAAGTGGAGAATAAATGGAGAATAAATGGAGAAAAAGTGGAGAAAAAAATGGAGAAAAAGTGGAGAAAAAGTGGAGAATAAGTGGAGAAAAAGTGGAGAAAAAAATGGAGAAAAAGTGGAGTAAAAGTGGAGAAAAAGTGGAGAAAAAATGGAGAAAAAAATGGAAAAAAAGGAAAGAAAAAGTGGAGAATAAGTGGAGAAAAAAATGGAGAAAAAGTGGAGAAAAAGTGGAGAAAAAGTGGAGAAAAAAATGGAGAAAAAGTGGAGAAAAAGTGGAGAATAAGTGGAGAAAAAGTGGAGAAAAAAATGGAGAAAAAGTGGAGAAAAAGTGGAGAATAAATGGAGAATAAATGGAGAAAAAGTGGAGAAAAAAATGGAGAAAAAGTGGAGAAAAAGTGGAGAATAAATGGAGAAAAAGTGGAGAAAAAAAATGGAGAAAAAGTGGAGAAAAAGTGGAGAATAAATGGAGAAAAAGTGGAGAAAAAGTGGAGAAAAAAATGGAGAAAAAGTGGAGAAAAAGTGGAGAATAAATGGAGAAAAAGTGGAGAAAAAAATGGAGAAAAAGTGGAGTAAAAGTGGAGAAAAAGTGGAGAAAAAGTGGAGAAAAAAATGGAGAAAAAGTGGAGAAAAAGTGGAGAAAAAGTGGAGAAAAAGTGGAGAAAAAAGTGGAGAAAAAGTGGAGAAAAAGTGGAGAAAAAGTGGAGAATAAGTGGAGAATAAAATGGAGAAAAAGTGGAGAAAAAGTGGAGAAAAGGTGGAGAAAAAAATGGAGAAAAAGTGGAGAAAAAGTGGAGAATAAATGGAGAAAAAGTGGAGAAAAAGTGGAGAAAAAAATGGAGAAAAAGTGGAGAAAAAGTGGAGAATAAGTGGAGAATAAGTGGAGAAAAAAATGGAGAAAAAGTGGAGAAAAGGTGGAGAAAAAATGGAGAATAAATGGAGAAAAAGTGGAGAAAAAAATGGAGAAAAAGTGGAGAAAAAGTGGAGAAAAAGTGGAGAAAAAGTGGAGAATAAATGGAGAAAAAGTGTAGAAAAAAATGGAGAAAAAGTGGAGAAAAAGTGGAGAAAAAAATGGCGAAAAAGTGGAGAAAAAGTGGAGAATAAATGGAGAAAAAGTGGAGAAAAAGTGGAGAAAAAGTGGAGACAAAAATGGAGAAAAAGCGGAGAAAAAGTGGAGAATAAGTGGAGAAAAAGTGGAGAAAAAGTGGAGAAAAAGTGGAGAATAAATGGAGAAAAAGTGGAGAAAAAGTGGAGACAAAAATGGAGAAAAAGCGGAGAAAAAATAGAGAAAAAGTAGAGAAAAAATGGAGAAAAAGTGGAGAAAAAGTGGAGAATAAATGGAGAAAAAGTGGAGAAAAAAATGGAGAAAAAGTGGAGAAAAAGTGGAGAAAAAGTGGAGAAAAAGTGGAGAATAAATTGAGAAAAAGTCGAGAAAAAAATGGAGAAAAAGTGGAGAAAAAGTGGAGAAAAAAATGGAGAAAAAGTGGAGAAAAAGTGGAGAATAAATGGAGAAAAAGTGGAGAAAAAGTGGAGACAAACATGGAGAAAAAGCGGAGAAAAAGTGGAGAATAAGTGGAGAAAAAGTGGAGAAAAAGTGGAGAAAAAGTGGAGAAAAAATGGAGGAAAAAGTGGAGAAAAAGTGGAGAATAAATGGAGAAAAAGTGGAGAAAAAAATGGAGAAAAAGTGGAGAAAAAGTGGAGAAAAAGTGGAGAAAAAGTGGAGAATAAATGGAGAAAAAGTAGAGAAAAAAATGGAGAAAAAGTGGAGAAAAAGTGTAGAAAAAGTGGAGAAAAAGTGAAGAAAAAAATGGAGAAAAAGTGGAGAAAAAAATGGAGAAAAAGTGGAGAATAAATGGAGAAAAAGTGGAGAAAAAAATGGAGAAAAAGTGGAGAAAAAGTGGAGAAAAAGTGGAGAAAAAGTGGAGAATAAGTGGCGAAAAAGTGGAGAAAAAAATGGAGAAAAAGTGGAGAAAAAGTGGAGAATAAATGGAGAATAAATGGAGAAAAAGTGGAGAAAAAAATGGAGAAAAAGTGGAGAAAAAGTGGAGAATAAGTGGAGAAAAAGTGGAGAAAAAGTGGAGAAAAAAAATAGAGAAAAAGTGGAGAAAAAGTGGAGAATAAATGGAGAAAAAGTGGAGAAAAAAATGGAGAAAAAGTGGAGTAAAAGTGGAGAAAAAGTGGAGAAAAAGTGGAGAAAAAAATGGAAAAAAAGGAAAGAAAAAGTGGAGAATAAGTGGAGAATAAGTGGAGAAAAAAATGGAGAAAAAGTGGAGAAAAAGTGGAGAAAAAGTGGAGAAAAAGTGGAGAAAAAAATGGAGAAAAAGTGGAGAAAAAGTGGAGAATAAGTGGAGAAAAAGTGGAGAAAAAAATGGAGAAAAAGTGGAGAAAAAGTGGAGAATAAATGGAGAATAAATGGAGAAAAAGTGGAGAAAAAAATGGAGAAAAAGTGGAGAAAAAGTGGAGAATAAATGGAGAAAAAGTGGAGAAAAAAATGGAGAAAAAGTGGAGTAAAAGTGGAGAAAAAGTGGAGAAAAAGTGGAGAAAAAAATGGAGAAAAAGTGGAGAAAAAGTGGAGAAAAAGTGGAGAAAAAGTGGAGAAAAAAGTGGAGAAAAAGTGGAGAAAAAGTGGAGAATAAGTGGAGAATAAAATGGAGAAAAAGTGGAGAAAAAGTGGAGAAAAAGTGGAGAAAAAAATGGAGAAAAAGTGGAGAAAAAGTGGAGAATAAATAGAGAAAAAGTGGAGAAAAAGTGGAGAAAAAAATGGAGAAAAAGTGGAGAAAAAGTGGAGAATAAGTGTAGAATAAGTGGAGAAAAAAATGGAGAAAAAGTGGAGAAAAAGTGGAGAAAAAGTGGAGAAAAAGTGGAGAAAAAAAATGGAGAAAAAGTGGAGAAAAAGTGGAGAATAAATGGAGAAAAAGTGGAGAAAAAGTGGAGAAAAAAATGGAGAAAAAATGGAGAAAAAGTGGAGAAAAAGTGGAGAATAAATGGAGAAAAAGTGGAGAAAAAAATGGAGAAAAAGTGGAGTAAAAGTGGAGAAAAAGTGGAGAAAAAGTGGAGAAAAAAATGGAAAAAAAGGAAAGAAAAAGTGGAGAATAAGTGGAGAAGAAGTGGAGAAAAAAATGGAGAAAAAGTGGAGAAAAAGTGGAGAAAAAGTGGAGAAAAAGTGGAGAAAAAAATGGAGAAAAAGTGGAGAAAAAGTGGAGAATAAGTGGAGAAAAAGTGGAGAAAAAAATGGAGAAAAAGTGGAGAAAAAGTGGAGAATAAATGGAGAATAAATGGAGAAAAAGTGGAGAAAAAAATGGAGAAAAAGTGGAGAAAAAGTGGAGAATAAATGGAGAAAAAGTGGAGAAAAAAATGGAGAAAAAGTGGAGTAAAAGTGGAGAAAAAGTGGAGAAAAAGTGGAGAAAAAAATGGAGAAAAAGTGGAGAAAAAGTGGAGAAAAAGTGGAGAAAAAGTGGAGAAAAAAGTGGAGAAAAAGTGGAGAAAAAGTGGAGAATAAGTGGAGAATAAATGGAGAAAAAGTGGAGAAAAAGTGGAGAAAAAGTGGAGAAAAAAATGGAGAAAAAGTGGAGAAAAAGTGGAGAATAAATAGAGAAAAAGTGGAGAAAAAGTGGAGAAAAAAATGGAGAAAAAGTGGAGAAAAAGTGGAGAATAAGTGTAGAATAAGTGGAGAAAAAAATGGAGAAAAAGTGGAGAAAAAGTGGAGAAAAAGTGGAGAAAAAGTGGAGAAAAAAAATGGAGAAAAAGTGGAGAAAAAGTGGAGAATAAATGGAGAAAAAGTGGAGAAAAAGTGGAGAAAAAATGGAGAAAAAGTGGAGAAAAAGTGGAGAATAAATGGAGAAAAAGTGGAGAAAAAGTGGAGAAAAAAATGGAGAAAAAGTGGAGAAAAAGTGGAGAATAAGTGGAGAAAAAAATGGAGAAAAAGTGGAGAAAAAGTGGAGAAAAAGTGGAGAATAAGTGGAGAAAAAGTGGAGAAAAAGTGGAGAAAAAAATGGAGAAAAAGTGGAGAAAAAGTGGAGAATAAATGGAGAAAAAGTGCAGAAAAAGTGGAGACAAAAATGGAGAAAAAGCGGAGAAAAAGTGGAGAATAAGTGGAGAAAAAGTGGAGAAAAAGTGGAGAAAAAGTGGAGAATAAATGGAGAAAAAGTGGAGAAAAAAATGGAGAAAAAGTGGAGAAAAAGTGGAGAAAAAGTGGAAAATAAATGGAGAAAAAGTGGAGAAAAAAATGGAGAAAAAGTGGAGAAAAAGTGGAGAAAAAGTGGAGAAAAAGTGGAGAATAAATGGAGAAAAAGTGGAGAAAAAAATGGAGAAAAAGTGGAGAATAAATGGAGAAAAAGTCGAGAAAAAAATGGAGAAAAAGTGGAGAAAAAGTGGAGAAAAAAATGGAGAAAAAGTGGAGAAAAAGTGGAGAATAAATGGAGAAAAAGTGGAGAAAAAGTGGAGACAAAAATGGAGAAAAAGCGGAGAAAAAGTGGAGAATAAGTGGAGAAAAAGTGGAGAAAAAGTGGAGAAAAAAATGGAGAAAAAGTGGAGAAAAAATGGAGAAAAAGTGGAGAAAAAGTGGAGAATAAATGGAGAAAAAGTGGAGAAAAAAATGGAGAAAAAGTGGAGAAAAAGTGGAGAAAAAGTGGAGAATAAATGGAGAAAAAGTAGAGAAAAAAATGGAAAAAAGTGAAGAAAAAGTGGATAAAAAGTGGAGAAAAAGTGGAGAATAAATGGAGAAAAAGTGGAGAAAAAAATGGAGAAAAAGTGGAGAAAAAGTGGAGAATAAATGGAGAAAAAGTGGAGAAAAAGTGGAGAAAAAAATGGAGAAAAAGTGGAGAAAAAGTGGAGAAAAAGTGGAGAATAAGTGGAGAATAAGTGGAGAAAAAGTGGAGAAAAAAATGGAGAAAAAATTGGAGAAAAAGTGGAGAATAAATGGAGAATAAATGGAGAAAAAGTGGAGAAAAAAATGGAGAAAAAGTGGAGAAAAAGTGGAGAAAAAAATGGAGAAAAAATTGGAGAAAAAGTGGAGAATAAATGGAGAATAAATGGAGAAAAAGTGGAGAAAAAAATGGAGAAAAAGTGGAGAAAAAGTGGAGAATAAGTGGAGAAAAAGTGGAGAAAAAGTGGAGAAAAAAATGGAGAAAAAGTGGAGAAAAAGTGGAGAATAAATGGAGAAAAAGTGGAGAAAAAAATGGAGAAAAAGTGGAGTAAAAGTGGAGAAAAAGTGGAGAAAAAGTGGAGAAAAAAATGGAGAAAAAGTGGAGAAAAAGTGGAGAATAAGTGGAGAATAAGTGGAGAAAAAAATGGAGAAAAAGTGGAGAAAAAGTGGAGAAAAAGTGAAGAAAAAGTGGAGAAAAAAATGGAGAAAAAGTGGAGAAAAAGTGGAGAATAAATGGAGAAAAAGTGGAGAAAAAGTGGAGAAAAAAAATGGAGAAAAAGTGGAGAAAAAGTGGAGAATAAATGGAGAAAAAGTGGAGAAAAAAATGGAGAAAAAGTGGAGTAAAAGTGGAGAAAAAGTGGAGAAAAAGTGGAGAAAAAATGGAGAAAAAGTGGAGAAAAAGTGGAGAATAAGTGGAGAAAAAGTGGAGAAAAAGAATGGAGAAAAAGTGGAAAAAAAGTGGAGAATAAATGGAGAAAAAGTGGAGAAAAAAATGGAGAAAAAGTGGAGTAAAAGTGGAGAAAAAGTGGAGAAAAAGTGGAGAAAAAGTGGAGAAAAAATGGAGAAAAAGTGGAGAAAAAGTGGAGAATAAGTGGAGAAAAAGTGGAGAAAAAGTGGAGAAAAAAATGGAGAAAAAGTGGAGAAAAAGTGGAGAAAAAGTGGGAATAAGTGGAGAATAAAATGGAGAAAAAGTGGAGAAAAAGTGGAGAAAAAGTGGAGAAAAAGTGGAGAAAAAATGGAGAAAAAGTGGAGAAAAAGTGGAGAATAAATGGAGAAAAAGTGGAGAAAAAGTGGAGAAAAAAATGGAGAAAAAGTGGAGAAAAAGTGGAGAATAAGTGGAGAATAAGTGGAGAAAAAAATGGAGAAAAAGTGGAGAAAAAGTGGAGAAAAAGTGGAGAAAAAGTGGAGAAAAAATTTTAGAAAAAGTGGAGAATAAATGGAGAAAAAGTGGAGAAAAAGTGGAGAAAAAAATGGAGAAAAAGTGGAGAAAAAGTGGAGAATAAGTGGAGAAAAAGTGGAGAAAAAGTGGAGAAAAAAATGGAGAAAAAGTGGAGAAAAAGTGGAGAATAAATGGAGAAAAAGTGGAGAAAAAAATGGAGAAAAAGTGGAGAAAAACTGGAGAAAAAGTGGAGAAAAAAATGGAGAAAAAGTGGAGAAAAAGTGGAGAATAAGAGGAGATAAAGTGGAGAAAAACTGGAGAAAAAAATGGAGAAAAAGTGGAGAAAAAGTGGAGAATAAGTGGAGAAAAAGTGGAGAAAAAAATGGAGAAAAAGTGGAGAAAAAGTGGAGAAAAAGTGGAGAAAAAGTGGAGAAAAAGTGGAGAAAAAAATGGAGAAAAAGTGGAGAAAAAGTGGAGAATAAATGGAGAAAAAGTGGAGAAAAAGTGGAGAAAAAAATGGAGAAAAAGTGGAGAAAAAGTGGAGAAAAAGTGGAGAAAAAAATGGAGAAAAAGTGGAGAAAAAGTGGAGAATAAATGGAGAAAAAGTGGAGAAAAAGTGGAGAGAAAAATGGAGAAAAAGTGGAGAATAAATGGAGAAAAAGTGGAGAAAAAGTGGAGAAAAAGTGGAGAAAAAGTGGAGAAAAAGTGGAGAAAAAAATGGAGAAAAAGTGGAGCACCCTTTGGTGCCTTTCATGTGGCACTAAGGGGTGCTTAGCTTTGTATTTTGCCAAAAAAATGAAAAAAAAAATGACGTAGGGTTCCCCCTAGTTTTGTAGCCAGCTATGGTAAAGCAGACGGCTGCAGCCTGCAGACCACAGCTGCCAACCTCACCTTGGCTGGTAATCCAAAACTGAGGGCACCCCACACTGTTATTTTAAATTAAATAAATAATTAAAAAAAAAACACGTAGGGGTCCCCCAAAATTGTATCACCAGCCAAGGTAAAGCAGACAGCTGGGGCCTGATATTCTCAGACTAGGGAGGTCCATGGTTATTGGACTCTCCCAAGCCTAAAAATAGCAGGCCGCAGCCGCCCCAGAAGTGGCGCATCCATTAGATGCGCCAATCCTGGTGCTTCGCCCCAGCTCATCCTGCGCCCTGGTGCGGTGGCAAACGGGGTAATATATGGGGTTAATACCAGATGTGTAATGTCACCTGGCATCAAGCCCTGGGGTTGGTGAGGTCAGGCGTCTATCAGATACCCGACATCACCAACCCAGTCAGTAATAAAAAAAAATAGACGACAAACACATTTTTATTTGAAAAAACACACCCCAAAACATTCCCTCTTTAACCAATTTATTAGAATGAAAAACAAATCCAGGTCTGCTGTAATCCAAGGGGTTGCCATGACGATCCACACTGTCCCAGTCAATGAAGAGCAGGATGTTCCCCATTGGCTGGGAGAGCAGTGCAGTGACCTGAGCTAACATCAATGGGTCAGCCCAGGTCACTGCAGGGGATGACAAGTGCTGCTGTCAGCGAGGTACATTACCTGCGCTGATCTCCAGCACTGCCGACAGCCCCTGTCACTGAGTTCAGTGACCGGCGGCTTCACAGCCAAATATCGCGAGAGGTCCGTGACGTCACCGCTAGTCAGTCTCGGGTCGGAAGCGAGAGGTGATGTGACAAGCGGCGGCCATGGAGGACAGTGACAGCGCTGAGGTTGGGACTTCATCACCGCAGGTAAGCCGAGCGGGGGGGATGTGTGTGTGTGTGTGTGTGTATGTATGTGTACGTGTGTGTGTATGTGTACATGCCGCGGGCAGGAGGGGGCGGAGTGAGCTGAGCGGGAAGTGTGGGCTTCCTGCACGTAACTAAGATAAACATCGGGTTACTAACCAAAGCGCTTTGCTTGGATACCCGATGTTTATCTTGGTTACCAGCTTGTGGCAGGCTGCCAGCGATGGCTCCTGCACACTGTAGCTGTAAAAAGCCCCGCTTTTTGCTGCTAGAACCGTTCTCGAACGTATCTAGAACTATCGAGCTTTTGCAAAAAGCTCGAGTTCTAGTTCGATCTCGAACAGCCCCAAAAATCACTCGAGCTTAGAACTGGAGAACCTCGAACCACGAACCGCGCTCAACTCTAGTAACGTCCCTGTCCATGCTTACTGGTCCAAGTATCGGTGGGGAAATGCACCCGTTGACACACAGAGTTTCTCAAGGAAGCGGTGATGTTGTGTGCGACATGCTGGTGTAGCGCGGGCACACCTTTCTTAGAGAAGTAGTGGAGACTGGGCATCTGGTACTGGGGCACAGCGACAGAAATAAGGTCTCTAAAATCCTGTGTGTCCATCAGGCGGAAAGGAAGCATTTCGGTAGCCAAGAGCTTTCAGAGGGATAAAGTCAACCTCTTAGCTTTGTCATGGGTCGCAGGAAATGGCCTTTTATTTGTCCACATCTGAGGGACAGAGATCTGGCTGCTGTGTGTAGACGGTGTTGAGTAGGGTGTCCCTGGAAAAATGCAGCTTTGTGAGGAAAGTGCAGGCGTAGACATGATGTTGCCTTCATCCAACGTTGGTGCTATCGATGTCTGAGAGAGCTGTACACACGCACTTGTTTCCCCTTCCAAACCAACTGACGACCTACCAAGCAAACTGCCTGTTGCGGTTACAGTGGTGGAAGTTGTGCGTGGAAAACCAGGTGTGACAGCTGTCCCCACAGTCCTAGAAGATGAAGAGCGCACGGATGCACTAGAAGGGGCAGGCGGTGTATGGTTCGCTCCGCTAGGCCGCACTGCAGCACGGTGAGCTTCCCACCGGGACATATGATATTTATTCATGTGACGATTCATGGAAGAAGTTGTCAAACTGCTGAGGTTTTGACCTCTATTAACAGAATCATGACAAATTTTACAGATCACATAATTTGGGCGATCTTTTGCTATGTCAAAAAAGGACCAGGCTAGGCAAGGCTTAGAGGGCATGCGACTTGTTGATCCACCCCGACTAGTGCTCAGAGGCAGAGTGGTCGCTGAGGATGCAGTTGTAGACGTGCTACCAGTACTCCGACTCTGTCCAGGAAGGCGCAAGGTAACTTCGTCATCAGTTGCATCCTCCTCCACCACCTCTGTTGACCTCCTCGAGTGCCTGACTGTGGGTTGACAGTATGTGGGATCTAGAACTCCCTCATCAATTGTTGTGTTTGCACTCCCCTCACCCTCAGACCGAGCCTCTTCTTGCCCTGACCGAATATTTAAGTTGTCATCCCAATCTGGTATCTGCGTCTCATTGTCATCAGTATGTTCCTCATTGTCTATAACAACAGGTGTTACAGTTAGTGAAAAAGGGTCAACATTATGCTCAAAAACTTGGTCCTCACGGCCTGAATCAGAGTCACAAAGGTTCTGGGCATCACTGCAGACCATTTCCTGGTCTGTACTCACTGTAGCTTGGGAGCAGACCTCTGATTCCCAGGCTATAGTGTGACTGAACAGCTCTGCAGACTCAGCCATCTCAGTTCCACCATACTGTGCAGGGCGGATGGAGACTTCAGAGCTGGGAGAAAGCAAGTTTGATTGGGATGACAACTCAGAGGACTGGTGTTTTTTGGATGCGGTAGTTGAGGTGGCGGAGAGGGCACTTGTTGGACCACTTGAGATCCATTCAAGCATTTTCCTTTTTTGGCCATCATCTACCTTTGTTTCAGTTGTCCGTGTCCGTAAAAAAGGGAGCACATCGGATTGTCCACGGTAAGTAGTAGACATCTTACTTTTGCTGGAAGATGGTCTATCTTCAGCAGATGTTAATGGAGCTTTGCCACCTTCCCCACAGACAAACCCTTTTTTTCCTTTTCCAACACGCCTCTTACCCTTTCCACCAGCATCTGTCATTTTGCCACTCATTTTGATTGAGACAAGATTGTGCACTTAAAATGTGGTAGTAAAAATTGAGAGGTGGTGTAGATTGCAGCGGTGGTCTATCTTTATTAACAGCAGAATAAACAACAATAATTATCATTGACAATGCAACTACGGCCCTTAAACTGGCAGCAGTGTTTGCTAGTATAATGGCTTAGTAACAATGAGTTTGAGTGTGCAATGCAGGCAGACGTGCTGCAAATATCTTTGCACTAGTGGGACGATACAGAAGTCCAACAGCCACGTTTAGGATGTCACTAAGTTCACTCAGTGTTTGCTATTATAATGGCTTAGTAACAATGAGTTTGAATGTGCAATGCAAGCAGACGTGCTGCAAATATCTTTGCACTAGTGGGACGATACAGAAGTCCAACAGCCACGTTTAGGATGCCACTAAGTTCACTCAGTGTTTGCTAGTATAATGGCTTAATAACAATGAGTTTGAGTGTGCAATGCAGGCAGACGTGCTGCAAATATCTTTGCACTTGTGGGACGATACAGAAGTCCAACAGCCACGTTTAGGATGCTACTAAGTTCACTTAATGTTTGCTAGTATAATGGCTTAGTAACAATGAGTTTGAGTGTGCAATGCAGGCAGACGTGCTGCAAATATCTTTGCCTAATGGGACGATACAGAAGTCCAACAGCCACGTTTAGGATGCCACTAAGTTCACTCAGTGTTTGCTAGTATAATGGCTTAGTAACAATGAATTTGAGTGTGCAATGCAGGCAGACGTGCTGCAAATATCTTTGCACTTGTGGGACGATACAGAAGTCCAACAGCCACGTTTAGGATGCCACTAAGTTCACTCAGTGTTTGCTAGTATAATGGCTTAGTAACAATGAGTTTGAGTGTGCAATGCAGTCAGACGTGCTGCAAATATCTTTGCATTTGTGGGACGATACAGAAGTCCAACAGCCACGTTTAAGATGCCACTAAGTTCACTCAGTGTTTGCTAGTATAATGGCTTAGTAACAATGAGTTTGAGTGAGCAATGCAGGCAGACGTGCTGCAGATATCTTTGCACTAGTGGGACGATACAGAAGTCCAACAGCCACGTTTAGGATGCCACTAAGTTCACTCAGTGTTTGCTAGTATAAGGGCTTAGTAACAATGAGTTTGAGTGTGCAATGCAGGCAGACGTGCTGCAAATATCTTTGCACTAGTGGGACGATACAGAAGTCCAACAGCCACGTTTAGGATGCCACTAAGTTCACTCAGTGTTTGCTATTATAATGGCTTAGTAACAATGAGTTTGAGTGTGCAATGCAGGCAGACGTGCTGCAAATATCTTTGCACTAGTGGGACGATACAGAAGTCCAACAGCCACGTTTAGGATGCCACTAAGTTCACTCAGTGTTTGCTAGTATAATGGCTTAGTAACAATGAGTTTGAGTGTGGAATGCAGTCAGACGTGCTGCAAATATCTTTGCACTTGTGGGACGATACAGAAGTCCAACAGCCACGTTTAAGATGCCACTAAGTTCACTCAGTGTTTGCTAGTATAATGGCTTAGTAACAATGAGTTTGAGTGTGCAATGCAGGCAGACGTGCTGCAAATATCTTTGCACTAGTGGGACGATACAGAAGTCCAACAGCCACGTTTAGGATGCCACTAAGTTCACTCAGTGTTTGCTATTATAATGGCTTAGTAACAATGAGTTTGAGTGTGCAATGCAGGCAGACGTGCTGCAAATATCTTTGCACTAGTGGGACGATACAGAAGTCCAACAGCCACGTTTAGGATGCCACTAAGTTCACTCAGTGTTTGCTAGTATAATGGCTTAGTAACAATGAGTTTGAGTGTGCAATGCAGTCAGACGTGCTGCAAATATCTTTGCACTTGTGGGACGATACAGAAGTCCAACAGCCACGTTTAGGATGCCACTAAGTTCACTCAGTGTTTGCTAGTATAATGGCTTAGTAACAATGAGTTTGAGTGTGCAATGCAGGCAGACGTGCTGCAAATATCTTTGCACTTGTGGGACAATACAGAAGTCCAACAGCCACGTTTAGGATGCCACTAAGTTCACTCAGTGTTTGCTAGTATAATGGCTTAGTAACAATGAGTTTGAGTGTGCAAAGGGCAGGAGGGTACAGTGCCAGGGTTGTGGGTCTCTGGGTAGAGGAAAGGAAGCCTGCCTTTCTATCCCTCCTAATGGGGAAATGCAGCGAGGAAATCCCTGACCTTAGCTACACAGACTCTGTCATCTTGTGTAGCTGTTAAACTCTGTTTTCACGGACCTGTCACCTATGGCTCTGACCCTGGCGGTATTAGCCCTTAAAAGGACTGATAGAAAGTGCTATCCCTATGCTGTACAGCGCTGTGTATAGAGCGTACACAGCGGTATCGGAGCTAGGCGCTGCGCCAGCGGTGACTGACACCAAGTACGCAGAAGAGATAATGGCGTGCTGGAGGAAAATGTCCATTTTTATAATGCAGGGACATGTGACATGGACATCCTATCACACATTCCGTTGCTTCTTTGGCTAAAAGTCCACTTAGCTGTGTGTGTGTCTGGGATTGGCTGACATGCTGGCCCGCCCCACTACATATGCGCGCTTAGGGAAGGAAGACAAGGAAAAAAAAAAAAAAATGTCGATCGCCATTATCCATACAGCAGTGATCTGAATTCGCTGTTCCCGCACACTATACACTGAAATTTCATAATAGTGTGAGTCACAGAGTGACTTACACTATTACAGCGGAAAGCCAGCTAGGAATTAGCTGGTCTTTTTGCTGCTAGAACCGTTCTCGAACGTATCTAGAACTATCGAGCTTTAGCAAAAAGCTCGAGTTCTAGTTCTATCTAGAACAGCCCCCAAAATCACTCGAGCCACGAACTGGAGAACCTCGAACCACGAACCGCGCTCAACTCTAATTATAATTTGTAATTTTATATATTTGATGCAACATAAAATACAGGATGACATTAAGTGAGTAATGTCATTTTTGTGCATTTTCTCTGCTTAGTGTTCCTTTAATAAATGTAAATTATTAGCAGTTATAAGTAACTCTTTAAGCCTGGATAACTCATTAGATTCCCTACGTTGGACATAAAAGATGTTCTTGTTTATGAGAAATTATAAGACTAGTAACATGAAAGTATATCCTTAAGGTTGCCCTTTTGTTTTAACTTCTGAGCAGTTTGGACATATAGCGACAATAATTAAGTAGAAAATATAGCATCAATGCATTAGAGATGTGGATTATGCTATGATTTTTTTATTTATCAACTTTCTAGGTTAATTATGAGGCAAAGAGGGAGCCATCTGTATAGTTATTTTTCCATATTATGTAAAGCATTAAGATAGAAAAAGAACAGAAAAGTTTAAATTAATGTATGCATTATCATAAAAAGGCAAGTTTATAAGCCAAACACAGCTCATTAATGTGAACGCAGTCAGTGACCTCACATTATAAGCAATGGTGACCATTGGTAAGAAACAGCCTATTTAATAACACATTGCAATAATAGACCTTTTATTAGTTAGGTGGGGATGTTCTATACTACGAATTTGACAAATTCTCCTTAAAGATTAGTGAATACTGTACATTTGTACAAATTTCAATACTGGAAAGCTTAGCTATTACATGCGGGGAAGAGGAGAGAGAAAGAACCCTGCTGATCATAAGAGCTTACCCTGTACTCTACATAACACAGAGAGAGGACCCAGCTGATCATAAGAGCTTACACTCTAAATGAAAAAGAGGACCTTGTTCTTTTAGGGGACCCACACAGCGTCTGTGGATTCCAATCAATCACAGACACTGTCACACAGGTTGGGGGTGCAATCTTACTGCAACCAATCAGAGGTTTCAGTATTGCTGGTGAACAAGGGAAGCAGTGAATATGTATGAGGGTTAATGAGAGGACCCAGAATCAATGTGACAGCTGCGCAGGGAATCAAGAAGTGTAACTATCCTGCTTTATTCCCTATTTGCTTTCTTTTGCAGCCCCCTAGCTTCTACTAACACCCGTTCCCCTAGCCTTTACTAACACCAGGCTAACTAGTCCTTCCTAACACATTAGATTTGCCTCCCATTTAATTCAATCGTGTTCAGATATGTTGGTTAAACTGTTCAGTGAACATCAGAAAAGTCGTCGAAAACAACAGTAACCAAACCTTGACAGGTTTGCTTACTCCCTACTCACCAAACTCGCATCACATGTATGTTGGGTGCACAGTAGTTTGAGCAGACAAGGAGGTATATCACCAAAGAAAGTGAGAACTGCTTAGATTAATATTTTTTTGGAAATTCATATGCAAATGTCATGCAGTGCAGTCTTCAATAAACTTACACATGTCAAAATATAATTCCTTAATCATAGATTTCTTAGCCATACAAACAATCCCTATTAAAATACCCACACTTATTTAATGTCAGCTTCCTATTAGTGTGGTGTATTGTGGTGCATGGAACATAATAATAAAAAAAAATTGACATGGGAGAGTTGAAGCATATACTTGTAAGACTACACAGCAACATCCACTTTATTGGCTATTGTATGCAGTTTTAATTCTTATGCTGCACAATTACTATCCAGTGAGTTGGTGGTTCTCAGGAAAGGCCCTTGTGCAATTATAGCTTTTAGGTGCAGTGATTCATTGGCTATTCTTATTTGCATGTATGCACAATGCTTGTCACTCAACTTTCTGCATCTGAGACCTTGATTACCCATATATATGAGCTAGAGATGCTCTTGTGTCACCCCTGAACTATCAGGCTGTCACAGGGTACTGCATAAGCTGCCCTTATGTGCAGTATTCCACCTCCCTCTTGGTTCTGGGTCCCTATCTAAATAGTGTTGCCTCCAACAGCAAATCAAATCCTAGATACACCCTGCACCACACCCAACAGGCACACCAGTGGACAGCTTGAGTGGAATAGAGCTGCCCACTTGAGGGGTCAGGGAGGGGAGGTGAGGAGTGTAGTGAGAGTGAGAGTTAGAGAGTTAGAGAGAGGAGGTTGGGAGCAGTGGCTCCTAGTGAAGCTGTCTAGGTTGCAGACAGTGGTCTGGGCCTAGAGGAGTCGGACCCCCAGTCGCAGATGATTGTGGCCAGGTGTCAGGACTTGTCGAGGAGGACAGCCGGCAGCCTGGCACTGTCACCGGTCTGGGACTGAAGGTACGATGGTGTACAAGGACCCGAGGTCGGGGAATAGCTTCAGGCAACCCAATAATTCACATGAGGAGAACAGAGCCTTTATGATCTTTTCCCACCCACTCCAGAATCGGGGCATTAGTACATCGAGGGGGATAAGACTTTCCAAACCACAATGGCCCAGATAATCCCAAGCGTGAGCCCTGAGAGCAAGCTCCCATACTTAGCCATAGTAGGGAGCGGGGTCCAGCTAGTTCCATACTACTGGGCCACCAAGTTGAAATAAAACTAAGTGCCAGGAGGCAGGTCACGGATCACCAGGCAACACTATTGGGGACAAGACCCGGATGAGCTTCCCTCAGTGGCAGCGGTAACCAGGTACTTGGTTTACCCGGTTGTCAGTGTCTGCTTATGGACTGAGTGAGTACGAGACTGACCCCAGCACCCCACGGCATCCCTCTACACCGAGTCCTGAGGCATTTCCCTTCCCGTGGAGGGCTACGACACCTTGCTGCCCCACTTCACCACCCAGGTACTCTCAACGGCAGCGGCAGTACTTCCCAAATTACTGTACACCACGGGTGGCATCACAAACTATATATCAACTAACCTGTAAATAGCCCCCTTCATTTGGAGTGGCCGCACGACCCCCGGGTCCGGTGACCCTCGAACCACAGCGAACCCGGATCTGAGCAGCTCGGCTGCTGCCACGGGAGTGGCACATTCTCCCACCTGGTTCCTCAGCTTATCCAGGGTGACTCCCTTTGTTATGTCTCCTTTATTTCATTGCAAGCCCCAGAACCATTTCATGTGCTTTAACCATGTGACCTTATTTCCACATAGATTGTAGAGCTGCTTCACTAACTCTTAGCTACTACCTAGTGGCAGAACATAGATA
The DNA here is from genome assembly GCF_048569485.1 of Anomaloglossus baeobatrachus. Lineage (NCBI taxonomy): Eukaryota > Metazoa > Chordata > Amphibia > Anura > Aromobatidae > Anomaloglossus > Anomaloglossus baeobatrachus. The sequence goes on along the minus strand of NC_134358.1, from coordinate 158,398,060 downwards.
CATCACTTTGGGCATATATAAGCCACTTCTATGTGCTGAATTCTCATGTGAATTATCTGCAATTTTAATACAGAGCAAATATAATGAGATAGATAACAGCTCTTTTACATCTTAAATACGCATCAAGTACAAATTTGGGGCAACACAGAAGGGATATGGAAGGCCATTATATTGTATGAAGGGCCATCATACTGTGTGGAGGGCAGTAGAGCTCTCATTATGTGCGGGAGGGCTATGTTAGGGCCATCATGCAGTCTTTTCGTCACTGTGGAGAAACTGTGGGGCTATCATACTTTGTAGGTGGGGGATACTGTGGGGTCATCATGCTGTTTGTGTTGAGAGTACAGTGGAGGGGTTTAATGTGGGATTCATCCTGTGTTTGATAGTGAATTTTGTTGACATCCTACTCAATCCATGGGAATAGTAAGGGGCTTCCATAGGAGCAAAATTACTTTGTAAAGTCTCTAACGTTGATGGATATGCTCTTCTCCCAATTTTTTTGAGTATGGACTGTGTTGGAAGCTGATATCCATTTATCCATTGGCTTGAAGTAAAATCATCATTTGAGACTATGTTAGGCAAAACAGTCCATATTTAGCATATGTCAAAGTACAGCTATCTCCAATTTTCTCTCTTCTTCAAGGGAAACCACTAGTTTTCCCCTACAACCTAAAGAACCTTTCAGAAATTGTTATGTATTTTTTTTTAGATATTTTACTATGCATTTTTTGTGCATTTTTTTTATTAATGTAAATAAATGAGAATGCTCAGTGCTCTCATTTTGATAGATCATACTATGTCTATGGAAAACATAAACAAAAGACCATACAAATAGCAGGCCTTGAAAGCAGAAAACAAGGACTCATGCTTTATTCAGAAATTAGAACAGTACAGTATGTTTTCTCTGACATTAACACCTTAATTATACTACTAACACTTACTTACAGCTATACAGACCTTCATTGATTTAAAAAAAAAAAAAAATGAAATCCTTTTCCGAAAAAAAGGATACCTGTATTATTGCTTTTTGTTTAAATCACTCCAAGTACCATAACACCAGTCCTAAAGGAGTGGGAGTCTACTATTTTAATCCCCAGCAATCAGCTGTAGAATACAACAACTATTGGCTTTGGGATGGTTCCTATAGTTTGCTCATCTCCTTTCCCACTGCCTATGGTAGTCTATCCCTCAAAATCAAAACAAACCCTGACAAATTTTAACCACAATAAAATACTGACTTAAATCCATATTCCTCTTAATACAGATCCTAGACTAAAGCACCATTAATAAAGTTTTCATACCTGTTTATCAAGCAACAACTAGCGCTCTTCTTTATAGAGATTTCATACCAAATTTTTCATTTTTACAAACCTCAAACCAAACTCCTTTATTCTAGAACATTTCATAACTTTCTATACATCCCATGAAACACTACTGTTTTATTTAGTTTTCAAACCAAGCTTACAAATAATTCTCGCTAACCGTTCCTTTGCACCAGGACTGACATCTGAACTTGTCTACTTTTACCATTCAGGATGGCTTGTAGACGTTGGGCATAATTCACAATGCAACACCAAAAAGGTTAAACTAATTTTCCAGATATCCAGAAGATCTTTTAAATTACAAATTAGAACATAGGCACTTTGGGTGGATATTGACTGCCTGGAGACTTGGGACACCAGGCAGGTGCCTAAACCCCTCATATTATATTTGTCAATCCCTTAAACATTTGAATTCTTGATCCAACTTTTTCTAAAAAGTAAAACTATGGAAATAGCTTTTTTTCTGCTGAAACAAATATTCTGGTAATTTGACTACAGAGGTTGTCCATTTTTTCAATCCTTTTTTGTAAAAAAAAAATGTTTCAAAAGGAAAGGACAAATTGTCCCATTGTTGCTGAATTTTCCTGAATTTTAGAATGGATAACTTCAATCTTCAGTAAAATCAAGCAGAAAGAGCAGTTTCCCTGTTACACCACGACAGGAGAAATTAATTACCTGGAGCCCTTTAAAGTTACTGTGTTGTGCAGAGTGAAGGATGGTCTTTGTAATAATCCCCCTATTAGTAACAGAAGTTTTCATTAGAATCGATGAAATGTATTTTCTTTACCAGGCAAAGTCTTCTGTTTTTCAAGTAAATCTAATTCCCATTTTTTTGTTAACACTTCCAAACTTGAGTCTTTAAGATTGTCTATTTTTTGAATTTCAAATTCCAAGTATTTCAAAACATTCTGGGAGGACTAGGTTCTGGTGTGGCTAGTTGATAGCTATGTGAACCCCAATAGCCTCTTGATTGCATTAATTTGTACAGTTAAAGTTGCGATCTTCTAGTTTAATGATATATTACTCCAGTCAAACATTTCCCAAGGGCATTAAATGCTGTTAACTTATCAAAAAAATCTAGATGTTGTCATGTAACCTCAAATACCATATGTATTAGAAATAAGCAAATAGATTCAATGTCAATTGAATTTGTGTTGAATTCTTTAGGAATTCATTACACCATTTCATGAATTGCCTAAGGCCATGTGCGCACTTTGCATGATTACATGCTTTTACGCTGTGTTCTGCACCGGAGCGTGAAACCATGCGTCCTGCGTCCCCAGCACACTCTATATAGATTGTGCAAATTCCATCTGCATGTTACTTTTTAGAATGCAGCATTTTGCATGCTGTCAAAACACTGCGTTCTAAAAAGTAACATGTCAGTTGTTTTGTGCATTCTGGATGCTTTCTCCACACTGTCTATGGGAGAGGTTGCATCCAGAACACACAAATTCTGCAGGAATTCTGCAGACACCAAACTTTCAGAACGCAGCTTTTCAGCTGCATTCTGAATCGCTCAAGCAGTGACTTTACGCTGCGGTGCAGAACACACTTACATGCGCACATAGCCTTAAATTGCTGCCAGGCTATATATTGCAGAGGATAACATAAGCCAGAAATGGGTCACATGATCTCTGGTGTGGTAGAGCAGGCTTCACTTTAATGCCTTGTAGCTTTCCCATCACGGGTTATTGCACAGCCAATCATGAGGGACTATCATAGACTGTATAAAAGCAGAGACAGGGAATACAGTAGCCATTTCCAGTTGAATTTTAAGAGTGAAAGTGCATCACAGTTCTCAGCTTAGCAATCAATAAAGAGAGGGGAAACCATAAAACACTGAATAAACATAACATAACATGTGTGAAAGCACAGCATTGAAGACCGTTTACCCATAGCAATTTATTTTGATACTACTTTGCTATAACTAAGGCTGTGTCTGTGTTTAAACGTTTTAAATTTGGATTGACGTTGGATACAGTTCTAGGAGACCTCAGAGTGTTATGCATGACTCTTAAGGGCAATTGAAATATTTCAATGAAAAAAATAATCCAAGCAGGAAAATTAAAATTTCAAATGTATTTTTTTTTAGTAAATTTTGATCTCTCCACTTTGTTTTAGGAATCTGTTTTTCTCTTCTTCTAAGAAACAAATCCAACTTCAGTCCATTGGCAATGTCCTAAATAACTGTTTCCTTGATGAAATCAGATATGGGGCTCTATCGGATCATATTATAGCTAAATTACTATATATATATATTTTATTTACTTTTTTTTTTTTTAAATCTGTTTAACATTTAGAAATTAAGAACTCAATGGTTATTTTGACTCAAAATAATGATGAGTTAGGAATATTGTACAGTGCTGTATTATATAGTAAGGAGCAGATATAACAAAATTCAAATTCCCCCAAATCACATAGCTTTTCCTGGGAACTTCCATTTAGAGTAAAGCTAATTCTCGCAAATTGAATGAACTTTATTAGCCTGCAGATTCCAGAACACAAAAAACATTACAAATATAAAACAAACAAAAAGAAACATATACGCTCCTCACCATTCACCTCTCGGACCCCTCCTTTGCTCACTGCCTGCCACTGGTACATCAGAACATCTTCTTCCCCTGACACTTGCTGTATTTTCTGTCCAGAAAACTCTAGGACAGGACTTTTGACCGCAACCAGGCTATTGAGGTCACTGAGCATTGCACATCATACATGTGCACTGCATAGTGACCTCTTAGGCCTGGTCATGGCCAGAAATCCAAGGTTAGAGCTACAACAACAAAAAGAAGAGGCTCTAAGGAATACACGGTCCTTTTCTATATGCTGTTGCATCTTTGACCAGCTCATTCTAAGATTCTAAGCCAGAACTACTGGCTGTGACCAGGCCAAAAAAGTTACTGAACGTGTGATGTCCTTGACATCACAACATGCATTACACAATGACTTTCAAGGTCTGTTTATGGCCAGAAGTCCTGTCCTAAAGTGAACAGGCATGAGATGCAATGCCCAACAAGGAAAAGAGGTTTCTCTAAGGACTAGATGGAGAGTAGCAAGCAAAGGATGGGCCAGACAAGTGAGCGTTGAGGTGCTGACCATCTACAATTCAGCAAAACATGGACAGTCAGCCATCATTTTGCTAAATCCATGCTGAGAATTTATAAAAATCCATATTCACAAAAATGAATATTTTTTGTACAGTCAAGTAAAATTCTAATTCATTTAGGTGTGTTAATCTTTAGCATTGTATTTTCTTGTATTATTTGTTTGCTCATACATTTAGTATATGTGTAGCATTGTGTACTATTCCACATCTCAAAAGCTGGCCTGAATAAAGAATATAGCAACAAAGTCAGATTGAACACTCCATACTCTATTCTCCATGGTCTGATGAAGACAATATTATTATTCTATATAGTTACTGATTAGTAGAAATCATATCACTATTTCTTTTCTGCAACCGCTACCATTACACTTACTATTTAATACATTAAACTACAGTGAGATTTTCTTTCTTCCTTGCTTCAAACATGAATTACAAGCACAGACTGATTTCTGAATGTGTTCAAAACGCTTTCAATAATGGACCTTTTATTTGGTCCAAGGTTACAATTTCTGTTCTGCTACATAATGTATTTGATATATTAGATCTTCGCTGTTGAACTAATAATCTCTGATGAACAAGTTTTCTGGGCATCAATTTGAAACTTAATTTAAAATATTTTTGCATCTGCATTTGCACAAGTGGATTTAATTTGAAAAGTATTAAAACATACATAATATATTTTTATTCATATGTGCAGTAATCTGATTAGCAAGTTACTAAGGTATATAACTTAATCATTTAAGTTTAAAGTTTCTGGGAAATTTCATTTATAATAAGAAAAATGAGTAATAACGAATCTCTTATTTCATTTTCAACACAGTTGGGTTCTGCCATCTTTTACCAGTTTCTCATTCTATACACAACTCCTTGTTCCATAAATAGACTGTTGTAAACTAGTGGAGGACATGAAAATCCCATTTTGTGATTTCAGAATATTTCCCCTGGTATATACCCAGCATGACTTTGCAACTAAATTGCTGTACTATCATTAGTGAATATAATCGCTAATGTTCTGTCCATGTACCGTGTAACACAATCAAATGTAATCATCAGACAGCTATAGGTGGTCAAGCTTCTTGTATAGTTGTAAATGAATTTTCATTTTCAGTATGCATTGATAAAGGAACAAATGTCAGACTCTAAGCTACAGATTCTACAGACTTGATACTTCATGTATTTGAAGGTTGTATAATTCGGGAAGTTATTTAAAGCGGTAGTCCGATCCAAGGATATTGTTGATTCATTCCCCATTCTACAGTTAACAATTCCGATGTTGACAGATTTATATAGGGTACAGACCTGCTCAATGTAGTTTAATTCAATGTGCAGTGGTCACTATCAGATACTCCTGAACAGCACATATTTAAGAGAAAAGCTTATAGTTGATCAGTGGAGGTGCTGAATGTCAACCCCCACCAATCTGATATTCATGACCTTGTAATGTAAAAACCCTCTATAATTTCAAAGACACATGACAGACCTGAGTGGCGACCAGGTTATTTTTTTGTGGATTGAGTTGAAGTTTTGGTAACATTTTACATAACATTTTGGACCACATTTATCCTTTGCTCTATGCTAAGCATTTACATTGTGGTTTCCATTTAAATCTCTGAATTACATTAATCATATGAAACCTCCGATAGATTCATTCACTATAATGAGGCAGTAGAAATAGAAGAAAACCAATTGGGATATTAAACAGTGTGCTCAACTTGTCAAAAAAACTAAAGAAAAAGGCCCTAAAAACATAGTCTTATTACAATCTATTAAAAGCAGCTGTACTCAAAAACAAACACAAGATAAACGAATGATATTTTATCTCAAGGGGCCCACGCCAACAACGCCTGTGGCTGGACTGTACACGTGAAGCTAAACTATGTCAAAAGAATTACTGCATCATCAGAATATGCCGATTATCTGGACAGTGTGTTCAAGAATCAAGATTAAGAAATCACTGTAAAATGCCATACTAGTGGCTAGACTCCACCTATAGTGGTATGATGGATGAGATGAAGTGTACCACTATGCTGTATGGTGGTGCCATATTGCTGATTATAGGTTAACAACCTTCACGGCTAGGTAGAGACAATTTATGGCATTGCTGGTCTGGTCCCTTTTGTTGACACTGATACTGAATCCTTGTATCATGCACTTTAGCTATGCCAGCTTGCACATTGTATGCACTTTAGATACTGTCATGGGTGTGACAGACAGTACTGTAGTGTTCGGCAATAGAATTTCACAGCGTTTGGCTGTGCAAAATGCTCCCTGACTTTCTATTATTCCTGCTGTCAGTATTCAATGTCCTAGTAACTCCTCTGCTGGGTTTTCATCAGCCAGTCTGCTCTATTGCTTTATTAGTTTAAAGGTTTACTGCAGTATAGTGGCACCTTTTTTTTCTTATATATTTAACAACATATTAAGTGGATTTTATACACTATTTTGCCAATTCCAATTGTGCAGTGAAATCTTAAGGAATAGGACTGTAAATATATTTGTTTGAATTGTGGCATACTTTGAATGTGCACTAATCCCTTTCACCCAGAATAGCTGCACTGGTCTAGTCCAGCATAGGGATTGAGAGGGAGAGCCGTTGGTAAGCAAGGCCATCAGACCACTTATTGTAGAGTGCCAACCTCCACGGTAAGCAAGGGACAATTTAGGGCATTGTTGGCCAGGTCCCCCTTCAGATACAGGTACAGTATCATATGTCTATAGAGAAACGAAATTCCAGCAACAAAGTCCAAGGAATCAGATAAAACTTAGAAATTTTAAAATTTCTAAGTTTTATCTGATTACTTGGACTTTGTTGCTGGAATTTCGTTTCTCTATGGACAAGACTGCCAGCTTCTTTTTCTCCTTGCACAAGTCCTGGTTCTAGTGGCCCCCCCCCCTGGCTACAGGTGAGCTGATACTAATCTCTTTTTCCTGGATAGTATCATGTCTGTCTTATGTATATTTTTGGACAGACTTGCTTTTAATATAAAACTGTTTTTAGGTGCTTGTTATTTTGTTTTTTTGAGACACCAGAATTACTCTAGAGTCCATTTGGTTTCTTGTCAGTGGTGTCCATCTTTTCAGAAGTGCACAAAACTGTAGTCAACTGTGCTTTTATGCATGCTTAAAAATACACCCCCAGATAATAGACCAGACGGTATCCACAGTGTCACCATCTGCTTCATTATGGTAAATGTTCCTTCAGGGGTTCTGTTGGAATCACGTATTTCAGATATTTGCATGGAAACCCCAAAGCAAGTGTTCAGCATAGAGGACAGGATAAATGTGAGCCAGGCCTCACTGCTATTTATGAGAGGCAGGACAAACCAATGAACAGCAGTTACAGAAAAAGACTTGGACATTGTCCCTCACGCAGTATAAGTGATAAGACAGCTTTATTCTTTGGGTCACTGAGATTCCAGCGATACCAGATTTATATGTTTTTTATGTTTTGCCACTTTAACACTATAAAAATAAGTTTCTATAAAAAAAATACTGTTTTTGTGTGACGCCCTGGCCAGCCAGGTAGTCACAGTTAGGGCCCCGCATTACACCTGTCCCTCATAGGTTACATACAGCCAAACACATAAACCCTAATCAACCCCCTCAGGGCTGGATGGACACACCAGGGGGTGGAACCAGGTGGTTGGAAGATGCTCACCGAAGAGTTCAGACAGCCTGAGGCGGGATAGTAAAGAAAGTTGAGTCGAGAGTTCAAGTTGGAGAGGTGTGTGTGCTGGAGCTGTGTGCAGCTCCAGCAGAGGAGAGAAAACCCAAATTGAACAGGTGCCGGGGTAGGAGCCCTGTTACCTCAGGCTAGGAGGCAGACGGAGGCCTCTGTCTGCAGGAGCCGAGTAGACGGCTCGGTGGAACCGATGTGGACCGGGACAGGGTAGTGGCCCGCCGGTACCGACCTGGGGAACCGACTCGGAAACCGGAGCACAAAGGGGGGTACTCAGACCTGAAGCTAGGTCCAGAAGCTACTGGGGGCTAGCTAATTAACTGATTGCGGCCAGGACTAGAGGTCCTGTCCCACCCAAAGTCCCGACTGAAGGCAAAAGCCCAACGAGGGGGATAAGCAGCCACCGTCACATCTCAGAGATCCCATGGGCCAGCGTCTGTAGGCAAAGGGCTCCTCAGGCAACCATAAGCCAGGAGCGGACTCCTGAAGTTGCAAACGCAGGTAGTCCACCATCACAAACAGGTGCAGGAGAAAGACAGAGACCACCAGCCGGGTGGGGGACCAGACTGCAGCCAGCTGCGGGCATCGACCACCATCACCTTGGTTTACCAGACACTCGTGTGTTTACTAATAGTGAGTACATCAGCGCCCTCCGGCCGTCCAGCTCCCTGCACCGCCAAGCATTCCCCCCAATGGGTCCCGGGGCCACCATCCCTGCCCATGGAGGGGTTAACAACTTGCTGCCAAACATCTACCCCGGGTGCCCCGTAACTGCAGCGGTGGTGTCCACCTTCATCATATCCCGTGGGTGGCGTCACGAACTTAACGCGGCTCCGGCCGTATAGCTACGTCCCCAAACCACAACCCCCTTTTCAGTTGAAGTGGTCCGGAGACCCTCGAGCCACCCACTGAAGGTCCGGATCCGAGCGGCTCAGCTGCCGAGCACGGGGCGGTACACCTCCATCTCAATATTCTGAGAAGTATAGCTTTTTCCTTTTTCTGATGACAGTGTGAGGGTTTAATTTTATGGGATGAGTTCAGATTTTTATTGGTACCACTTTCGGGGACATAACATTTTTTGATTGCTTTATATAGCAATTTTTGGGAGGTAGAATGAACAAAAACCAGCAATTCAAGAATTGTTTTTCTTTTAAAGGCCGCTTTACACGCTGCGACATTGCTAGCGATGTCGAGCGCGATAGCACCTGCCCTCGTCGTTTTTGCGATATGTGGTGATCACTGCCACATTATCGCTACGGCAGCGTCACACACACATACCTTGTCAGGGACATCGGTGTGATCGCCGAATAATCCCTCCTTCAAGGGGGAGGTGCGTTCGGCGTCATAGCAACGTCACTGCGGCGTCACTAAGGGGCCGGCCAATAGAAGCGGAGGGGTGGAGATGAGCGGGACGTAACATCCCGCCCACCTCCTTCCTTCCGAATTGCCGGTGGACGCAGGTAAGGAGATGTTCGTCGTTCCTGCGGTGTCACACATATCGATGTGTGCTGCCGCAGGAACGACAAACAACCTCACAACTCACCTGTCAACGATTTTTGGTCTTGGACGACCTCTCCAATACCAACGATTTTTACCTCTTTTGCGATCGTTTTAGGTCGCTCAGAGGTTTTTCATGCTGCGATGTCGCTACCGGCGCCGGATGTGCGTCACTAACGACGTGACCCCGACGATATATCGGTAGTGATGTCGCAGCATGTAAAGCACCCTTAAGTCTTTCACCGTGTGGTAAAATTGATAAGACAGCTTTATTCTTTAGGTCAGTAGGAATACAGCAATAGCACATTTATATCCTTTTTATGTTTTGATGCTGTTACTCAATAAAAACTATTTTATAGAAAAAAAACATATTTTCACATTGCTATATTCTGAGATCTATAGCTTTTTTGTTTCCGTTGATGGAACTGAGTGGCAGCTTTTTGTTTAATAGCAAAAGATGACATTTTTAGCTATACCACTTTTATTTAAAGAGAACCTGTCAGGTGCAATATGCACCCAGAACCACGAGCAGTTCTGGGTGCATATTGCTAATCCCTGCCTAACCTTCCCTGTATACACTGGCATAGATAAAGAGATCTTTAGAAAAAGTGTTTCCAAAGATCTTACACCGTATGCTAATGAGCGAGGGGGGCTAGTCCCCTGGGATTTAGTTCCCTGGACAGTCGCCCCAATTAGCATTTTAGTACGCCCCTATGGGCCCCTGTTGGCGTGCTAACATGCTAATGAATATCCAGCATCACAGGATGATCTCACTCACTTCTCTGCCACGATCGAATCCGACATTTCGGCTTAGTGCGCATGATCCCGAAGTTTTGGCCATGCGCACTCCATCAGTTTGAAGCCAGGACGCGTACACCCGGCTTCATAGTGCGCATGACCCAAACTCCGGGGTCATACGCACTGAGCCAAAATCCCCCGTCGGACGCAATGGCGGCGGAGAGGTGAGTGAGATCATCTTGTGAGGATGATCTCACAGGAGCGTACTAACATGCTAATGGGGGCGACTGGCTGAGGAACTAGTGCCCAGAGGCTAGTGCCCTCACTCATTAGCATATGGTAAAAGATATTTAGAAATACTTATTCTAAAGATCTCTTTATCTATGCTAGTGTATACAGGAACAGTTAGGCAGGAAATAGCAATATGCACCCAGAACTGCTTGTGGTTCTGGCTGCATATTGCACCTGACAGGCTCACTTTAAATGCGACTTTTTGATCTAGAGTTATTCCACTTTTTTGTGGCCATTTGATGAAAAAGCATATTTTTTTGCCAAGTTTTCTACTTTTTTGGCTGTACATTAAATATTATCAAATATTTTTTTTTAAACATGTTAATGATTGGCAATGTACTAAGGATGAATGAATTGAATCCCAATAAATAGAATTAAATTAAAATTGCTAAAAGTTTACTGAATGTAGCAAATTTAAGTTTGAGGGGAATTTGATATGAGGAATTTCAACAAAATGGTAACCATCTGGGCATTATATTGCTGGAGTATTATTGGCATGTTTAAAAAATATTACAAAAATTACACAGACTTGTTCCTAAAGATACAGCTCCTAATAATCCTCCTCTGGTTTCCTATGATCCAGCTCTATTTTGGCTACAGTCCCTTCGTCATTCGTAGTTGGTGCTTTTGGCACAATCTAGGCTTCAAAGCAGTTTCTGGCAGTCACATTGGGTTGTGCAAATCATAATAAGAACGTGTGCCTAAGATTTCCAATGTTGGTAAAGCGGGAATAAGAGACTGGAGTGCGGATGCTGTTAGCTATTGCATAAATAGGTAACACTATCCCCATTCCAATCCTGGGTGGCTGCAGGCTGCTATTTTTAGGCTGATGGGTTCAATAAGCATTGGTCTCCCCAACCTGAGATTACCAGCTCCCAGTTGGCGATTTTTTAATGGTTAAGTATCAAAATTGGGCAGGACCGCACAACGTTTTTTTAAAAAAATTATTTAAATAATTTTTAAAAAGCCGCATGAGGGACCTCTTATTTTGATACACAGCAAAGATAAGCACATGGCTGGTGAGCAGCCTGTAGCCGTATGCTTTATCATTATTTAAACCTGATGAGTGAAAAGATGTGATGGGATGTCAGACGCCGCACGGCCGTGCAAACTGCTCATTGGTGCCATTCTAAGAAAAAAGGTAGATATTCACACACTTTCATCATGTTTCCCTTGTGATAGATGGCGAAACGCGCGTTCGGAAGCCCCTGGGGTCCCTATTATATACTTTAACTTCATGATTATTGTTGATCTTGTCTAGCATTTTGTGAGAACCATATCACTTCAGCATTGTTATGCGCAGTGTATATATTACCATCACATAGATGCTATTATATTCATGTGTGAACAGCTTATCATGAGATCTGCACTTTGCACCTTACTATAGCATGAGTTTCACCTTAGGCATGGTTTACTTGCAATAATTATACTGCAGACACCTTAACATTTACTTGTACAATCCTCCTAAATAAAGGTATATGACAAATGTAAGACTAATTTATGACAAAACGGTACCTACTTATAATGATACTTACATATTTATTATTTTGCACTTTCTTGCAATTTTTATTAACTTAACTATATGAACTTTTCACTTGTATATTATGATTGTTATGATGCCGGTTGTTTGTGGGGATTGTACAAATGATTCAAGTACTTTTTACTTGGTGTTTTATACCAACAATTACAATCAAAGTGTACGGGACTAACCCACGGAAATCTTTTTTCACCTGTATATTCTCTCCAAATTCATGATTACGACTGTATGGAATTTTTAAATATTTTTTTTCATCTAAATAAATAATTTTTGTGAACCTATCTATTTATCTAGTGCATCTTTTGGTGGGTTTAAATGGTATATATGTACTGGATCTTTTACTATGTATTGTGGTATACCATGTTAAAAAATGTTGAAGCAACAATTTTGTGGTAAAAATGTATTTTTTTATTTTTATGGCCTCTGTGAAGCACCCAAGGGTTCAAGGTGCTCAACAAACATCTAGATAAATTCCTTGGGAAGTTTAGTTTCCAAAATGGGGTCACTTTTGTAGGGTTTTTTGTTGTTTAGATACCTTAGGGGCCCTACAAATGCAACATGGTACAATCTTTTTTCACCTAATTTGCTTTCCAAACATCAAATATTGTTCCTTCCATTCTGAATTCTCCTATTTGTCCAAACTGAACTTTTTGACTACATGTGGGGTATCACCACGCTCATAAGAAAGTGAGTAATGATCTGTGGGGTCTACTTTTTGGCGTTACCTCTTGAAAAAGTAAGAAACTTAGTGCTAAATCAACATTTTCGTGAAAATTTCATTATGATGGCTAAATGTTATCAAATTCTTTGAAGTACCTGTGGGTTTAAAATGCTCACTGTACCCCTAGATAAAATGCCTGAGGGGTGTAATTTCAAAAATGGTATCAATTATGGGGAGTTTCTGCTTTTTAGGTACCCTACGGGCCCTGCAAATGCAACATGGCACCTGCAATCTATTTCAGCCAAATTTGTGTTAAAATATTCAAATATTGCTCCTTCTGTTCCGAGCCCTCCCATTTATCAAAACAGAAGTTTCTGACCACATAAGAGGTATGAGCGTGCTCAGAATAAACTGGGTAATACATTTTGGAGGCCATTTTGCTTTTTTATTTCTTCTAAAAGTGAATAAATTTGGACTAGAGCAACATTTTTAGGTAAAATTATATAGATTTCTTTCATTCCACATTGCTTTAGGTCCTTTGAAGCAGTTTTTATAAAATTGTCACTTTTGGGTATTTTCTCAAAGAAACTTTAAATGTGATGTAGTCTCTAAAAAACTGTTTTATAAATTGTGTTGAATAGATATGAAATTGCTGATGAACTTTGAACCCTTCTAACTTGCTAAACCCAAAAAACGTTGTTTCAAATATTGTGCTTATGAAAAGTAGACATGTGGGAAATGTAATTTATTAGCTATTTTGTATGACATAACGCTCTGGTTTAAGGGCATAAAAATTCAAAGTTTGAAAATTGCTAAATTTTTTACATGTTTGTCAAATTTCTGATTTTTGCAGAAATAAAAGCAAAAAATATCATCCTAAATTTACCACTAACATGAAGCACAATAGTTCACGCAAAACACAGTCTCAGAACCGTTAGGATACACTGAAGCATTCCAGACGTATAACTTCATAAAGTGACAGTGATCAGATTTCTAAAATTTAGCCCGGTCATTAGGTACAAAAATGGTTTTGTCATTAAGGGGCTAAAATTATTAACACAGTATATAGAAAGGACAAACCTAATGTTGCTGGTAATTAAATGTATAAGCATATTAACTTAATCTATTAAAGAAATTTAAAATTGGAAACTAAAGAATAAGATTTATTGGATTGATCTAAAAAGTTAAATTAATAAGCAGGAAGAATCAATTGTTTATTTAGAGTATAAAGCTGGTGTCACACATAACGACGACGACAACGACGTCGCTGCTACGTCACCATTTTCTGTGACGTTGCAGCGACGTCCCGTCGCTGTCGCTGTGTGTGACATCCAGCAACGACCTGGCCCCTGCTGTGAGGTCGCCGGTCGTTGCTGAATGTCCAGCTTCATTTTTTGGTCGTCACTCTCCCGCTGTGACACACACATCGCTGTGTGTGACAGCGAGAGAGCGACGAAATGAAGCGATCAGGAGCCGGCACTGGCAGCTGCGGTAAGCTGTAACCAGCGTAAACATCGGGTAACCAAGGGAAGACCTTTCCCTGGTTACCCGATGTTTACGCTGGTTACCAGCCTCCGCTCTTGCTGCCAGCGCCGGCTCCTGCACTGTGACATGTGGCTGCAGTATGCATCGGGTAATTAACCCCATGCATACTGTAGCAAGGAGAGCAAGGAGCCAGCGCTAAGCAGTGTGCGCGGCTCCCTGCTCTCTGCACTGTGACATGTGGCTGCAGCACACATCGGGTTAATTAACCCGATGTGTACTGTACCTAGGAGAGCAAGGAGCCAGCGCTAAGCGCGGCTCCCTGCTCTCTGCACATGTAGCGACGTTATGATCGCTGCTTCTGCTGTGTTTGACAGCTAAGCAGCGATCATAACAGCGACTTACAAGGTCGCTGTTACGTCACCGAAAATGGTGACGTAACAGCGACGTCGTTGTCGCTGTCGCTTAGTGTGACACCAGCTTAAGATTGTAGATCTTGCAAGAAGGTCAAAGCAAAAAGATAAAAGATTAGAGACAGTAACTTACTACAATAGGTTATAAAATCTTATTTAAAGTGCAATGATTCCATAGGGTCATTGTGAAAAAGCAAAAAGCTGATTTTGCCAGAAATTATGAAACTGCATTGTATAGATATATACATGATTTAAACTTTGTAGCAACAAAAAACAAACAAACGTGGCCTGAATCTTTCAATAATATACAAATATTTAAAGCAAAAAGCATTTTAGAAGGATACATTGTTAAAGAAAGGTCAATTACTTAGTGAAATTATTAATTAATTACATTTATGTATGTGAAGCCTAGGAACAAAATAATATATTGCTAAATATATCTTAGTTATGCAAGATGTTTGTGTATGCCTATTGGCCCCGGTTCATCAAAGTGTTAACACCAAAAAACTGTCAATTTCTGGTGGTGGTCAATTAAAAGAAATGACAAATGTGTTCTGTTGCATGTGCCTTTTAATGAATTAGGCACATTGTACACCTGCAAGCCAATTCATTAACACTAGAAGTCCCAGAGAGGGGTCATTTAACATTTCTACCTTTGTAACAGAGACGGGTCTAATGACCTGAAGGATTTACACTCTCTTACAAGACCTTTGTTGAGGTGGATCAACAAAATTGCCCCCTGCAGATTCCTCAGGCAATGGCCACATTTACAAATGAAAGGATGCTAATTGGAGCCATCAGAGTTGTCAGTTTGGACTAAGGGTCATTTGACTTCAGGGGGGAGCTTGAAATTTCTGGGACTTCTAGTGTTAAAAAAGTATTCCCAATATTTTTACCCTTTCAATATATTGCAATAGTCCTATCATTAATATACAAAAGGAGATCAATATGAATTGCTCTTACATGAAGCTAACAACTGGATTAAAATATTTTTTTTTTTTATTGAGTAATATTAACCCCTTAACGACCACGGGCACTAACATTACGTCCTAGCACTCATAGTGTTAATCGCTGCGGGCTGCTACAAGCGATCAGTACACATCTCAGCTGATTTATTCAGCTGACATGTGTGCATGCTAGGCATGAGCGGAATCACTATGCGCCTGTGCTTCTTAACCCCTTAAATGGTGCTGTCAATATGTGACAGCACCATTATAACAGAAATCGCACTATAACTTTACTCACAGACCGATACCGGAAGTCATGTGACGTAATCACGTGGATCCGGTGGTTGTCATGGTAGCACAGGGTCATGTGATGCTCTGGCCAGTACTGCTTGTTACAAGAGAGGATCATTTCACCCGATATGAGCGGTGCTTCTCCCATAGGGAACCTAGTAAAATTAAAAAAAGCTTAAAAAAGTTTTAAAAAATTAAAAAAAAAAAACCCTAAAAGTTCAAATCACCCCCCTTTCGCGCCATTGAAAATTAAAGGGTTAAAAAAATTAAAAATATACACCCATTTGGTGTCGCTACGTTCAGAAATGCCTGATCTATCAATTAACCTGATCCGTAAATGGAGTAGCGAAAAAAAAATTCCAAACTCCAAAATTACATTTTTTGGTTGCCACAAATTTTGCGCTAAATGCAATAACAGGCGATCAAAGTGTAGTATCTGCTCAAAAATGGTAACGTTAAAAGTGTCAGCTCAAGTTGCAAAAAATAAGCCATCACTGAGCCATAGATCCCGAAAAATGAGAACACTACGGGTGCACCACTTTTTTTGGACAAACGTCTGATTTTGTTTAACCACCTTACATAAAAGTAAACCAATAATGTTTGGTGTCTACAAACTCACACCGTTCCCAGGCATCACACCCACACATCAGTTTTACCATGTAGGGAACACAGTGAATTAAATATCTCAAAAACCTTCATGCAATCGCACTTTTTTTGACTGAAAAATAAAAAAGTTACGTCTCTCGGAAGAAGAATGGCAAAAAAAACCCGGAAAGCGCAAAATCGGACAGTCGTAAAGGGGTTAAAATTGCAAAAAATGAAATGAGAGAGGATACTACAGTGAAACAATGAGGGACCAGGAGATATACTAAGGTAAGTATACAACGTACACGAATAAGATAATATTAATAGCATACAAAATATATACAGTTTAGAAGGTGAGTAAAGTATTGTAATATGCATAAGTCAAGTATTAAGAAATAACTGAGGTAGGTAACTGTATAAAGAGCACAATATATCTTACTCAAAATAAAGTGCTAGTAATAAGAACTGAGGTAGAAAGTTGTATTATGTTTGCTATTACATGTAAATAATATCTGGCATTAGGAATACTGAAAAAACAATGATGGATATCTAAAGCAGGTTCTGCCTTTAAACTGCATATAGAAACAACTGAAATGTACTGCTCTATTAATTGCCATCACAAGGTGTCAGTATAGTAATACAAACATATCTGACAGAATGGATCATGTAATAGCAGAATTATATGCATGTGTCAAAGACAGCAAATGATCTGAAGCCAATATCAATCTATCATAAATACTTCTATGATGTGAAAAGATGCGAGCTGTACCCTGCTCCCTCATCCTGACACGCATTTTGTCCTGCTTCTTCAGTGGTGTGTATTTGGGTGGAGGAATCACAGAGATTAAATAAGGACTACAGTCCAATGAGAGGAGGAGAACTGGATGACGCACTGGTGAGAGGGGTATGGTGCTTGTTACACTGTGCAACGTCAGCTTTGGATGGAAAAGGGAGTTCCAATTGAGCATCAGTGGAACGTAAGTGAGGACAAACACTGTGTGCCTATGTGATCCCATGGAAGTCAGAGGCCGGTCGTAGCATGGCAGGTGCACTTTCGTATCAGATACTGCAGCAGGGAATGAATAGTGTGTGACTCCTGTGTAATGAATGAATTCGAAGGAAGAACAAGTGTGGTGAAGGGGTGTGAAAAATGTGACAGTGACATATAAGTGGAATCAGTGCCATATATTTAAATGACAAATAAATTTCAGAAGACATTATGTAACTTACATCTCATAGACAATATCATGAACTTTGTAATTGTGTATAATTACAGAATAACATATATAATTGAAATGTAAATGTGAATAAATCCAAATAAATATGTATAGGGCTAGTGCAATGATGAATTTACAAAATACAACTATACTAACAACTAAATACAAATTGCAAGGATCATATAAACAAGCAGCACATCACAAAACTGCCATATTCTGCCAAAATGCACATCGCCGACAACAATTGAATGAAGACTCACTGAATCCTAAGGTTTAGGCCTTGTGGAGTCATAGTGCCCAACCGATAGATCCACCTACTTTCTGCTTTAGTTAATTTTTGGCCAAATCCCCTTCCCTAATCCCAAGATATACCTGGTTAATGGGTTTAATTTTCAATAGATGAGGGTTGCAGTTATGAAATTTCTTGAAATGACGAGGTAAAGTTTTTAATTGGGTAAACTCATTTGCTGTCTTCATATTTCCTAACTCTTGCACCTGGACTTTAAGTTCCCAAGTAGTAAGACCGACATACATTTTATTACAGGGGCACTGACTGATGTAGACCACCCTCTTGGAAGCGCATGAAAGATGTTTTCTAATGTTATATTTTTTGGACTCATCAAAATGGGAAAAGG
This sequence comes from Anomaloglossus baeobatrachus, assembly GCF_048569485.1. NCBI lineage: Eukaryota > Metazoa > Chordata > Amphibia > Anura > Aromobatidae > Anomaloglossus > Anomaloglossus baeobatrachus. The sequence goes on along the minus strand of NC_134358.1, from coordinate 158,379,656 downwards.
TTTTTGATTTGACCAAATTGGCACAGGCTTTGCATAAGCCACATGGAAAAACCCCAAATCAGATGATGGTGTTTTAACTTTTCAAGAGCATTCAGGTTCAGAGTGGCAAATAGTAGTGTGTCCCATAAATGTTTTTGACCATTTGGCCACTATGAAGGGTTCCATGGGCAGAATTTTATTTAAAATTACATCCAACCATATGATGCTCCAATGCTTGCACATAAAGTCTCTCAGTTTCTGCCATTGGTTGTGGTAGGTTGTAATGAAACGTACCTAGTTATTACTAGTATGCTGACATTTTTGAAAATTATAAAGGAGAAAATTCCTTGATGTGTTAACTGCATGCTAATATCCCTTCTGAGTGGCTCTCTGGCAGTACTCTCTTTCGTCAAATCTTCTTGCAAGACCTTTTAGCTGTATATCAAATAAGGTCTGGTAAGAACATACTCTTAGTTCTAAAAATTTGTCCTACTCCAATCCCAGAAATAGTACACTTGGGATTTGCAGAGTCCGCATGAAGAAGCATATTTGTTGCAATAGTCTTCCTAATAATGGATGTAGAGAGAAAGCTATCTATTTTGATCTTAAAGTGGATGTCCAAAAAAGCTAAGTCTCTTCCACATATTGAGGTAAGTCTTATTTTTACTGAATAGTGATTGACTCCATTGATGACGTCCTGAAGTTCCACGGCAGAGCCCTCACAGATGAACAGCACATCATCAATGTAACGCATTTAAATGTGGATATTGTTGGAACTGGTATAATGTCATTAAAAAAGATGTCTTGCACCCATGCGCCCAAAAAAAGGTTAGCGTATGAAGGGGCACATGACGCCCCCATAGCTATACTTTGCATTTGGAGAAAAAATGATTTGTTAAACATATTGTGTGTTAAGATGAACTCCTAAAAAATGAGACATAGCTAAATCATAGGTACGATATCTAAAAAATTAGACACCACTCAAACTATCTGGATGTCGGATTGATGTGTACAGTGACTCCACATCAGCTGTGACCAATGTCATCTTGGAATTCAGTTGAATGTTTTCCAATCTACACAAAGCTGATGTGTTGTCTTTGATGTAAGACAGCATCTCAACTAACAGAGGTTTCAAGTATGAATCAATTATATTATACACCAAGGTGTTCTTATGGATCTGTGGGATCAAAAAAAGGGTCAAGACATGGATGAAATGCTTTTATATGATCCAGACATTTCTTGATCAAACGTCAAGGATAAGATGTCTATTAATTCCTTCTGGAAGGTGAAAAGTGGGTTGGATGTTAGTTTTTTTATAGCATGATTTTTCCCAAAATTATTTGTTGGCTTGTAATTCGTACATCTCTATGGGCCATATAACTATATTGCCCCCTTTATCAGCAGGATTAAATAGAACATTATTGCAGGACCATAGTTCCTTAACACTAGAAGTCCCAGAAATTTCAAGCTCCACAGGGTTCCAATGGTAGAAATGTTAATTGACCCCTCTCTGGGACTTCTAGTGTTAATAGCTACATTTATCTGTGGATTTAATTTAGAGGGACCTAATTGGTGTTAAAAAAAACATTTGAATTCTTCAAAGACCTAGACCATCCTAGTAAAAATGTAATCTGCTGGACATAAATTAAGAGCTGGAAATTTGATATAATTTGTTACGCAGTGAAAGAGGAAAGGTACTTGTGATGGAGCCCTTTAGTCTTCCAATGTGTTACGGTTGCTGCGAGCACTGGAGACTATGTCCAGATTTCTTCCTACTGCACATGTGCGAGCGCTGGAGACTAAGTCCAGATTTCTTGCTACTGCACATGTGCGAGCGCTGGAGACTAAGTCCAGATTTCTTGCTACTGCACATGTGCGAGCGCCAGAGACTAAGTCCTATCTTGGAGCCATTGCACATGTGCGGGTGACATCATCGCTGACACGAGGTCACATGTCTCTGACACCTTCTATGCCGATTGGTCGCTGGTCATGTGCTTGTGATGCCTTGCTCAGTGATAGGCCAGCATGACGTCACTCCTGTCGTTCTGGCAGCGGATTGGCTCTGGTGTCCTCCATCTTGGATGAGGCACAGAGTCTATATAAGACCCTGACACACGCCGCATGGCGCTCAGTCCTCTTGGTTCATGCATAAGAGTAGACGCTCTGTGCGCGTTCCTCTAGGCATTCCTCTGTCTATACTAGGTGAGCGCTACCGGCAGGGTAGCGTTCTTATACCTTACAGCTTTGGCTGCTGTCCGTATCCTTACCTCTTAGGGGAGCGGACATAGGCAGGTGCCTGAGGCACATGGTCTGGCTGGGCCTTGTGGTTCGACTCGTAGGTGGACGTTGCCGCTAGGGTAACGTTCCTTATACTGCGTCTGGCAGTTGTTCGTATCCTCGCACACCAGGGGAGCGAACAGAGGTAGGAGCTTTGTGCGGCTTACGCTGCTGTTCGTCTCTTTTGCACCACTAGAAGAGCGGACCTAGGCAGGTGCCATATCTAGTGGTTCGTGTCCTCGCACACTAGTGGAGCGAACGCAGGTAGGAGCTTTGTGCGGCTTACGCTGCTGTTCGTCTCTTTTGCACCACTAGAAGAGCGGACCTAGGTAGGTGCCATTTCGCACACATTGCCTTTGTCTCTGTGATTATTAACAGAGATCATTCCACACACCCTCCAAGTAAGGGAGGAATTGCTTTACTTACTTATTATATCCTTCTGTGAGTTAACAGAGGTATTGCACTCTGCCATAGTCTGCATCAGAGTCTTTGCACGGCGGACCCTGACTGTCTGATACTCCTTTAGGTTCTTATCAGACAGCCCCCCGTAACATTAGGACTGAGCCAAGGGTCTGGCAGTTATGGCAGAATATCAGCAGTTACACCGTTACATACAAGTACTTGAGTCACGGCTCAAGAGTATAGAGGATAAACCTCAGACCATGGTGACATCTGCACATGATCCTCGACTTGCTCTGCCAAACAGATATTCTGGCGATGCCAGATCATGTCGTGGTTTCATTAGTCAGTGTCAGATACACCTAGAGGTCAACTCTTCTCGCTTCTCTACGGAGAGGTCCAGAGTAGGCTTTATCATCTCCTTACTTCAGGACAAAGCCTTAGAATGGGCGACTCCCCTATGGGAGCGCTCTGATGTGGTTACTCTGAGACATCAAGACTTTCTTGATGCTCTTAAGGCGGTATTCATGGGTCCGCAGGTTACCCATGATGCGGCCCTGAGACTGTTAGATCTATCTCAGGGTTCGGTATCCACTAGTTCTTATGCCATTGCTTTTAGAACTCTGGTGGCAGAACTAGATTGGCCAGAGAAGGTGTTGATTCCTATCTTCTGGAGAGGGTTGGCAGGCTATGTCAAGGATGCCCTTGCTACTCGTGAGGTCCCTGCTTCTCTGGAGGACTTGATCACAGTAGCAACGAGGATCGATGTACGCCATAAGGAACGTAGACTCGAGGTCTCTTCCTTACGCCCTAAGCATCGGGCTATTCCAGTTGTTGAGGGTCCACTACCATCTTCCTCAGCATCTGAAACATCTCCCACTCCTATGGAGTTAGGTCATACGTCTTCCAGATTACGCAAGTCTGGTCCTCCTATATGTTACGTATGTCGTCAGGCTGGGCACTATGCCAACAAGTGTCCTAGTCGTCAGGGAAACTCCCTGGCCTAGTAACCATTAGAGGGGGGTTACTAGAGACGTCTTCTGCACCCTCTAAGTGTTGTATCCCAGGTCAGCTCTCGTTATCTGAGAATACATGGCCTATTATGGCTTTTGTGGATTCCGGAGCTGACGGGACTTTTGTGTCCTCAGGATTTGTAAAGGGACACAATATTCCCTCTATCATGTTAGAGGCACCTATTCCTGTCCGTGTTGTTAATGGAACTATGTTGTCTGACTCCATTACATTGAGGACAGTTCCCTTGCGCCTTTCCCTGTCTCAGGGTCACATAGAGGAGATTTCTTTTCTTGTTTTGCCTGAGGGTATAGACAACGTCCTTCTGGGTCTCCCATGGCTTCAGACTCATGCTCCTCACATTGACTGGGAGTCTGACAGCATTATTAGTTGGGGTTCGAAATGTCAGTCCCGATGTCTTCCCTTACCACCTAAGGTCATTGCGGTTGCATCTACTGATCTCTCTCCCATACCTACACCCTATTTGGATTTCGCTGACGTGTTCTCCAAACAGGGTGCTGAGGTTCTTCCACCCCATAGGCCGTATGACTGTGCCATAGACCTTATCCCAGGTTCGGTTCCACCTAAAGGCAGGGTTTACCCCCTGTCGATACCTGAGTCGGAGGCCATGTCGACCTATATAAGAGAGAGTTTAGAGAAGGGGTTCATTCGTAAGTCTGTCTCTCCCGCAGGAGCTGGGTTTTTTTTTGTTCGGAAGAAAGAGGGCGATTTGCGTCCCTGCATAGATTACAGGGGTCTCAACGCAATCACAATAAAGAACAAATACCCATTACCTTTAATTTCGGAGCTCTTTGACAGACTGAGAGGAGCTCAAGTTTTTACGAAGTTGGATCTGCGGGGTGCGTATAACTTGGTACGAATTCGAAAGGGTGACGAATGGAAGACCGCTTTTAACACCCGAGACGGTCACTATGAATACCTCGTCATGCCTTTTGGGTTATGTAATGCACCCGCAGTATTTCAGGACTTCGTAAACGATGTGTTCAGGGATTTACTGTTATCCTCAGTAGTGGTGTATCTGGACGACATCCTGATTTTTTCTCCTGATCTGGAGACTCATCGCCAGGATGTCGTTCGTGTCCTTTCCCGTTTAAGGGAGCACTCATTGTTTGCTAAACTCGAGAAATGTGTATTCGAGCAGTCCTCATTGCCTTTTTTGGGTTACATTATCTCACAAGAGGGCCTGGCTATGGATCCTGCAAAGCTCTCTGCGGTCCTGCAATGGTCCGAACCTCATTCCTTGAAGGCGGTGCAACGCTTCTTATGATTCATAAATTATTATAGGCAGTTCATACCCCATTTTTCTACTTTGGTGGCCCCTTTGGTGGCCTTGACTAAGAAAGGTGCTAATCCCAAAGCCTGGTCTACTGAGACATCTCAGGCTTTTGAGGCAGTAAAAAGACACTTTTCAACTGCTCCCGTTCTTCAAAGACCCGATGAGAGTAAGCCCTTCTTCTTAGAGGTTGATGCCTCTTCAGTGGGTGCTGGTGCGGTCTTGTATCAAAAGAACGGTGCAGGTAGAAAAAGGCCGTGTTTCTTCTTTGCGAAAACCTTTTCACCGGCAGAGAGAAACTATACCATTGGGGATAGGGAACTGCTCGCCTTGAGATTAGCCTTGGAGGAGTGGCGTCACTTGCTGGAAGGAGCGAAACATCCTTTCCAGGTCTATACAGACCATAAAAATCTGACGTACTTACAAACCGCTCAGCGTCTGAATCCTCGCCAAGCCCGCTGGTCCTTGTTTTTCTCCCGCTTTCACTTCTCCATCAACTATCTGTCTGGGAGTAAGAATAACAAGGCAGACGCCCTGTCTCGCTCTATGCTTTCTACCCAGGAAGAGATTGACGAACCTCGTCTTATCCTACCCTCCAGGGTTTTTCATACGCTCTCCCCTGTGACGTTAGACCAAATCCCACCGGGCAAGACCTTTGTTCCGCCTGATCGACAGAATGATATACTGTCATGGGCCCACACCTCAAAGGTGGGTGGGCATTTTGGTATTAGGCGGACACGAGAGTTACTGGAGAGGTGGTATTGGTGGCCACACTTAGCCAGCCACGTCAAGAGATATGTTGGTTCCTGCTACTCGTGTGCTCGCAACCGTCCATTACGGCAGAGACCGGCTGGGCTCTTGCATCCTTTACCAGTGCCAGATAGACCATGGGAGGTGGTAGGCATGGACTTTGTGGGTGATCTTCCATGTTCACAGGGACATAGATTTGTGTGGGTCATTACGGACCATTTCTCCCGGATGGTTCATCTCGTACCGTTATCGAGAATCCCATCTTCCAGGGTACTAGCCAAACTATTCCTCAAGCATGTCTTTAGGCTTCACGGGATGCCAGATCATATCATTTGTGATAGAGGCCCTCAATTTACTTCCCGTTTCTGGCGAGATCTTTGTAGCCTTCTGCAAATTGAGTTGAATCTCTCTTCGGCGTACCATCCGGAGACCAATGGTTTGGTTGAGCGTACCAATCAATCTATGATTATATACCTTCGACACTTTGTTGCTGAGAACCACGATAACTGGTCCTCCCTCCTACCCTGGGCAGAATTTGCCCTTAACAATTCGCTGGCTGAGGCCACTGGGCAGACACCGTTCGTACTCAATAATGGGCAACACCCTAGGGTACCGGTACCGTTTCCCGCTGCTGCACCTCCTCTTCTTGTGGCCGACTGGGCAACTAATGCCAGAGAGGTTTGGGATCGGACTCAAGAGTCGATCCAAGCAGCTAAGGACCGTATGAAGACGGTGTCCGATCGGTTTCGTCGCCCGGCTCCTGTCTTTTCTCCAGGGGACTTTGTGTGGCTCTCTGCAAAACACGTGAGACTTAGAGTGAGCTCTGTCAAACTTGCTCCTCGCTTCCTGGGTCCTTATGAGGTTCTTCGACAGGTAAATCCTGTAGTCTACCAATTGAAGTTACCCGTCCATCTTAGGATTCATGACAAATTCCATGTCTCACTGCTAAAGCCGGCTATTTTACCTCACGCTCGTGAAGTGCACTCTCCTGCCTCTGATTCCTCTCGCTCTAGCTATGAGGTACGAGCCATAGTTGGTTCTAAGATGGTTAGAGGGCGCAGGTTCTTCTTGATAGATTTGGAGGGTTACGGCCCGGAACATCGCTCTTGGGAGCCTGAGGAGGCTGTCCATGCTCCCGACTTAGTTGCCGATTACCTGCGTCGCCGGGAGGGGGGCCCTTGAGGGGGAGGTACTGTTACGGTTGCTGCGAGCACTGGAGACTATGTCCAGATTTCTTCCTACTGCACATGTGCGAGCGCTGGAGACTAAGTCCAGATTTCTTGCTACTGCACATGTGCGAGCGCTGGAGACTAAGTCCAGATTTCTTGCTACTGCACATGTGCGAGTGCCAGAGACTAAGTCCTATCTTGGAGCCATTGCACATGTGCGGGTGACATCATCGCTGACACGAGGTCACATGTCTCTGACACCTTCTATGCCGATTGGTCGCTGGTCATGTGCTTGTGATGCCTTGCTCAGTGATAGGCCAGCATGACGTCACTCCTGTCGTTCTGGCAGCGGATTGGCTCTGGTGTCCTCCATCTTGGATGAGGCACAGAGTCTATATAAGACCCTGACACACGCCGCATGGCGCTCAGTCCTCTTGGTTCATGCATAAGAGTAGACGCTCTGTGCGCGTTCCTCTAGGCATTCCTCTGTCTATACTAGGTGAGCGCTACCGGCAGGGTAGCGTTCTTATACCTTACAGCTTCGGCTGCTGTCCGTATCCTTACCTCTTAGGGGAGCGGACATAGGCAGGTGCCTGAGGCACATGGTCTGGCTGGGCCTTGTGGTTCGACTCGTAGGTGGACGTTGCCGCTAGGGTAACGTTCCTTATACTGCGTCTGGCAGTTGTTCGTATCCTCGCACACTAGGGGAGCGAACAGAGGTAGGAGCTTTGTGCGGCTTACGCTGCTGTTCGTCTCTTTTGCACCACTAGAAGAGCGGACCTAGGCAGGTGCCATATCTAGTGGTTCGTGTCCTCGCACACTAGTGGAGCGAACGCAGGTAGGAGCTTTGTGCGGCTTACGCTGCTGTTCGTCTCTTTTGCACCACTAGAAGAGCGGACCTAGGTAGGTGCCATTTCGCACACATTGCCTTTGTCTCTGTGATTATTAACAGAGATCATTCCACACACCCTCCAAGTAAGGGAGGAATTGCTTTACTTACTTATTATATCCTTCTGTGAGTTAACAGAGGTATTGCACTCTGCCATAGTCTGCAGCAGAGTCTTTGCATGGCGGACCCTGACTGTCTGATACTCCTTTAGGTTCTTATCAGACAGCCCCCCGTAACACAATGCCTGTAAAGTCTCCAGAGCCTCCTGTTCTTCTTTCCTGAATACATTTTCAGAATAATTTGATTTATAATAAAGTCTTTTGAAAGAACTGAAGGTTTTTTATGGTCATGAACTTGCCTGGAGAACAAGAGGGGGGGGGTAAACCTTGTTTCAATGGAAATTTGAACTCCAGTGAGGGCGTGACATGAGAGATTAATTACTTTTTGTGGATTATATGAAACATTCCTATTGTCCTTCTGAAAGATATAAAAAGATCTTTTAGTTGCATTGTATTTCCTCTTCTGATTTGTTTTCTTAAGGCCCCTTTACACACTGCAACATCGCTAACGATATCGCTGTAACGTCACCGGTTTTGTGATGCAATGGCGACCTCCCCACTGACATTGCAGTATGTGACACGCATCAGCGACCTGGCCCCCGCTATGAGGTTGCTGATCTCTACAAATCTTTCAGGACCATTTTTTGGTCCTTTGTTTCCCGGTGAGCAGCTTGCATCGGTGTGTTTGACACCGTTACAACGACTTCGTTTGCGACTTCCCTTTCAAATAGCTGCTTTAACACGTCCCCAATGACCAGCTAGGTCATTCTGCAGGTCCACATCGCTGCTGCGTCGTTGGCCAAGTCTGCCTGTTTGACAGCTCACCAGCGACTCAAAAGAGACTTTGTAGCGATCCCGGCCAGGTTGGGATCGCTGGTGGGATCGCTAGAAAGTCTCAGTGTGTAAAGGGGCCTTTAGCCTTACTTTATTACGGGTTGAAGGTATTTCCCTCTCTAATGGATGATTATGATAGCAAGGAAGAACTCCTTGAATGATTATTTTTCATCTTGGATTTTCTTGTTTGCCAGTGGAAAATCTTGTCATTTTCAAATTCATTAACATCACGCAGGTACTTGCTCAGCTTATCAGTGCTAATATCTTTTTCCCCACTTTTCAAAATCTTTGTCAAATTGGAACAGTAAATTCTGAAATGATTCACTGTTCATATCTTTCTTAATGTTGGATAGCCATGATTGATGTCTTCTTCAATTTTCAGTAATAACATTGAGCTTTTTCAACAATGATTCTAATAAATTCAAAAGTACGTGTGATTGTATCCGCAATCTATCTTTGCGTAACGACATCCTTCTCTAACTCAAATGCAGGATAAATTTAAACTCGTAGTCCATGCGGGATAATTCTCTTGTCGAGATAATTTTCAAGGGATATACAGGTTCATCATAATAAGTTCTTTTATATTAAGCATTTCTGCATTTTTTGTACCATATCTTTATAAGAACCTGAAGTGCTGGTATGCACTGTTGTACCTCTCTTGAAAGTACCTTTGGCCTTGGACTGCCAAAAAGTCACCTTGGCTTCAAAGCCCATAATGAAAAACAAAGCACTCTGTTAAATAACAGAAAATTGAATTCAAGTCCTATTATGTAGCACTCTGTACTTATAATTGATCATTTTGACTTTCTATCCAGTTAATTATTATATTTTCCATTAGGTCTGTGATATCTTATGATTAAGAACAGACTAGATAAATTGTTCCAAGCTCTGTGTAGGAACAGAGCTCTCTTTTAACTGCATGAGTCATCATTAGAACTACAAATCTACATTACTGCAAAGCCCCTGGCAGGGGGCAGGATTGGAGCAGCTGGCTAGATTTGAGGAGGTGAATGACTCATGAGGCGAAAAGAGACCTCCTGTTTCTACATAGAATGTTTCAGCTAGTCTGTTTTTAATCACGTGACGTCATAGCCATAATGGAAAAGAGAAGAATTAACTAGATAGAAAAACAAAAAAGTAATTGTAAGTACACAGTGCTATACAAACTGCAATATATTGATGGATGTGCTTCTTTAAAGCCTACTTTACACCTTGCAATTAAGCATAAGATATAGTATGCGATCGAACCTGCCCCCATCGTATGTGCGGCACGTTCAATTTGTTGAACGTCTCGCACAAACAAATAACCCATCGTCACACATACTTACCCATCCATACGACCTCGATGTGGACGGCAAACATCCACTTCCTGGAGTGGGAGGGACGTTCGGCGTCACATCGACGTCACGCGGCAGCCGGCCAATAGAAGCCGAGGGGCGGAGATGAGTGGGACTTAAACATCCCGCCCACCTCCTTCCTTCCGCATTGCCGGCAGGATCCGCAGGACATAGGTAAGATCTGTTCATCGTTCCCGGGGTGTCACACACTGTGATGTGTGCTACCCCGGGTACGATGAACAACCTGACGTTCAATTCTTAGGAAATGAACGACGTGCATGCGATGAACGTTTTACCGTTCAATCGCAATCGCACGTAGATGTTACATGCTACAATGTAACTTACGATGCCGGATGTGTGTCACTTACGATGTGACCCCGCCGACACATCGTAAGATATATTGTAGCGTGTAAAGCGCCCTTGAGACTGTTGTGTGCAGTACTGTTCTTGATGATTCTGCCCTATAGTGTATAATCACTAGAGATGAGCCACCCCCTTAGCGTTCGAGTTCGGTTTGTCGAACGGAGGCTCTGTTCGCCGAACAATCGACTAACCGTTTGACAAACCATTCGAACCCCATTGAAAACAATGGGAGGAAAACACAAACACATAAAAATACATTATACATATACAGTTAATAAACATTGCCATAACACTTACAGGTCCCCGCGACGTGTCCTGCACTCTGTCTCCCGCCGCCTTTCCTTCTGATAATCACTGCGTCCTCCCGGTAACCAGCACTGATTATAGGACCTTCCGTGCCGTCAAAAAAAGCAAGTGACCAGTCACGTGTCTATCATCTCATTGGCTACAGACTGGTCACATGGCTAGACGTCATGTTAGGTCCTGTCAGCACATCTCTCCGGTACTCGGTGATCGTTCCAGTATCTACGTGTACCGGCAAAATGCTCTGGCACATTGTCGGCTTCCCCGTTCCTGCATGTGGGCGCTCTTTACAGAGTCAGCCCACATGCAGGGACTGGATGCCACAGCCGGTGAAAAGCGGCACCGGGAATCACGTGATCGGAGATTGCCGTTGCTATAGTAATGGTGGCAGCGGTGACGTCACCGCTTACATCCCGCAGCCTCTGTTCACTCACTGAGTGATTAGACTGCACGGAGCAGCAGCGTTCTTCCTCCCATGCAGTGCTGTCTGATGTAGCAGAGCTGCATGGGTTGAAGGAGAAAGAAGACAGAACACCAGGATCGTGTAGGGCTGACAGGGATTAATAAACATGAAATCTCTAAGTGTGTCTGTGTATTTATTTCTATTAAAGTATTTTTTCTCTGTGTGGTGTGTTTTTTAACCCTTTAATGGAGATTCTTAATGGCCGGTTCAAACTTGCCTGACATTAAGAACCTCTGGCTTAACACTAGATAGTAAAACAAAGCTAGTATTAATCCATTATTACCCAGCAAGCCACCCGGCTTCAGGGCTGCTGGAAGAGTTGGATACAGTGCCAGATGATGGCGCTTCTATGAAAGCACCATTTTCTGGGGCGGCTATGGACTGCAATTCGCAGCAGAGGGGCTAAGAAAGCTCAGGCCAACCTGTGCTGCGGATTACAATCAACAGCTGCCTAGTTGTACCTGGCTGAACACAAAAATGGGGCGAAGCCTATAATTAAAAAAAGGGCTTTCCTATTATTTTAGATCTCAGCCGGGTACAAATAGGCAGCTGGGGGTTGGGGGCAGCCGTACCTGCCTGCTGTAACTGGCTAGCATACAAACATATGGCGAAGCCACGTCATTTTTTTGGTGGGCACATGCTCTCCTCCATACAGACAGACAGCAGCTGCAGAACTACAAGGCTCAGCATACTCCATCCAGGACTGTATGCAGGAGTTTTTTGCCCCCCCCCAAAAAAATTACGTGGGCTTCGCCATGTTTTCGTAAGCTAGCCAGGTACAGCAGGCAGCTACGGGCTGCCCCCAACCCCCAGCTGCCTATTTGTACTAGGCTGGGAACCAAAAATATAGGGAAGCCCTTTTTTTAATTATTTCATGAATTTCATGAAATAATTAAAAAAAAATGACGTGGGCTTCGCCCAATTTTTGTGTCTAGCCAGGTACAACTATGAAGCTGGGGATTGGAATCCACAGCTCAGGGTGCCCAAGCTTTCTGGGCACCCCTGCTGCTAATTGCAGTCCACAGCCGCCCCAGAAAATGGCGCTTTCATAGAAGCGCCATCTTCTGGCGCTGTATCCAACTCTTCCAGCTGCCCTGGTGACGGGTGACTCGCTGGGTAATAATGGTATTATGGCTAGCTGTATATTATCAACTGGCCCTAAGCCCCAAATTCATGGTGTCACGCCAATGTTAGACATGGCCACCATGAATTTCTAATACAGTTAAAAAAAACACAACACACAGAAAAATATTTTTATTAGAAATAAAACACAACACAATTAGTGACTCCATCTTTATTGAAAAAAAATAACCCCCTCCGCAGTAATCCTGAGTCAAGGGTCCCGCGCCGTCCAATCCGGATCTAATATCATCTGATCAGTTTGCTGGAAGGCAAAACGATCAGATGATGTGTCAGGTTCAAGGGACTGAATGACATGACACAGCAGCTAATTGTATAAACGGCTTTTATACAATCAGCTGATGTATCAGTGCAAAAAAGCCCCAAAAAACTACACACTTCTATGCAGACTCCTGTCCGACAGCATCAGCTGATAGTTTAGCTGGCCGGGCGGTAAAAAGCCGGCCTCACCGCTCGACTTATAGTGTCAGCTGATTCCGTCAGGTGACCGCATAAGCTGATCATCGCCAGGTCTGAGAGAGAGAGAGAGAAAAGAGAGAGAGAAAAGAGAGAGAGAAAAGAGAGAGAGAAAAGAGAAGAGAGCGAGGGAGAGAGAGAATAGAGAGAGGAAAGAGAAGAGAGAGAGACAAGAGAGAGAAGAGAGAGGAGAGAGAGATAGAGAGAAGAGAGAGAGAAAGAGAAAAAGAGAGAGAAAGAGAGAAAGAGAAAGAGAGAGAGAGTCAAAAAGAGAAAAAGAGAGACTGAGAAAAAAAGAGAGAGAAAAAAAGAGAGAGAAAGAGAGAGAAAAAGAGAGAGATAGACCACATGTCATAAGCTGAAGGGAATATAAGGCCCCTAAATGGACTTTCAGAGCCCAAATTGTGCCCCCAACTACCCATAACCCTGATCCCCTCTGACCACTTACTGCATTTCTCTTGCTTTGGCAACACTAATTGTATTTTGGTCCTGCCAATAAAGCATATTTGAATTTGAATTTGAATTAGAAAAAGAGAGAGAGAAAGAGAGAGATGGAGAGAGAGAGCGAGATTGAGAGAGAGAGAAGAGAGAGAGAGAGAAAGAGAGAGAGAAAGAGAGAGAAAGAGAGAGAGAAAAACAGAGAGAGAGGAGAGAGGGAGAGGGAGAGAGAGAGAAAGAGAGAGAAAGAGAAAGAGAGAGAGAAGGGAGAGAAGAGAGAGAGAGAGAGAGAGACACTGGACACTGGACACTGCAGAAGCAGGACACTGTAAGATGAGCTCCTGATTCAACCAGAGTTTATACCTTATAATGAGCAGATTGGAGGACATAATACGGAAATCTACAGATATGATGGAATACTAAGCACACCGGACAAACATTTTAAAGATTTTAAGCAATGACAAGAAAAATCACAATAAAAATTAATACAAAGATGGAAAAGCAGGACAAGATTGCCTAGTGGAAACCCAGCAAACAGACCACCATCAAACCCTACCAGCACAGTGCATCCCCAAGGTAAGGGCTCCATGCTAATACACTGCTAAAATAAGAATTGATCGTATATTACTCATTAGAAAATATAAAAGAAAGACCTTTAAAATGAAACTACATGGGGATTGCACTGTAGTCAATGCAGGAGACCTGGAGAAGGCAACTGGAGCTAGCATTGGGCTTGACACATTAGTGGTAACCTTCCCTGAGAATGCCAGATCCAAGGAAGCTAGGAAAGCCATAAAAATAGACACTATAAAGAAAAACCCAGAGACACTACTAATAGACTTTAATGAACAGTGGGAAAAAACAAATCTGTTATTCTTCTCAGGGCACCATGAAGCCTGGGACCAGACTCTCAGCAAACATTACAAGAACATCAAAAAATGGGACATTAGCAGGGGCAAACAAATTAGAGTACAGGATGAGGAGGACCCTCAAACCTTTAATCTCTCCATATATATTTATAGCAATGAAACTATCATGGTCCAAGGAACGGAATCAAAAATGGAGGAATTTCATCAACAATTCCAGCACATTAAAAACCAAGTGAAAACCCTAATGAAGGAAGGAAACATATTCACAAGTGACCAGGCCATAGCAGACAGAATCTCCATCCACACCCCAGCCCCATCTACATCCCAACCATCACAACCCCCCAGGGATATACTCAGAGACTGCTTGTCCCAGCTAGAAAGCGAGTTTATTCAATTCAAAGAAGAATTTCAAGGAAGCCAAGGTGAGAAAAATGCAAATGACCAACTGAGGGGAGAAATATCAAGGGTGAAAACAGACCTGTGGGAATTGCAAAGGTCACTTCAAGGGCTACAGGAAGAAAACGCATACCTCAAAGAAGAAATATGCCAGCTAAAATCCTCAATCCTACAACAAAAAACTAAAAGGGCACTTCAAAGTATAAGCACTCCCCCAAAACAAATGCCCGCACCGCCTACCCCGGTGCCAGATTTATCACAAACCTGCGACAACCTCAGCCAGACGGACTCTACACTTAACCCCAGCAATAACAATACAGCCTCACCAGCACAGCAAATCAGGGTATCCAACACCCCTGGACCCAACAACACAAAGGAAACCCCTACCATCAACCCCAGCAATGAAAATGCATCATCACAACAAACAAGGGCAACCAACACTCAAAGACCCAACACACAGAAAACAAATGGCCCAAATAAAACACTGGATCCTGACTGGATCCTGACATAGTCCTAATAATAGACTCAAATGGGAAATATCTGGACACTCAGAGACTGTTTCCGAGGGCTCGGGTTATAAAAATTCGCTGCTTAACAATCCCACAAGCAGAGGAGGTGATCAGCAACCCATATTTCACAGAGCCCACACACCTCATACTACACACCGGCACAAACAATATCCACCAAGAGACAGTCACAAAGGACCTATCAAAACTCGCAATAGCAGCCCAGCAAAAAATCCCCAGAACCAAAATAATCCTGTCTGCCCTGCTTCCAAGGAAAGATATACACCAACAAATAACCCAGCAAATCAACTCAGAGCTACCCGCCAGTATTACCTCAGCACCAAACATACAGCTGGCAAGACACCCTGAAATAACGCTTCATCACCTCTATGACGACAAACACCTCAATAAACAAGGAGTCAGCCATCTAGCAAAAGAGCTAAATACATTGTTCTAAACAGACCTCCAAGACCACAAGCAAGACACCCACCAAACAGATGGCAGCCCACAGAGACCTCCGGAGAGAGTCCACGAAGTCCACAGAGATGGCAGAAATACACAAGACCACATACCTCACAATGGCAATACAAAGCAACAGAGGGCAACAACATGGTAGAAATAAGGACATTGCTCAACACATTGTGCAGCAAACTCTTGGGACACTACTAAAATATGCCACCCAAACCCACCACTAAATCCAGTTATATCCTATGAAAATCTATCCTTCCTCACTATAAGGTATATCAACTAAATATGACATCCTTAGCTATCAGCAGCTGGAACATTCAAGGATTGAATCCCTCAGCTTTTGGGTCCAAGACAAATGACTCAGACTTCAAACTAAAGAACATTGACATCCAGATTCTCCTGGAGACATGGGCCCGGGCAGAGGAGGAATCTCTCGCACCCATGGGATACAATGAATTCTCTGTCTCCGCCCAGAAAAACAAGAACACCAAACACGGCAGCTGCTCAGGGGGCATACTAATATGGTACAAGGAGGAGATCCAAGAACATATCAAGGCAATAAAAAGAGGAGAAAGCCATATCTGGATGAGGATAAGTAGCTCCATCCTCAACTCTCAGCAGGACATCTACCTATGAGCAGCCTACATCCCTCCATCAGAATCTCCATACTTTAAGTTGGACATCTACGAGGAACTTCAGAGGGAGGCTGCCCAATTCCAGTCCAAAGGTAAGGTGCTCATCTGTGGAGACCTGAACACCAGGACAGGTACAAAGAAGGACTACCTGTCACCTGACGGAAACACATACGTCCTGGGAGATGAGCCCTTCTACAGAGACTCAGTACAGACAACAAGAAACAGCTATGATAGAGTGGTGAATAAAAGCGGCAGAACACTGCTGAACCTGTGCCAGAGCTAAGGGCTGCATATACTGAACGGGCGCACCAGGGGTGACTCATTAGGGAGATTTACACAAAACTCCCACATGGGCAGCAGTGTAGTGGATTATGCCATAACAGACATAGACCCAGCAAACATAAATGCCTTCATAGTCACCCCCGACACCCACATGTCAGACCACAACCAGACACTGCTGTACTTGAGATCCACAGACAAGTCACCCACACAAAAGCCCCACTTGAGCTGTCTCCACAACTTGCCACCATCCTTCAAGTGGCCCAAACAGTTAGCCATTGAATACACCAACATGACCAACAGAACAGAGATTAAAGAGCTGCTTGTAAACTTTCACACAAAATCCTATACATCAAACCAGCAAGGGGTCAACCTGGCAGTAAACGACTTTAATAACATCCTATATACCATGGCAGAGCTAGCAGACCTCAGAAGGACCAACTCCAAGAGACCTACAAATAAACAAGGCCAAAAATGGTTTGACAAAGAATGCAAGGCACTGCGCAACTCCCTAAAGATAGCCTCAAATCAAAAACACAGAGACCCGGACAAAAAGGAGCTACGAGTGGTCCATGACACCCTACAGAGGCAATACAAGCAAACCCTCAAGGAGAAAAAACAAAAGCACATCTCACACAAACTGCAGCAGCTCGAAGACTCCCTCCAGGACAACTCATTCTGGTAGACATGGAGCCATATCAGTACAAATCCCAAGCAAAGCACCCTCCACATTCAAAATCGCAACATCTGGCACAGCTACTTCAAGGGCCTCTACAAGAATATCCCAGAAGAAGACCTAACCCCGGACCAGGAACATCTAATGACTAAACTGAGGGACATGGAGGAGACAATCAAGGACTTTCAAAATCCTCTGGACATACCAATCAGTGTGCTGGAAATAAAAGACAGAATCAAACTGCAAAAAAATGTAAGAAGGCCACGGGCAGTGACGGCATCCTGCCTGAGATGATCAAATACAGTTCCCCAGACATTCATGCAGCACTGGCAAAACTATTCACCCACGTTCTGAGTGCCGGCTACTTCCCTCAAAACTGGAATCAAGGTCTCATAACGCCCATCTACAAGAATGGAGACCGATATGACCCAGCAAACTACAGAGGGATCTGTGTCAACAGCATTCTGGGAAAACTGTTTAACAGCATCATTAATAAAAGGATTATCGCCTTCCTCACCTTGGGCGACATCCTCAGCAGAAGCCAAGCCAGTTTCATGGCAAACCACCGCACCACGGGCCACATTTACACCCTGCAAAGCATCATCAAGATCCACGTCCACGGCAAAAAACAGGGGAATATATTTGCATGTTTCGTGGACTTCAAAAAGGCATTTGACTCAGTTTGGCATCCAGGCCTGTTCCTGAAACTTCTGGAAAGCGGAATAGGTGGCAGAACCTATGACGTGATAAAGAGCTCATACACTGAGAATCGGTGCAGCGTGAAGGTGAACGGGAAGAGGATGGCTTTCTTCGGACAGGGCCGTGGGGGTCAGACAAGGCTGCAGCCTGAGCCCAACTCTATTCAACATCTATATAAATGGACTAGCAACAGCTCTAGAGTCCTCCCCCACTCCAAGCCTCAGTCTGCATGACCGAGAGGTGAAGTTCCTGCTGTACGCAGACGACCTCCTGCTACTCCCCCCAACCGAGAAAGGCCTCCAAAATAGCCTGGCAGTACTGGAAACATTCAGCACCACATGGGCACTTCCCGTCAACCAAAAGAAGACCAAAGTCATGGTGTTTCAGAAAAGGAACCAGAATAAAATAAACTCTCCCTCCTTCACATTAAATGGCACCATGCTGGAGAAAACCAGCAGTTATACCTACCTCGATCTGGAGCTAAGCAATAACAGGAGCCTCAAGCAAGCAGCAGAAGCCCTGAAAGGAAAAGCGTGCAGTACCTTCTACGCCATCAGAAGACAACTGTACCACCTCAAACCACCTGTGAGAGTCTGGCTCAAGATATTTGACAGCGTCATCACCCCTATACTGCTATATGGCAGTGAGGTATGGGGCCCAGTGACCTACCCAGACCAGACAAAGTGGGATTACAGCCCAACTGAAGTCTTCCACATGGAGTTCTGTAAATATCTCCTCCAAGTCCATCACAGCACCTCAAACATAGCCTGTCGGGCAGAGCTGGGCCGATCCCCCTTATGGTTCAGTATACACAAGAGGGCACTATCACACCAGGCGCATATACAGAACAGCAACCCCAGCTTCTACCATCATAAAGCCCTGCTTAGCCAGAGCCCAGAGCAAGCCAGGAACTGTGGCAGCCAGTACAGTCAAAGTCAGCAACACACCTTGACAAAACCCCAAATAAAAGAGATCTCAGAGAGCAGCAAGAGGCAATACATAGAGGACTGGAAGAGTGAATTAGAGAACTCCCAGAAACTCACTATCTACCGGTCACTGCAGAGGGACTACACTCTGGCCCCATATCTGGAAAGATTACGCCACCCCAAAGACAGACAGACCCTGAGCCTGTATAGACTGAGTGCCCACAGCCTAGAGGTGGAAACAGGGCGGCACCGACAGACATACATGCCGTGAGAGAAGAGACTATGCCAGCACTGCCAGCAGGGGGCTCTGGAGGACGAGGCGCACTTCCTGCTGCACTGTGACAAATACTCAGCAGTGAGAGCCTCCCACTTCCAGAAACTTACCACCCATACCCCAGACTTTCCATCCATGGACGAGGACATGAAACTCCGCTTCCTACTGGGGGAAGAGGAATCAATGGTGGAGATCGCCGCCCAATATGTCACCCCATGTCATAAGCTGAGGGGAACATAAGGCCCCTAAATGGACTTTCAGAGCCCAAATTGTGCCCCCAACTCCCCATAACGCTGATCCCCTTCCACCACACTTACTGTATTTATCTTGCTTTGGCAACACTAATTGTATTTTGGTCCTGCCAATAAAGCATATTTGAATTTGAATTTGAGAGCGAGAAAAAGAGTGAGAGATAAAAAGAGAGAGAAGAGAGAGAAAAGAGAGAAGAGAGAGAGGTGAGAGATAGAGAAAGAGAGAGCAATAGAAAAAAATAGGGACTGAGAAAAAGAGAGAGAGAAAGAGAGAGAGAGAAAGAGAAAAAGAGAGAGCGAGGAGAGAGAAAGATCAAAAGAGAGAGGAAGAGAGAGAGAAAGAGAGAGAGGGAGAGAGAGAGAGGGGGGAAGAGAAAAAGAGAGACTGAGAAAATGGGAGAGAGAGAAAAAGAGAGAAAAAGAGAGAGAGAAAAAAAGAGGGAGAGAGAAAGAGAGAAAAAGAGAGGGAGAGGGGAGAGAGAGAGAGAGGGAGAGAGAGAGAGAAAGAGAGAGAAAGAGAGAGAGAAAGAGAGAGACAGAAAGAGAGAGAAAGAAAGAAAGAGAGAAAAAGAGAGAGGGAGAGAGATAGAGAGAGAGAAGAAAAAGAGAGACTGAGAAAAAGAGAGAGAAAAAGAGAGAAAAAGAGAGAGAAAAAGAGAAAGAGAGGAGAGAGAGAGAGAGAAGGGGGGAGAGAGAGAGAGAGGGAGAAAGAGAAAAAAAGATAGAAAAAGAGTGAGAGAGAAAGAGAGAAAGAGAAAGAGAGAGAGAGAAAGAGAGAGAGAGAGAGAGAGAGAAGAGAGAGAGCAATGCAGCCTCATTCCGTGAACTGCTCCAATTTTATAGGTGTGTCCCGCGGCTCACAGCTGATGTCTGGCTCCTCCCCTCAGTGCATAATTAAATTAAATTATAATTATAAATAAATAATAATTATAAATTAATTACATTTTTTACCAGGGCGGCTGGGACTTGAACTCGTGAACTAATGCTTCTTATGCGAGAGCTCTAACCATTGAGCCACTGATATTGTAATCTTGACATCTGCATTGCAGAGTGAAGTCCGGTGATAGTGTAAAATGGTGATCGAGTTCCTACCCCTGAAGACACCAAATATGTTCTTAAATTTATATATATACATGTATATGTGATAAGGTATAAGGTGTAATGTTATGTATTATATAATGTAGGATGCTTAATAAGGTATTACTAGTGTTATAGGTATGCAGGTGAAAAGTTAAATCTGCCCGGTGACAGACAGTTGACAGTTGGTATTCTAGGATTAGTCAATAGGGGATGAGCTATTGCTGAGGGAGAGAAACGGTTGCTGTGGGAACATCAGTTAGGGTCCAGCCTGTGACAGGAACAGACCTCAGGTCTAAGGAGCAGCAGAGCCACATGCTATGGGTGAACTGTAGAAGGAGAGGAGACAAAGAGCCACGAAAGTGAGATTCTGAGCAGAGAAAAGAGCCATCTACAATACAGAGTGACTGGAGTCGAGTCTGAATCCACTGAGTGAGTGAGTGACCGAGAGACTGATCCCTAAGGGAGACGCTCAGCAGTACGGCCCTTAATGGCTTATAGCTCAAGAAGGGACAGGCCTAGAAAAAACAGTGCATGAGTCGAATAGAGAGTCCTGGGTGGCAGATCCAGAAGCGTCAGGAGGCGATTAGCCTGGTCCAGCCATATTGGCACAATCTCTACAGTACAGGAATATGACGCAAAGCCACAAAGAGGACGGAGCGACTCTAGAGGACTGTAATGTCAGGTGGAGCCGGGTGGTGGTGAATTGCTCAGGCTTATGTGGAAGCGTAAGGACATATGAGAATGAAAACACTGCAGGAATATGTCTGGAGTTACTCTTTAATGTATATGAAACGTCCGAGAAGCAATGTGCCCACTTTCGTGTGTTTGGTGTTATTATCAGTCATCTGTTCAGTAAAGACTTTGTGTTTATAAAGAAGTTGTGGTTTCCTCTCTGGAACTTTGTACCATCTCGTCGTGGCCGGCCAAACCATTGGCAACATGCAGCCTGCAAAGGTGTATCGCCACTGTAGTGCACCACACACCTAGCCAGGACCCCCATTTTCATGTAGCGTGCCGAGGTGCGGCAGACAATTACCTCACCCATGACTACCACCCCGCACCACGTTACACTAGCGCATCTCACTTCAGGTGCTATGTGGAGAGGATACAGAGCGCTCCCTGTCATCTTCATGTAGCAGAGCTGACAGTGTCGTGTGGATTACTTCGGACCTGGATTGTTGTTTGGGGATTAATAAAGAGGTAAATAAGGTGCTTTTTGTCGTTTATTCCAAATAAAGGGTTTTTCGCTGTGTGTGTTTCTTTACTTTCACTTACAGTTTAATCATGGAAGTTGTCTCGGGGAGACGCTTGTCATGATTTACTCTTCATTACCCCGATTGCCACCGCACCAGGGCAATTCGGGATGAGCTGGGTAATGTCCCAGGACTGCCGCATCTAATGGATGCGGCAATTCTGGGCGGCTGCTGGGTGATATTGTTAGGGTGGTGGGCTCCCCATAATGTGGCGCTCCCCATCCTGACAATACCAGCCTCCAGCCGTGTGGCTTTATCCTGGCTGATATCAAATATGGGGGGAACCGCATTTTTTTTTTTATTATTATTTATTTATTTTATTTGCTGCATGATATAGACCCACCCGCCGGCGGCTGTGATTGGTTGCAGTGAGACAGCTGTCACTCATCGTGGGGGCATGTCTGACTGCAACCAATCATGGGTGCCGGCGGGTGGGGAAAGCATGGAATTACTAATTGAATAATGAAGTGGCAGCCATTTTCAAAAGAGGAAATGCCGCTGGAGATTTTTGACAGCCGTGCAGCGAGACGCCCGTGATCGGTGAGCAGGAAAGAGAGAGGGTTTGTGCTGGGGACGCAGGACGCATGCAGATATGAAAGGTGCGAACATATTTACTGTGAAAAGCCACGCTTTTGGTGATCGAACCGTTCTCGAACATAACTCGAACTGCCGAACTTTTAGCAAATCCTTCGAGTTTGTCGATCGACTCGAACACCCCTCAAAATCACTCGAACATGAAATTGGCGAACCTCGAACTTCAAACATCACTCATCTCTAATAATCACCAAAGAAAAAAAATAAATGTTTTTACAATTAGCAGAGATGTTATATTTTTCATCCAGCTTTTTCTTTTAGGTCATAAAGCTACAAACTTTGCTTAGCGTAATAAATATTTATGCATTTCATAGATTTTAAAAGTAAAAAGAGACAGCTTAATAAATATAATATAATATCAAAAATAACAATGAGGATGGCATTATAACTAGAGTTGAGCGCGGTTCGTGGTTCGAGGTTCTCCAGTTCTAAGCTCGAGTGATTTTTGGGGCTGTTCGAGATCGAACTAGAACTCGAGCTTTTTGCAAAAGCTCGATAGTCCTAGATACGTTCGAGAACGGTTCTAGCAGCAAAAAGCAGGGCTTTTTACAGCTACAGTGTGCAGGAATCATCGCTGGCAGCCTGCCAGAAGCTGGTAACCAAGATAAACATCGGGTATCCAAGCAAAGCGCTTGGTTAGTAACCCGATGTTTATCTTAGTTATGTGCAGGAAGCCCACACTTCCCCGCTCAGCTCACTCCGCCCCCTCCTGCCCGCAGCATGTACACACGTACACACACACACACACACACACACACACACGCACCCCCCCCCCCAGCTACAGTGTGCAGGAGCCATCGCTGGCAGCCTGCCACAAGCTGGTAACCAAGATAAACATCGGGTATCCAAGCAAAGCGCTTTGGTTAGTAACCCGATGTTTATCTTAGTTACGTGCAGGAAGCCCACACTTCCCGCTCAGCTCACTCCGCCCCCTCCTGCCCGCGGCATGTATACATACATATACACACACACACACACACACACACACTCTCACACACGCACCCCCCCTCCCCCCCCCCGCTCGGCTTACCTGCGGTGATGAAGTCCCGCCATCCCGACCTCAGCGCTGTCACTGTCCTCCATGGCCGCCGCTTGTCACATCACCTCTCGCTTCCCACCCGAGACGTCACGGACCTCTCGCGATACTTGATGTGAAGGCGCCGGTCATTGACCTCAGTGACAGGGGCTGTCAGTGTGCTGGAGATCAGCGCAGGTAATGTACCTCGCTGACAGCAGCACTTGTCATGCCCTGCAGTGACCTGGGCTGACCCATTGATGTTAGCTCACGTCACTGCATTGCTCTCCCAGCCAATGGGGAACATCCTGCTCTTCATTGACTGGGACAGTGTGGATCGTCATGGCAACCCCTTGGATTACACCAGACCTGGATTTGTTTTTCTTTCTAATAAATTGGTTAAAGAGGGAATGTTTTGGGGAGTGTTTTTTCAAATAAAAATGTGTTTGTCGTCTATTTTTTTTTATTACTGACTGGGTTGGTGATGTCGGGTATCTGATAGACGCCTGACCTCACCAACCCCAGGGCTTGATGCCAGGTGACATTACACATCTGGTATTAACCCCATATATTACCCCGTTTGCCACCGCACCAGGGCGCGGGATGAGCTGGGGCGAAGCACCAGGATTGGCGCATCTAATGGATGCGCCACTTCTGGGGCGGCTGCGGCCTGCTATTTTTAGGCTGGGGAGAGTCCAATAACCATGGACCTCCCTAGTCTGAGAATATTAGGCCCCAGCTGTCTGCTTTACCTTGGCTGGTGATCCAATTTTGGGGGACCCCTACGTGTTTTTTTTTTTTAAATTATTTATTTAATTTAAAATAACAGCGTGGGGTGCCCTCAGTTTTGGATTACCAGCCAAGGTGAGGTTGCCAGCTGTGGTCTGCAGGCTGCAGCCGTCTGCTTTACCCTAGCTGGCTACAAAACTAGGGGGAACCCTACGTCATTTTTTTTTTCATTTTTTTGGCTAAATACAAAGCTAAGCACCCCTTAGTGCCACATGAAAGGAACCAAAGGGTGCTCCACTTTTTCTCCACTTATTCTCCACTTTTTCTCCATAAGTGGAGAAAAAGAGGAGAAAAAAGTGGAGAAAAAAGTGGAGAAAAAGTGGAGAAAAAGTGGAGAAAAAGTGGAGAAAAAATGGAGAAAAAAATGGAGAAAAAGTAGAGAAAAAGTGGAGAAAAAAGTGGAGAAAAAGTGGAGAAAAAGTGGAGAAAAAATAGAGAAAAAGTGGAGATTTTTTTTCTCCACTTTTTCTCCATTTTTTTTCTCCACTTTTTCTCCACTTTTTCTCCATTTATTCTCCACTTTTTCTCCACTTTTTCTCCACTTTTTCTCCACTTTTTCTCCATTTTTTTCTCCACTTATTCTCCACTTTTTCTCCATTTATTCTCCACTTTTTCTCCACTTTTTCTCCATTTTTTTCTCCACTTTTTCTCCACTTTTTCTCCACTTTTTCTCCACTTATTCTCCATTTATTCTCCACTTTTTCTCCACTTTTTCTCCATTTTTTTCTCCACTTTTTCTCCATTTATTCTCCACTTTTTCTCCACTTTTTCTCTATTTTTTTCTCCACTTTTTCTCCACTTATTCTCCACTTTTTCTCCACTTTTTCTCCATTTATTCTCCACTTTTTCTCCACTTTTTCTCCATTTTTTTCTCCACTTTTTCTCCATTTTTTTCTCCACTTTTTCTCCACTTTTTCTCCACTTTTTCTCCATTTATTCTAAACTTTTTCTCCACTTTTTCTCCATTTTTTTCTCCACTTTTTCTCCACTTTTTCTCCACCTTTTCTCCACTTTTTCTCCACTTTTTCTCCATTTTTTTCTCCACTTTTTCTCCACTTATTCTCCACTTTTTCTCCACTTTTTCTCCACTTTTTCTCCACTTTTTCTCCACTTTTTCTCCACTTATTCTCCACTTTTTCTCCACTTTTTCTCCACTTTTTCTCCATTTTTTTCTCCACTTTTTCTCCACTTTTTCTCCATTTATTCTCCACTTTTTCTCCACTTTTTCTCCATTTTTTTCTCCACTTTTTCTCCATTTTTTTCTCCACTTTTTCTCCACTTTTTCTCCACTTTTTCTCCACTTTTTCTCCATTTATTCTCCACTTTTTCTCCACTTTTTCTCCATTTTTTTCTCCACCTTTTCTCCATTTTTTTCTTCACTTTTTCTCCACTTTTTCTCCACTTTTTCTCCACTTTTTCTCCACTTATTCTCCACTTTTTCTCCACTTTTTCTCCACTTTTTCTCCACTTTTTTCTCCACTTTTTTCTCCTCTTTTTCTCCACTTATGGAGAAAAAGTGGAGAATAAGTGGAGAAAAAGTGGAGAAAAAATAGAGAAAAAGTGGAGATTTTTTTTCTCCACTTTTTCTCCACTTTTTCTCCATTTTTTTTCTCCACTTTTTCTCCACTTTTTCTCCATTTATTCTCCACTTTTTCTCCACTTTTTCTCCACTTTTTCTCCACTTTTTCTCCATTTTTTTCTCCACTTATTCTCCCCTTTTTCTCCATTTATTCTCCACTTTTTCTCCACTTTTTCTCCACTTTTTCTCCACTTATTCTCCATTTATTCTCCACTTTTTCTCCACTTTTTCTCCATTTTTTTCTCCACTTTTTCTCCATTTATTCTCCACTTTTTCTCCACTTTTTCTCCATTTTTTTCTCCACTTTTTCTCCACTTATTCTCCACTTTTTCTCCACTTTTTCTCCATTTATTCTCCACTTTTTCTCCACTTTTTCTCCATTTTTTTCTCCACTTTTTCTCCATTTTTTTCTCCACTTTTTCTCCACTTTTTCTCCACTTTTTCTCCATTTATTCTCCACTTTTTCTCCACTTTTTCTCCATTTTTTTCTCCACTTTTTCTCCATTTTTTCTCCACTTTTTCTCCACTTTTTCTCCACTTTTTCTCCATTTATTCTCCACTTTTTCTCCACTTTTTCTCCATTTTTTTCTCCACTTTTTCTCAACTTTTTCTCCACCTTTTCTCCACTTTTTCTCCACTTTTTCTCCATTTTTTTCTTCACTTTTTCTCCATTTATTCTCCACTTTTTCTCTACTTTTTCTCCATTTTTTCTCCACTTTTTCTCCACTTATTCTCCACTTTTTCTCCACTTTTTCTCCATTTATTCTCCACTTTTTCTCCACTTTTTCTCCATTTTTTTCTCCACTTTTTCTCCATTTTTTTCTCCACTTTTTCTCCACTTTTTCTCCACTTTTTCTCCATTTATTCTCCACTTTTTCTCCACTTTTTCTCCATTTTTTTCTCCACTTTTTCTCCATTTTTTTCTCCACTTTTTCTCCACTTTTTCTCCACTTTTTCTCCACTTTTTCTCCATTTATTCTCCACTTTTCCTCCACTTTTTCTCCATTTTTTTCTCCACCTTTTCTCCATTTTTTTCTTCACTTTTTCTCCACTTTTTCTCCACTTTTTCTCCACTTTTTCTCCACTTTTTCTCCATTTATTCTCCACTTTTTCTCCACTTTTTCTCCATTTTTTTCTCCACTTTTTCTCCATTTTTTTCTCCACTTTTTCTCCACTTTTTCTCCACTTTTTCTCCACTTTTTCTCCATTTATTCTCCACTTTTTCTCCACTTTTTCTCCATTTTTTTCTCCACTTTTTCTCCATTTTTTTCTCCACTTTTTTTCCACCTTTTCTCCACTTTTTCTCCACTTTTTCTCCATTTTTTTCTCCACTTTTTCTCCACTTATTCTCCACTTTTTCTCCACTTTTTCTCCACTTTTTCTCCACTTATTCTCCACTTTTTCTCCACTTTTTCTCCACTTATTCTCTACTTTTTCTCCACTTTTTCTCCATTTTTTTCTCCACTTTTTCTCCACTTTTTCTCCATTTATTCTCCACTTTTTCTCCACTTTTTCTCCATTTTTTTCTCCACTTTTTCTCCATTTTTTTCTCCACTTTTTCTCCACTTTTTCTCCACTTTTTCTCCACTTTTTCTCCATTTATTCTCCACTTTTTCTCCACTTTTTCTCCATTTTTTTCTCCACCTTTTCTCCATTTTTTTCTCCACTTTTTCTCCACTTTTTCTCCACTTTTTCTCCACTTTTTCTCCACTTTTTCTCCACTTTTTCTCCACTTTTTCTCCATTTTTTTCTCCACTTATTCTCCACTTTTTCTCCACTTTTTCTCCATTTATTCTCCACTTTTTCTCCACTTTTTCTCCATTTTTTTATCCACTTTTTCTCCACTTTTTCTCCACTTATTCTCCACTTTTTCTCCACCTTTTCTCCACTTTTTCTCCACTTTTTCTCCACTTTTTCTCCATTTATTCTCCACTTTTTCTCCATTTTTTTCTCCACTTTTTCTCCACTTATTCTCCACTTTTTCTCTACTTTTTCTCCACTTTTTCTCCATTTTTTTCTCCACTTTTTCTCCACCTTTTTCTCCACTTTTTCTCCACTTATTCTCCACTTTTTCTCCACCTTTTCTCCACTTTTTCTCCACTTTTTCTCCACTTTTTCTCCATTTTTTTCTCCATTTTTTCTCCACTTATTCTCCACTTTTTCTCCACTTTTTCTCCACTTTTTCTCCACTTTTTCTCCACTTATTCTCCACTTATTCTCCACTTTTTCTCCACTTTTTCTCCACTTTTTCTCCATTTTTTTCTCCATTATTCTCCACTTTTTCTCCACTTTTTCTCCATTTATTCTCCACTTTTTCTCCACTTTTTCTCCATTTTTTTCTCCACTTTTTCTCCACTTTTTCTCCACTTACTCTCCACTTTTTCTCCACCTTTTCTCCACTTTTTCTCCACTTTTTCTCCACTTTTTCTCCATTTATTTCTCCACTTTTTCTCCACTTATTCTCCACTTTTTCTCCACTTATTCTCCACTTTTTCTCCACTTTTTCTCCACTTTTTCTCCACTTTTTCTCCACTTATTCTCCACTTATTCTCCACTTTTTCTCCACTTTTTCTCCACTTTTTCTCCATTTTTTTCTCCACTTATTCTCCACTTTTTCTCCACTTTTTCTCCATTTATTCTCCACTTTTTCTCCACTTTTTCTCCATTTTTTTCTCCACTTTTTCTCCACTTTTTCTCAATTTTTTTCTCCACTTTTTCTCCACTTTTTCTCCATTTTTTTCTCCACTTTTTCTCCATTTTTTCTCCATTTATTCTCCACTTTTTCTCCACTTTTTTTCCATTTTTTTCTCCACTTTTTCTCCATTTTTTTCTCCATTTTTTCTCCACTTTTTCTCCACTTTTTCTCCACTTTTTCTCCACTTTTTCTCCATTTATTCTCCACTTTTTCTCCACTGTTTCTCCATTTTTTTCTCCACTTTTTCTCCACTGTTTCTCCATTTTGTTCTCCACTTTTTCTCCACTTTTTCTCCATTTATTCTCCCCTTTTTCTCCACTTTTTCTCCACTGTTTCTCCACTTTTTCTCCACTTTTTCTCCACTTTTTCTCCACTTATTCTCCACTTATTCTCCACTTTTTCTCCACTTATTCTCCACTTTTTCTCCACTTTTTCTCCACTTTTTCTCCACTTTTTCTCCACTTATTCTCCACTTTTTCTCCACTTTTTCTCCACTTATTCTCCACTTTTTCTCCACTTTTTCTCCATTTTTTTCTCCACTTTTTCTCCACTTTTTCTCCATTTATTCTCCACTTTTTCTCCACTTTTTCTCCATTTTTTTCTCCACTTTTTCTCCATTTTTTTCTCCACTTTTTCTCCACTTTTTCTCCACTTTTTCTCCACTTTTTCTCCATTTATTCTCCACTTTTTCTCCACTTTTTCTCCATTTTTTTCTCCACCTTTTCTCCATTTTTTTCTCCACTTTTTCTCCACTTTTTCTCCACTTTTTCTCCACTTTTTCTCCACTTTTTCTCCATTTTTTTCTCCACTTATTCTCCACTTTTTCTCCACTTTTTCTCCATTTATTCTCCACTTTTTCTCCACTTTTTCTCCATTTTTTTATCCACTTTTTCTCCACTTTTTCTCCACTTATTCTCCACTTTTTCTCCACCTTTTCTCCACTTTTTCTCCACTTTTTCTCCACTTTTTCTCCATTTATTCTCCACTTTTTCTCCACTTTTTCTCCATTTTTTTCTCCACTTTTTCTCCACTTATTCTCCACTTTTTCTCTACTTTTTCTCCACTTTTTCTCCATTTTTTTCTCCACTTTTTCTCCACCTTTTTCTCCACTTTTTCTCCACTTATTCTCCACTTTTTCTCCACCTTTTCTCCACTTTTTCTCCACTTTTTCTCCACTTTTTCTCCATTTTTTTCTCCATTTTTTCTCCACTTATTCTCCACTTTTTCTCCACTTTTTCTCCACTTTTTCTCCACTTATTCTCCACTTATTCTCCACTTTTTCTCCACTTTTTCTCCACTTTTTCTCCATTTTTTTCTCCATTATTCTCCACTTTTTCTCCACTTTTTCTCCATTTATTCTCCACTTTTTCTCCACTTTTTCTCCATTTTTTTCTCCACTTTTTCTCCACTTTTTCTCCACTTACTCTCCACTTTTTCTCCACCTTTTCTCCACTTTTTCTCCACTTTTTCTCCACTTTTTCTCCATTTATTTCTCCACTTTTTCTCCACTTATTCTCCACTTTTTCTCCACTTATTCTCCACTTTTTCTCCACTTTTTCTCCACTTTTTCTCCACTTTTTCTCCACTTATTCTCCACTTATTCTCCACTTTTTCTCCACTTTTTCTCCACTTTTTCTCCATTTTTTTCTCCACTTATTCTCCACTTTTTCTCCACTTTTTCTCCATTTATTCTCCACTTTTTCTCCACTTTTTCTCCATTTTTTCTCCACTTTTTCTCCACTTTTTCTCCATTTTTTTCTCCACTTTTTCTCCACTTTTTCTCCATTTTTTTCTCCACTTTTTCTCCATTTTTTCTCCATTTATTCTCCACTTTTTCTCCACTTTTTTTCCATTTTTTTCTCCACTTTTTCTCCATTTTTTTCTCCATTTTTTCTCCACTTTTTCTCCACTTTTTCTCCACTTTTTCTCCACTTTTTCTCCATTTATTCTCCACTTTTTCTCCACTGTTTCTCCATTTTTTTCTCCACTTTTTCTCCACTGTTTCTCCATTTTGTTCTCCACTTTTTCTCCACTTTTTCTCCATTTATTCTCCCCTTTTTCTCCACTTTTTCTCCACTTTTTCTCCACTTTTTCTCCACTTTTTCTCCATTTTTTTCTCCACTTTTTCTCCACTTTTTCTCCACTTTTTCTCCACTTATTCTCCATTTATTCTCCACTTTTTCTCCACTTTTTCTCCATTTTTTTCTCCACTTTTTCTCCATTTATTCTCCACTTTTTCTCCACTTTTTCTCTATTTTTTTCTCCACTTTTTCTCCACTTATTCTCCACTTTTTCTCCACTTTTTCTCCATTTATTCTCCACTTTTTCTCCACTTTTTCTCCATTTTTTTCTCCACTTTTTCTCCATTTTTTTCTCCACTTCTTCTCCACTTTTTCTCCACTTTTTCTCCATTTATTCTAAACTTTTTCTCCACTTTTTCTCCATTTTTTTCTCCACTTTTTCTCCACTTTTTCTCCACCTTTTCTCCACTTTTTCTCCACTTTTTCTCCATTTTTTTCTCCACTTTTTCTCCACTTATTCTCCACTTTTTCTCCACTTTTTCTCCACTTTTTCTCCACTTTTTCTCCACTTTTTCTCCACTTATTCTCCACTTTTTCTCCACTTTTTCTCCACTTTTTCTCCATTTTTTTCTCCACTTTTTCTCCACTTTTTCTCCATTTATTCTCCACTTTTTCTCCACTTTTTCTCCATTTTTTTCTCCACTTTTTCTCCATTTTTTTCTCCACTTTTTCTCCACTTTTTCTCCACTTTTTCTCCACTTTTTCTCCATTTATTCTCCACTTTTTCTCCACTTTTTCTCCATTTTTTTCTCCACCTTTTCTCCATTTTTTTCTTCACTTTTTCTCCACTTTTTCTCCACTTTTTCTCCACTTTTTCTCCACTTATTCTCCACTTTTTCTCCACTTTTTCTCCACTTTTTCTCCACTTTTTTCTCCACTTTTTTCTCCTCTTTTTCTCCACTTATGGAGAAAAAGTGGAGAATAAGTGGAGAAAAAGTGGAGAAAAAATAGAGAAAAAGTGGAGATTTTTTTTCTCCACTTTTTCTCCACTTTTTCTCCATTTTTTTTCTCCACTTTTTCTCCACTTTTTCTCCATTTATTCTCCACTTTTTCTCCACTTTTTCTCCACTTTTTCTCCACTTTTTCTCCATTTTTTTCTCCACTTATTCTCCCCTTTTTCTCCATTTATTCTCCACTTTTTCTCCACTTTTTCTCCACTTTTTCTCCACTTATTCTCCATTTATTCTCCACTTTTTCTCCACTTTTTCTCCATTTTTTTCTCCACTTTTTCTCCATTTATTCTCCACTTTTTCTCCACTTTTTCTCCATTTTTTTCTCCACTTTTTCTCCACTTATTCTCCACTTTTTCTCCACTTTTTCTCCATTTATTCTCCACTTTTTCTCCACTTTTTCTCCATTTTTTTCTCCACTTTTTCTCCATTTTTTTCTCCACTTTTTCTCCACTTTTTCTCCACTTTTTCTCCATTTATTCTCCACTTTTTCTCCACTTTTTCTCCATTTTTTTCTCCACTTTTTCTCCATTTTTTTCTCCACTTTTTCTCCACTTTTTCTCCACTTTTTCTCCATTTATTCTCCACTTTTTCTCCACTTTTTCTCCATTTTTTTCTCCACTTTTTCTCAACTTTTTCTCCACCTTTTCTCCACTTTTTCTCCACTTTTTCTCCATTTTTTTCTTCACTTTTTCTCCATTTATTCTCCACTTTTTCTCCACTTTTTCTCCATTTTTTTCTCCACTTTTTCTCCACTTATTCTCCACTTTTTCTCCACTTTTTCTCCATTTATTCTCCACTTTTTCTCCACTTTTTCTCCATTTTTTTCTCCACTTTTTCTCCATTTTTTTCTCCACTTTTTCTCCACTTTTTCTCCACTTTTTCTCCATTTATTCTCCACTTTTTCTCCACTTTTTCTCCATTTTTTTCTCCACTTTTTCTCCATTTTTTTCTCCACTTTTTCTCCACTTTTTCTCCACTTTTTCTCCACTTTTTCTCCATTTATTCTCCACTTTTCCTCCACTTTTTCTCCATTTTTTTCTCCACCTTTTCTCCATTTTTTTCTTCACTTTTTCTCCACTTTTTCTCCACTTTTTCTCCACTTTTTCTCCACTTTTTCTCCATTTATTCTCCACTTTTTCTCCACTTTTTCTCCATTTTTTTCTCCACTTTTTCTCCATTTTTTTCTCCACTTTTTCTCCACTTTTTCTCCACTTTTTCTCCACTTTTTCTCCATTTATTCTCCACTTTTTCTCCACTTTTTCTCCATTTTTTTCTCCACTTTTTCTCCATTTTTTTCTCCACTTTTTTTCCACCTTTTCTCCACTTTTTCTCCACTTTTTCTCCATTTTTTTCTCCACTTTTTCTCCACTTATTCTCCACTTTTTCTCCACTTTTTCTCCACTTTTTCTCCACTTATTCTCCACTTTTTCTCCACTTTTTCTCCACTTATTCTCTACTTTTTCTCCACTTTTTCTCCATTTTTTTCTCCACTTTTTCTCCACTTTTTCTCCATTTATTCTCCACTTTTTCTCCACTTTTTCTCCATTTTTTTCTCCACTTTTTCTCCATTTTTTTCTCCACTTTTTCTCCACTTTTTCTCCACTTTTTCTCCACTTTTTCTCCATTTATTCTCCACTTTTTCTCCACTTTTTCTCCATTTTTTTCTCCACCTTTTCTCCATTTTTTTCTCCACTTTTTCTCCACTTTTTCTCCACTTTTTCTCCACTTTTTCTCCACTTTTTCTCCACTTTTTCTCCATTTTTTTCTCCACTTATTCTCCACTTTTTCTCCACTTTTTCTCCATTTATTCTCCACTTTTTCTCCACTTTTTCTCCATTTTTTTATCCACTTTTTCTCCACTTTTTCTCCACTTATTCTCCACTTTTTCTCCACCTTTTCTCCACTTTTTCTCCACTTTTTCTCCACTTTTTCTCCATTTATTCTCCACTTTTTCTCCATTTTTTTCTCCACTTTTTCTCCACTTATTCCCCACTTTTTCTCTACTTTTTCTCCACTTTTTCTCCATTTTTTTCTCCACTTTTTCTCCACCTTTTTCTCCACTTTTTCTCCACTTATTCTCCACTTTTTCTCCACCTTTTCTCCACTTTTTCTCCACTTTTTCTCCACTTTTTCTCCATTTTTTTCTCCATTTTTTCTCCACTTATTCTCCACTTTTTCTCCACTTTTTCTCCACTTTTTCTCCACTTTTTCTCCACTTATTCTCCACTTATTCTCCACTTTTTCTCCACTTTTTCTCCACTTTTTCTCCATTTTTTTCTCCATTATTCTCCACTTTTTCTCCACTTTTTCTCCATTTATTCTCCACTTTTTCTCCACTTTTTCTCCATTTTTTTCTCCACTTTTTCTCCACTTTTTCTCCACTTACTCTCCACTTTTTCTCCACCTTTTCTCCACTTTTTCTCCACTTTTTCTCCACTTTTTCTCCATTTATTTCTCCACTTTTTCTCCACTTATTCTCCACTTTTTCTCCACTTATTCTCCACTTTTTCTCCACTTTTTCTCCACTTTTTCTCCACTTTTTCTCCACTTATTCTCCACTTATTCTCCACTTTTTCTCCACTTTTTCTCCACTTTTTCTCCATTTTTTTCTCCACTTATTCTCCACTTTTTCTCCACTTTTTCTCCATTTATTCTCCACTTTTTCTCCACTTTTTCTCCATTTTTTTCTCCACTTTTTCTCCACTTTTTCTCAATTTTTTTCTCCACTTTTTCTCCACTTTTTCTCCATTTTTTTCTCCACTTTTTCTCCATTTTTTCTCCATTTATTCTCCACTTTTTCTCCACTTTTTTTCCATTTTTTTCTCCACTTTTTCTCCATTTTTTTCTCCATTTTTTCTCCACTTTTTCTCCACTTTTTCTCCACTTTTTCTCCACTTTTTCTCCATTTATTCTCCACTTTTTCTCCACTGTTTCTCCATTTTTTTCTCCACTTTTTCTCCACTGTTTCTCCATTTTGTTCTCCACTTTTTCTCCACTTTTTCTCCATTTATTCTCCCCTTTTTCTCCACTTTTTCTCCACTGTTTCTCCACTTTTTCTCCACTTTTTCTCCACTTTTTCTCCACTTATTCTCCACTTATTCTCCACTTTTTCTCCACTTATTCTCCACTTTTTCTCCACTTTTTCTCCACTTTTTCTCCACTTTTTCTCCACTTATTCTCCACTTTTTCTCCACTTTTTCTCCACTTATTCTCCACTTTTTCTCCACTTTTTCTCCATTTTTTTCTCCACTTTTTCTCCACTTTTTCTCCATTTATTCTCCACTTTTTCTCCACTTTTTCTCCATTTTTTTCTCCACTTTTTCTCCATTTTTTTCTCCACTTTTTCTCCACTTTTTCTCCACTTTTTCTCCACTTTTTCTCCATTTATTCTCCACTTTTTCTCCACTTTTTCTCCATTTTTTTCTCCACCTTTTCTCCATTTTTTTCTCCACTTTTTCTCCACTTTTTCTCCACTTTTTCTCCACTTTTTCTCCACTTTTTCTCCACTTTTTCTCCATTTTTTTCTCCACTTATTCTCCACTTTTTCTCCACTTTTTCTCCATTTATTCTCCACTTTTTCTCCACTTTTTCTCCATTTTTTTATCCACTTTTTCTCCACTTTTTCTCCACTTATTCTCCACTTTTTCTCCACCTTTTCTCCACTTTTTCTCCACTTTTTCTCCACTTTTTCTCCATTTATTCTCCACTTTTTCTCCACTTTTTCTCCATTTTTTTCTCCACTTTTTCTCCACTTATTCTCCACTTTTTCTCTACTTTTTCTCCACTTTTTCTCCATTTTTTTCTCCACTTTTTCTCCACCTTTTTCTCCACTTTTTCTCCACTTATTCTCCACTTTTTCTCCACCTTTTCTCCACTTTTTCTCCACTTTTTCTCCACTTTTTCTCCATTTTTTTCTCCATTTTTTCTCCACTTATTCTCCACTTTTTCTCCACTTTTTCTCCACTTTTTCTCCACTTATTCTCCACTTATTCTCCACTTTTTCTCCACTTTTTCTCCACTTTTTCTCCATTTTTTTCTCCATTATTCTCCACTTTTTCTCCACTTTTTCTCCATTTATTCTCCACTTTTTCTCCACTTTTTCTCCATTTTTTTCTCCACTTTTTCTCCACTTTTTCTCCACTTACTCTCCACTTTTTCTCCACCTTTTCTCCACTTTTTCTCCACTTTTTCTCCACTTTTTCTCCATTTATTTCTCCACTTTTTCTCCACTTATTCTCCACTTTTTCTCCACTTATTCTCCACTTTTTCTCCACTTTTTCTCCACTTTTTCTCCACTTTTTCTCCACTTATTCTCCACTTATTCTCCACTTTTTCTCCACTTTTTCTCCACTTTTTCTCCATTTTTTTCTCCACTTATTCTCCACTTTTTCTCCACTTTTTCTCCATTTATTCTCCACTTTTTCTCCACTTTTTCTCCATTTTTTTCTCCACTTTTTCTCCACTTTTTCTCCATTTTTTTCTCCACTTTTTCTCCACTTTTTCTCCATTTTTTTCTCCACTTTTTCTCCATTTTTTCTCCATTTATTCTCCACTTTTTCTCCACTTTTTTTCCATTTTTTTCTCCACTTTTTCTCCATTTTTTTCTCCATTTTTTCTCCACTTTTTCTCCACTTTTTCTCCACTTTTTCTCCACTTTTTCTCCATTTATTCTCCACTTTTTCTCCACTGTTTCTCCATTTTTTTCTCCACTTTTTCTCCACTGTTTCTCCATTTTGTTCTCCACTTTTTCTCCACTTTTTCTCCATTTATTCTCCCCTTTTTCTCCACTTTTTCTCCACTTTTTCTCCACTTTTTCTCCACTTTTTCTCCACTTTTTCTCCACTTATTCTCCACTTATTCTCCACTTTTTCTCCACTGTTTCTCCATTTTTTCTCTACTTTTTCTCCACTTTTTCTCTACTTTTTCTCCACTTTTTCTCCACTTATTCTCCACTTATTCTCCACTTTTTCTCCACTTTTTCTCCACTTTTTCTCCGTTCTTTTTCTATGGTCGGTCTACCCATTAGCTCTGCCATGCATACTGTAGCTCTACACCTACTGCACATGTTACTTTATGATTGACATCTCTTTCGTACCAGAGCTGTCTAAGTCTACTCTGACCCCATATTTGTCATTACTATATTGTCCTTGTACTGTATTATGACATTTGTATCATGTGTTTCATTTCTTGCTGTGTTGCAGTTTTTTTGCTGCATCCCAATTGTACCTCTACATTGTTCGAGTTTATGTTATTGTTCTCTCACTCTTATGTGATACTGATTATTGTCATTTTTCATGATTAAATGCAGATAAGTCCAATCTGACGAAGGCTCAGGCCGAAACGTCAATTGTAACTTGTTTTGGACAAAAACATATATGCTTATGAAAAAAAAAATGTTCTTAATACGGACCAATAAAGAGTGATTTTGCATTACTATCCAT
Organism: Anomaloglossus baeobatrachus; assembly: GCF_048569485.1. NCBI lineage: Eukaryota > Metazoa > Chordata > Amphibia > Anura > Aromobatidae > Anomaloglossus > Anomaloglossus baeobatrachus. The sequence continues at coordinate 158,343,036 of NC_134358.1, read as the reverse complement.
TGGGACTTACTGACTTAGTCTGGGAGATTTAGAGTGCCGAGGTTACTCACTAATTTTATCTATTATTACCTCTGAGCACCTATATACCAGTGAGCAGAGCTTCCTCTACAGTAGTTCTCCTGATTAGGCATGCCCTTACCTCATGAGCAGGGCATTGCAGCTTTGGTAGCAACCATTACGACATGGACTCTGCTGCTGTGGACCTGGGGAGAGTGAGTGCAGATTCATTGCACCCACACTCCTCACATGAAGGGTCCGCACTTCTAGAAAATGGGGGATACGTTCCCTGAGTGTCTCCCCCCATATTCTAGACGGTCCAGAGTCATCGTGGGACCCCTTTATTTTTTTTCTTACAATAAATTGGTGAAAGAGGAAATGTTTTGGGGACTGTTTTTTCAAATAAATTTCTTTTGTCGATTTTTTGTTTTTGTTAGTACTGACAGTTTATGATGTTGGGTATCTAATAGACGTCATGACATCACAAACTGCTGGGCTTGATCTCAGGTGACTTTACAGCTAGTATCAACCCGATTTATTACCCCGTTTGCCACTGCACCAGGGCACGGGATGAGCTGGGGTGAAGCGCCAGGATTGGCGCATCTAGTGGATGCGCCACGTCTGGGGTGCCTGCGGCCTGCTATTTTTAGGCTGTGAAGGCCCAATAACTATGGACCTTCCCACCCTGAGAATACCAGACCACAGCTGTCCGCTCTACCTTGGCTGGTGATCCAATTTTTATAATAATTATAAAAAAGAGCCTGAGGGGACCTCCACATTGGATCCCCAACCACGGTAAAGCTGCCAGCTGTGGTTTTCAGGCTACAGCCGTCTGCTTTACCCTAGCTGGCTATCAAAAATGGGGGGACCCAACGTCATTTTTTTTTTTAACTATTTTTTAAATAGAAAAAATTAATGGGCTTCCCTGTATTTTGATTGCCAACCAAGGTAACGGCAGACAGATGGGGGTGGCAACCCATAGCTGTCTGCTTTATCTGCGCTGAGAATCAAAAATACCGCAGAGCGCTACGTCATTTTTTTAAAGATTTATTTTTACAGCACTGTGATGTCCAGCAATCAAAATACAGGGAAGCCCATTTTATTTTTAGTTATTTATATAAATAATTAAAAAAAATAAATATGGGCTCCCGCTGCATTTTTTGTATTGCTAGCTAAGGGTAATCCAAGCAGCTACTGGCTGCTAACCCCCACTGCTTGGTGTTACCTTCACTGGCAATGGAAAATCCAGGGAAGCATTTTTTATTTTTTTTGCCAAAAAACTACAAAAAAAGGACGTGAGTTTTGCCATATTTTTGTATGCTAGCCAGGTATAGCAGGCAGGTGCTGGAAGAGTTGGATACAGCGCCAGAAGATGGCGCTTCTATGAAAATGCCATTTTCTGAGGCGGCTGCAGACTGCAATTCGCAGCAGTGGGGCCCAGAAAGCTCAGGCCAACCTGTGGTGCGGATTCCAATCCCCAGCTGCCTAGTTGTACCTGGCTGGACACAAAAATGGGGCGAAGCCTATGTCATTTGTTTTCTAATTATTTCATGAAATTCATGAAATAATAAAAAAAGGGCTTCCCTTTATTTTTGGTTCCCAGCCGGGTACAAATAGGCAACTGGGGGTTGGGGGCAGCCGTACCTGCCTGCTGTACCTGGCTAGCATACAAAAATATGGCGAAGCCCACATAATTTTTTCAGGGGGCAAAAAACTTCTGCATACAGTCCTGGATGGAGTATGCTGAGCCTTGTAGTTCTGCAGCTGCTGTCTGTCTGTATGGAGAAGAGCAGACAGCAGCTGCAGAACTACAAGGCTCAGCATACTCCATCCAGGACTGTATGCAGAATTTTTTTGCCCACCAAAAAAATGACGTGGGCTTCGCCATATTTTTGTATGCTAGCCAGGTACAGCTGGCAGCCACGGGCTGCCTCCAACCCCCAGTTGCCTATTTGTACCCGGCTGGGAACCAAAAATATAGGGAAGCCCGTTTTTTTTTAATTATTTCACTTATTTCATGAAATAGTTAAAAAACAAATGACGTAGGCTTCGCCCCATTTTTGTGTCCAGCCGGGTACAACTAGGCAGCTGGGGATTGGAATCCGCAGCACAGGTTAGCCCGAGGTTTGTGGGCGCCTCTGCTGCGAATTGCAGTCCGCAGCCGTCCCAGAAAATGGCGCTCTCATAGAAGCGCCATCATCTGGCGCTGTATCCAACTCTTCCAACAGCCCTGGAGCCGGGTGGCTTGTTGGGTAATCATGGGTTAATACTGGCTTTGTTTTACTAGCCAGTATTAAGCCAGAGATTCTTAATGTCAGGCACGTTTGACCCGGCCATTAAGAATCTCCAATAAAGGGTTAAAAAAAAGACACCACACAGAGAAAAAATACTTTAATAGAAATAAATACACAGACACATTAGAGACTCCATCTTTATTACCCCCTGTCAGCCCTCCACGATCCTGCTCTTCTGTCTTCTTTCTTTCTAGTGTAGTAGTAGTGACGATTGTAGTGAGGATGAGGTTCACCAGCTCATCACTTGGGGCTGGGGAACCTCCATCCTCACTACAATCATCACTAGTGTAGTAGTAGTGACGATTGTAGTGAGGAAGGATGAGATTCACCAGCTCATCACTTGGGGCTGGGGAACCTCCATCCTCACTACAATCATCACTAGTGTAGTAGTAGTGACGATTGTAGTGAGGGAGGATGAGATTCACCAGCTCATCACTTGGGGCTGGGGAACCTCCATCCTCACTACAATCCTCACTAGTGTAGTAGTAGTGACGATTGTAGTGAGGAAGGATGAGATTCACCAGCTCATCACTTGGGGCTGGGGAACCTCCATCCTCACTACAATCCTCACTAGTGTAGTAGTAGTGACGATTGTAGTGAGGGAGGATGAGATTCACCAGCTCATCACTTGGGGCTGGGGAACCTCCATCCTCACTACAATCATCACTAGTGTAGTAGTAGTGATGATTGTAGTGAGGAAGGATGAGGTTCACCAGCTCATCACTTGGGGCTGGGGAACCTCCATCCTCACTACAATCATCACTAGTGTAGTAGTAGTGACGATTGTAGTGAGGAAGGATGAGGTTCACCAGCTCATCACTTGGGGCTGGGGAACCTCCATCCTCACTACAATCATCACTAGTGTAGTAGTAGTGACGATTGTAGTGAGGAAGGATGAGGTTCACCAGCTCATCACTTGGGGCTGGGGAACCTCCATCCTCACTACAATCATCACTACAATCGGGAAGCAGCGTGCAGCCTTCACTCCGTGAGTGATCAGTGCTGGCTGCTAGCGGTAACGCTGACAGACGCGTTACCATAGCAACGGTGCTCTCGGAGCCGCGGTTAGCGGTGACGTCACCGCTAACTGCGTTGCTATGGCAACGGTGATCTCCGTTAATGACCGGCTGTGTCAGCCGGTCCCTAACGGAACGGGGAGTCGACCGTGTGCTAGAGCATGTCGCCGGTACACGGCGATACACATATGTGCACCGTGTACCGGAGAGATGCACTCGCAGGTCCTACATGACGTGTCATAGTCATGTGACCAGTCTGTAGCCAATGAGATAATAGCCACGTGACTGGTCACATGGCTATTTTGACGTCACGATAGGTCCTGCATCTCTGCTGGCAGTGCAGGTCACCGGGAGGATTCAGCGATCATCGGATGGAATAGCGGCAGGAGACAGAGTGCAGAAGGGATCGCGAGGACCGGTAAGTGTTATGGCAATGTTTATTAACTGTTTGTGTACATTTATAATGCATTTTTATGTGTTTGTGATTGCCTCCCATTCTAGCCTATACGTTCGAGTTCGGTTCGTCGAACGTTCGACGAACCAAACTCGAACGGGACCCCCGTTCGGCGAACCGGCCTCGAGCCGAACCGGGACCAGTTCGCTCATCTCTAATTATAACCTCAAAATATTACATAAACCGTCCAAAGTGATGATATTGAATAAGAATACGGCAGACTTAAAATGTCAGTTATTTTTCTATGCCCATGCTTTTATTTTAATAAAAGATGAAGAATTGACTTTATGAAAGAAGGTATCGTCACCAGCCATCCGGGCGTTGCACTCTTTTGCTAAGGAGACTCTGGGTGCTCATGGGACTGCGGGTGGGGTGCACGACACTTACTGGTTTCTTCAGGCCTATGTCCGTCATCCTGTTGGCAGTTGTCATTGCATACAGTTAGTAACAAAAGTGACACCAGACATGGTCTTCCTTTGCTTCCTTTCTCTTAGTGTAGGGTACTACCTCTTGACCGATCTCTCTCTGCTATCTTGGATCTTATCCTCAAGCTACGGGGACTGTGTCTCCTTCCTCCTGACTCTGCTCACCTTAGTATGATTCTGGGCCCACTAGCCAGACAATTTTCTAAAGCCGCCTGGGTAAGCTATAAGCTACGGACCTCTCGAGGATACCGCATGGTCCCCTTATTGGCCCTAGCACTGAGGCTACATCTTCTCACTTTTGAACCCTTACTCTAAACTGTCCCGCCTAAAAACCTCCTAACCAAACTTTTTCCCATATCTCTCATTATCCCTTTAACCATATCTCCTCAATCCTGTCGTTACCTCAGCCCAACCACTAGGTGGCACCTTTGGTAACAGTCTCACGCTACTGTTTCTGGAACCTGCTCCCAGCTAGCAGCATAACATATCAACATACACAATTAGCAGTGGCGTAACACATTGCAATCTATGTAACCATATACTTTACATTTCAGTGCTCAACCACCTCCTAGATGTACTCACATTAAAGCTGGTGTCACACATAACGACGACGACAACGACGTCGCTGCTACGTCACCATTTTCTGTGACGTTGCAGCGACGTCCCGTCGCTGTCGCTGTGTGTGACATCCAGCAACGACCTGGCCCCTGCTGTGAGGTCGCCGGTCGTTGCTGAATGTCCAGCTTCATTTTTTGGTCGTCACTCTCCCGCTGTGACACACACATCGCTGTGTGTGACAGCGAGAGAGCGACGAAATGAAGCGATCAGGAGCCGGCACTGGCAGCTGCGGTAAGCTGTAACCAGCGTAAACATCGGGTAACCAAGGGAAGACCTTTCCCTAGTTACCCGATGTTTACGCTGGTTACCAGCCTCCGCTCTTGCTGCCAGCGCCGGCTCCTGCACTGTGACATGTGGCTGCAGTATGCATGGGGTAATTAACCTGATGCATACTGTAGCAAGGAGAGCAAGGAGCCAGCGCTAAGCAGTGCGCACGGCTCCTTGCTCTCTGCACTGACATGTAGCTGCAGCACACATCGGGTTAATTAACCCGATGTGTGCTGCAGGAGAGCAAGGAGCCAGCGCTAAGCGCGGCTCCCTGCTCTCTGAACTGTGACATGTAGCTGCAGCACACATCGGGTTAATTAACCCGATGTGTGCTGCAGGAGAGCAAGGAGCCAGCGCTAAGCGCGGCTCCCTGCTCTCTGAACATGTAGCACAGCGACCTTATGATCGCTGCTTCTGCTGTGTTTGACAGCTAAGCAGCGATCATAACAGCGACTTACAAGGTCGCTGTTACGTCACCGAAAATGGTGACGTAACAGCGACGTCGTTGTCGCTGTCGTTTAGTGTGACACCAGCTTAAGGCTTTGATATTTTTAAATGCTGTTTTTTGTTCATGCATAATAAATCACCTTAGTGTTGGGTAGGGGAACAGAAAGCGACAAGCAGTGATGTGATGTTTCCCCTTTTCCAATGTTTTTTTCAGATAGTCACTGTGGGAGAGTGGAGATATGATACAATAATTGTGCTGTATAATATATACAATGGAAATCAAAATATCAAAAAACTAAAAAAATCCAGATTAAGAAATTTGACACTTAAATAAATAGACGTACTATATAAGAAAATACATACAACTTGTGGAAGGATGTGCAAAATGTTTGACCCAAGTCATACAGTTATGTCAATGATACCAAATACTAATGAAATGTATGTAAACTTTTGACTTTGCAGAAAGTAATAAAAGTGCCTTAAAACATTTTCTCTATCATTATTCTGGCATTTAGCAAATATAAATAATTTTGGTTCCTGATTGACCTAAAATGGTTTACTCTGATTTCATGTGAGATAGTGGGGAAAAACATATATTTGTGTCTTTTTAAGTAGTGTACAGTATGAAAAAAAATATCTGGAATGATCAAGGATAAAGACAGGACTGGTAGTTATTATGGCAAAGAAACGTGGAAGAGAGTTACTGAAAAAATTAAAGATGTAAGTGGAATTGGTATTTGTTTGTACGGTAGATGCAGAAGGATGAGGAGGGTGTCTGATAAAGTGTAGAATAGGAGTAGTAGTAGTAGTAGTAAATGCAGGATACCATTGAAAGCTGAGCGAGATAATGAGATGTTGAGATAATGGAACTGGTATAGTTTGCAGATGCATGAGGATCAGAAGGATGTCTGAGAAAATGGAGAATAGGAGTGGAACTGAATTCAGGAAACAATAGAAAGCTTAGAGAAATAAGGTTGTGTAGAAAAAATTCTATTAGCAGGATCATATAGTCTGCAGGCCCAATGCAATGACCTCTGTCCTATTGGTGGAATTGAAATGGGGTTTAGTGCATCGTTTGCTTCAGCACTAATGGAGAGACTTAGGAAACACATTGGGTATATTAAAAAAGAGGACGTTTCAGGCAGAAAGCTGCAGGGTTTATGACCTCAAGTATTTGATAAGGACCAATAAATCTGGGACCGAGTTTGGCAAAAAGAATCTAAAGGCCCCATCTCACTAAGCGACATCGCTAGTGACATCGCTGCTGAGTCATGGTTTTTGTGACTCAACAGCGATCTTGCTAGCAATGTCGCTGTGTGTGACATCTAGCAACAACCTGGCCCCTGCTGTGAGGTCGCCAGTCGTTGCTGAATGGCTTGAACCATTTTTTGGTCGTTGGTCTCCCGCTGTGAAGCACACATTGCCGTTTTCTGCGGACGCTGGTAACCAAGGTACACATCGGGTAACCAAGCAAAGGCTTTGCTTGGTTACCCGATATTTACCTTGGTTACCAGCGTCTGGAGCTTCTAGAGGCCGTCTCCCTGCTCCCTGCACACGTAGCCAAGGTACACATTGGGTAACCATAAGCAAAGCGCTTTGCTTAGTAACCCGATGTGTACTATGGTTACCAAGCACAGCGTCGTTACACGGGTCGCTGGTGGCTGATCTCTGATTGCTGTGGAGATCTGCCTGCTTGACAGCTCACCAGCGACCATGTAGCAACGCTCCAGCAATCCCTGCCAGGTCGGATCGCTGGTGGGATTGCTGGAGCATCGCTAAGTGTGACGGTACCTTTAACCCTAGAACGCATGATGTTAAAAATATACATATTAACGTATTGGGGGCCTTTTAGGCCCCCATGCACATAATGTAGAAAAACACACTTAAATAACTTTCACAAGTTTATTTCAAAATTGTTCAATAAAATAGTATAAATAAAATAAATAAAATAGTGGACAAAATTTTAATTATAATTTTTCTCAGAAAACACCAAAAAATCTTTTTTTTTTCCCAAATTTCATGCAAAGACATGAAAACACACAAAAACACATAGAAATCTATAGCAAACTAGCTGCAGCTACATTTTTATTCTAACTTTCTTTTCTATTATATTAGTCTTCCAAACAATTCTGACATGTTATTTTTTCAGAAGAGTGTTCGTTGCAAACAGTTTCCTTACAAGTGGAACAATATCGCTCAGTTTTCCTCTCTATGTTTCTTGGACACATGAAACAACGCTTTCGTTTTCTTTCTCCTGGCTCTGGAATAATCTGAAACTGTACGCCACACCGTTTCATTGCTTCTTTAGTTTGCTTTGGCAAGCATTTCAAGTCGCTTCGCTCTATCATGTGAGGCATTACAAGTTCATGACAAAGGTCCTTCAAGAATATGTGTCTCCTGTCCTTCCTCTGTGCATGAAATTCCGGATGAGTTTCTGTATAAATAATGAATGATTTTAGGGCTGCTACATCAAGCATATTTGAAAATAGTACTACAGGCCATCGTTTTGTTTGCCTCTTAGACGAATATTCTCCCACCATCTCATCCATTTTATCTACACATCCTTTTGTTGCATTGTAATGCAGGATGATTTCTGGTTTCAATTTTTGGTTATTGCTGTCACCACTGCAATCGTGATGCATGGTACTGAGTAGAATTACAGATTTCTCCTTCTTCGCCTTGTAAGATACCAAAGTCGTTTTGTTATTGAATCCAAAGACACTCTCATAAAGTGCTTGCTGATGATTGTGTTTGAGTGCTGCTTGAATTTTTCGTCTATTTTGCTTTATAGTACCAACAAGTGTAATAGCTTTTGCAAGCAGAAAATTGCCTAGTTCAACATTGGTGAAATAATTGCCCATGGTGATGTTTCTGACTGGTCAGTCAGACACTTGGAGGAAGACTGTGCCATTGCTGACTAGATGTTAGCAAACTAAAAGAAAAAACAATGAACACAATCAGAGTTGTCCACTCTTTGCTTGTGTGTGACACACTGTAAGTGTAATGTCCCCCCTTATCCTCTCACCCTCAGCAGCTCTTACCTTTTATACTTTTAGGTGGTGTACAATTCTCTGGATTTTTGTGGCTCACAAGCTCTAGCCTTTGCAAGCTTCTTAGAAACAAACTGAAAATGAATCAGATTTCCTCTCAACATCGTATCTTATCACAGGTCCTTCAGCTATTAGCTCACAGTGTATACTGTCCTCAGTACTCTATACACAGCTCATTACTGTGTTCAGAGGACCTGAGGTGATGTCATGGCCTTATTACTCCCTCCAAAAATTACATGACATCCTCACATGTTATTATCCACACCCTGGCCCCTCCACCAGCATTACTGAGTACAAATAAAGTAACTTGAGACACAAACACTTCTGAGAACATGATAAAAACAGCAGGGGCCTAAAAGGCCCCCAATTCGTACAGATGTAGTTTTCACCAAACAAGCATTGTTACACCATAATGCCTATGAAAAAAAATTATATGAACAACTGGATACTATCAACAACGACATACTTGAGGAATACCTGGAGTTTCAAAATTCTAACTAAAGTAATTTTGCAGATAATAGCCAAAATGTAAGCATGGGGGCCTAAAAGGCCCCCAATATGCGTTCTAGGGTTTGATGTTTTATTGGGGACAATGACACCTTGTCCTCAACGTTTAAACTTGGGCCCTTAGAACATCTCCTGTTAACAGATGAGGTCTGATTACCCCACACTTTCCTTAAGATTTTTCTAACTTCACACCAGATAAACTTTAATTTATCCACAGAGAAATCCATCTTGGTGGCTGAAAAGGAAACAAAATGATGATGCAATCTAAGATTAAGGAAAAATTGAGAAGTTGGATTTTTGATATTGATTAATAATAGCAAATTTAGTTAACTAGAGATGTTCCTCCCAGTCAGACTGATAATCGGATACATAACACAAAAAAAATTACTAAAGTATTTGATTAGTACATTCTGTCTGACCATTGCACTTTGCATGGTAGGTAGAACAAAAAGGCAACTCAATACTGTTTTTTTTTACAGAATTTCTTCCAAAATTTGGAAATGAATTTTGTCCCCAGGCAGAAACTACATTTTTTGGAATACCATGTAAGCGTACAATGAATAACTTACTAAATGTTTGAGAGATAGGAAACCAAGACAGAATGAAATAACTCGGTTCACTGAACCTGTCAACCACCACTCAGATAGAAGTCTTCCCTTTTCAGAGTGGGAGGCCAGTAATGAACTCAATGGGGAAGAGGGTCCGAGGACTCTTATGCGGGCGTCACACGAGGTGATCTATCGTGCGATAGGTCGTCGGGGTCACGGTTTTCGTGATGCACATCCGGCTTCGTTGGCGACGTCGTCCCGTGTGACACCGCAAATTGGTGACAAATCGTGTATCATGTACTCATCGTTTATTTTTAAAAAATCGTTTATTTTACTTTGCGCCGGTTGTTCATCGTACCGGGGTAGTACACATCGCACTGTGTGACACCCTGGGAACGATGAACACAGCTTACCTGCGCTCCGCGGCTCCTGCCAGCTATGCGGAAGGAAGGAGGTGAGCGTGATGTTTACGTCCCGCTCATCTCCGCCCCTCCGCTTCTATTGGCCAGCCGCTGTGTGACGTCGCTGTGACGCTGAACGTCCCACCCCCTTCAGGAAGTGGATGTTCGCCGCCCACAGCGACGTCGCTCAGCACGTAAGTACATGTGACGGGGGTTAAACAACTTTGTGCGACACGGGCAGCGATTTGCCCGTGACGCACAAACGACGGGGGCGGGTACGATCGCACATGCGATTGCATGATAGATCGCCTCGTGTGACACCCGCATTAGGGGAAGGCAGGGGCTGGAGAAATCCAGTGGGATGGCTTCAAGGTATTTTGGCTCAGGAAAAAGTTTCTCAAGTGAGAATGTACTGTCTACAGTCTTTAACTATGGTTGCCCAGCAGAAATTCCCGTTTACCAGTTGAATGGCATTGTTAATACCAGTGTGACCTGCAAACACAGAATGATAAAGCCTGCTTTACACCTTACGATTTTGCATACGATATCATATGCGATCGTACCCGCCCCCATCGTATGTGCGGCACGTTCAATTTGTTGAACGTGTTACACAAACGATTATTTCCCGTCACACATACTTACCCTTCCATACGACCTCGATGTGGGCGGCGAACATCCAATTCCTGGAGTGGGAGGGACGTTCGGTGTCACAGCGACGTCCCGTGGCAGCCGGCCAATAGAAGTGGAGGAGCGGAGATGAGTGGGACGTAAACATCCCGCCCACCTCCTTCCTTCCGCATTTGCCGGCGGGATTCGCGGGACGCAGGTAAGCTGCTGTTCATCGTTCCCAGGGTATCCCACACTGCGATGTGTGCTACCTCGGAAACATTGAACAACCTCACGTTCAATTTTTAGGAATTGAACGACATGCGTGCGATGAATGTTTTAACGTTCAATCGCAATTGCACGTAGCTGTCACACGTTACAATATAACTTACGATGCCGGATGTGTGTCACTTACGACGTGACCCCGCCGACATATCGTAAGATATATTGTAGCATGTAAAGCCCGCTTTATCCTATGTATAATAATACGTATATGAAACTGGTGAGGAACAAATAGTTTTTGGGTAGGAGTATTGACAGGGGCAAGCTCTTGGAATCTACAGATCTCTTCTACAAGATCTAAGGAGCCAGATGACACAATGTACCTGTTAGTTAGAAAAGGAACTGTTTCAGGATCCTTAAGGGTACTTTACACGCTGCGATATTGGTACCGATATCATACAAAAAAGGAAGCGTACCTAATGAAACAGGATCACCACATGACTAATACAAAACAATTTTATTGAAATTTGATATATTGGCAAAACCACACATGCATTAAATACAAATAACAAAAGTGACATAAAATGGACATCTAAAACCATTTAAAAACATAAATACACTTGAGTAAAAACCCACATATTTTTAAATGGTTTTAGATGTCCATTTTGTGTCAGTTTTGTTATTTGTATTTAATGCATGTGTGGTTTTGCCAATATATCAAATTTCAATAAAATTGTTTTGTATTGGGCATGTGGTGATCCCGTTTCATTAGGTACGCTTCCTTTTATGTACAATTGCACTTCTTGTACATAGGAGATCTCACTGTTTTTGGTGGTGCCATCCCTTTTTTGCTTCTTCCTGCCACTATTGGTACTGATATCCCTAGCGAACATACCCGCCCCCACACGGTTGTGTGACATGGGCAAATCGCTGCCCGTGGCGCACAACATCGCTAACACCCGGCACACGGACTTACCTTCCCCGCGACGTCGCTGTGGCCGGCGAACCGCCTCCTTTCTAAGGGGGCAGTTCGTGTGGCGTCACAGCGATGTCACACGGCAGCCGTCCAATAGCAGAGGAGGGGCAGAGATGAGCGGCTGGGATATGTCGCCTACCTCTTTCCTTCCTCATTGTCGGTGAATGGAGGTAAGGTGATGTTCGTCGCTCCTGCGGTGTCACACATAGCAATGTGTGATGCCGCAGGAACGAGGAACAACATCGCTACTGACCGGACAACGATTTTTCATAAATAAACGCCCTCTCTCAGACAAACGATTTTTGTCTCTTTTGCGATCGATTAAGGTCGCTCCAGCCTGTCACACGCTGTGATGTCGCTTAAGACTCCGGATGTGTGTCCCAAACACTGTGACCCCGACGATATATCGTTAGCGATGTCGCAGCGTGTAAATGGCCCTTTAGACTAAAGGCCACTTTACACACAACGACATCGCTAGCAAGATGTCATTGGGGTCACGGAATTCGTGATCCACATCCGGCCTCGTTAGCGACGTTGTTGTGTATGAAACGCAGGAAGACCGTTAATGATCAAAAATACTCACCATATCGTTGATTGTTGACACGTCGTTCTAATCTCAAATATCGTTGCTGCTGCAGGTACGATGTTGTTCGTCATTCCTGCGGCAGCTCACATCGCTATGTGTGAAACCGCAGGAACGAGGAACATCACCGTCCCTGCGGCCACCGGCAATGAGGAAGTAAGGAGGTGGACAGGATGTTATGGCCGCTCATCTCCGCTCCTCAGCTTCTATTGGGCGGCCGCTTAGTGACGCCGCTGTGACGCCGCACGGACCACCCCCTTAGAAAGGAGGTGGTTCGCCGGTCACAGCTACGTCGCTAGGCAGGTAAGTACGTGTGACGGGTCCTAGCGATGTTGTGCGCCACGGGCAGCAATTTGCCCGTGATGCACAACTGATGGGGGTGGGTGCTTTCACCAGCGACATCGCTAACAATGTCGATGTGTGTAAAGTGCCCTTAACAAGTACAGAAACGTCAGGAAAGTTCATAAACTTTTATGTTTTTTTGTACCAGCTCAGAATGTTAAAACAATATTAAATATTTAAAAGAACAAAGCTCATCTAGCTTGCCTGGGGTTGAGTCTCTTAGCTGATTTTAATCATGTCACATTTTTATGTTTGTCACCGTCAAGTAAGTGGTACCATTCCTGGCCCACTTAATTGTCAATACTTCTCAATTACTAATGAAACAATTTCTCTCAGCATCCCCCAAATAATTTCTAGAAAAAAAGGTGCACAAGGTTGAATGAGTGACAGGGTACCTAGCAATCTAAAATTTTTGACATCCATATATCATTCACATGACACCATTTTTATGCTTCAATAATACTGTTGTCTGTGTTGATAATTGCATTAGAACTGTTAACAACTAATTTCAAACAGATGATATCTGTTTGGAACCCCTTTATTTTGCGCGTTTTATTTTGCGCTTTGAAATATATAGATGAGATTCAACTAAAAAATGAATAAGATAGGCACATATGATTTTTTTTCCACACAGACAATTGGTCCATGTGGAAAAATGTTCATGTAACTAAGGCAGGCTTTACACGTTGCGACATCGCTACCGTTATATCGTCGGGGTCACGTCATTAGTGACGCACATCCGGCGCCGGTAGCGACATCGCAATGTGTAAATCCTAGGTGCGATGAGGAACGAGCGCAAAAGCATAAAAAATCACTGATCTGTGTCACATCGTTCATTTCCATAATGTCGTTACTGCTGCAGATACGATTTTGTTTGTCGTTCCTGCAGCACCACACATCGCTGTTTGTGAAACCGCAGGAACGACAAACATCTCCTTACCTTTGTCCACCGGTAATGTGGAAGGAAGAAGGTGGGCGGGATGTTATGTCCCGCTCATCTCCGCTCCTCCGCTTCTATTGGCCGGCCGCTTAGTGACGTCGCGGTGACGTCGCGTTGACGTCGCTGTGACGCCGAACACAACTCCCCCTTGAGATAAGATAATGTTTGCTATGGCAGCAAGCACCAGATATTGCATGTACAACGGGTGCGGGTGCTATCGCGCTCGACATCGCTAGCAATTGCTAGCGATGTCACAATGTGTAAAGCACCCCTAACACTTTTATTAACATTGGTTCAAGTTCTGTGTACTTTTTCAACATGATCAGGACCAGGACTGAACACAATGTTTGCGTGAATGTACCTTTTGCTGAATCATTTGATGTTGGACCGGTGAAATTAAAATTTATTAAGTAGAAAGACAATATTGGTTTTTGGACAAAAAAAACAAACATATTTGGTATAATGGCCAGATTAACCATAATCGTTGTGCTTTTTGTCTATAGTAAATTTGGTTCTAATAGTAATTTTGATGTTTGCACCATATTTTATTTAATTTGTGCCTGTTAAGGTTAAGGGCAGCGTTACACGAGACGATATATCGTGCGATGGCATGAGCGATCGCACCGGCCCCCGTCATTTGTGCGTCACGGGTAATTTATTGACCGTGTCGCACAAAGTCGTTAAACCCCCGTCACACGTACTTACCTCCCTAACGACGTCGCTGTGGGAGGCGAACATCCTCTTCCTGAAGGGAGAAGGACGTTCAGCGTCACAGCGACGTCACACAGCGGCCGCCCAATAGAAGCGGAGGGGCGGAGATGAGTGGGACATAACATCCCGCCCACCTCCTTCCTTCATCATTGTCGGCGGTACACACTTAAGCTGTTGTTCATCGTTCCCGGGGTGTCACACGTAGCAATGTGTGCTGCCACGGGAACGACGAACAACCGGCGCGCAGAAGGAGGAATGACATTATGGAAATGAATGATGTGTCAACGAGCACCGATAAGGTGAGTATTTTTGCTCGTTAACAGTCGTTTGGAGGTGTCACACGGTACGACATCTCTAACGATGATGGATGTGCATCACGAATTCCGTGACCCCGACGACATATTGCACGATATATCATACCGTGTAACGCCGCTCTAACTCAGCAAAATATTTTAGAGTTTTTGGGGTTTCAAAGGTTGTGGCTCAAAAATTTATATATCACAAGTCGTTCATCTGTTCTAATAAATAAAAAAATGTTAAAAGAAAATAAAGGCTCTTAGTTGAGATAAAAGTAAGAAATTGGAGAAAGTCTTTAATTTTGTTTGATTTTATTAATAATACAAAGTATGGCGTGAGATAGAATTGGAAATTGAGATAATGTAATAAGGAAGTGTGTTAGGATTTATTTTAGTGGGTGTGTACTTATATACTTATTGAAATTACAAGTGCATATCAATAAATTACAATATCATCAAAAAGTTAATTTATTTCAGTAATTAAATACAAAAAGGGAGACACATATATTATATAGAATCATTACACACAGAGTGATCTATTTCAAGTGTTTATTTCCATTAATGTTGATGATTGTGACTTACAGCCAATGAAAAGCCCAAAAGTTATCTCAGAAAATTAGAATACTATATAAGGCAAAATGAAAAAAATCATTTTTAACTCAGAAATGTTGGCCTACTAAAAAGTATGTATAGTGAATGCACTCAATACTTGGTTGGGGCTCCTTTTACATGAATTACTGCATCAATGCGGTGTGGCATGGAGGTGATTAGCTTGTGGCACTGTTGAGGTGTTATGGAAGCCAAGATTGCTTTGATAGTAGCCTTCAGCTTGTCTGCATTGTTTTGTCTGGTGTCTCATCTTTCTCTTGACAATACCCCATAGATTCTCAATGGAGTTAAGGTCAGGTGAGTTTGCTAACCAATCAAGCACAGTGATACTGTGGGTATTAAACCAGGTATTGGTACTTTTGGCAGCATGGACAGGTGCCAAGTCCTGCTGGAAAATGAAATTTTCATCTCCAAAAAGCTTGTTGGCAGAGAGAAGCATGAAATGCTTTAAAATTTCTGGTAGACGGTTGTGGCCTTGATAAAACACAGTGGACCTACACCAGCAGATGACATGGCTCTCCAAACCATCACTGATTGTGGAAACTTCACACTAGACCTCAAGCAGCTTGGATTGTGGACTTGCCACTCTTCCTTCAGACTCTGGGACCTTGATTTCCAAAAGAAATGCATAATTTATTTTCATTTGAAAACAACACCTTGGACCACTTAGCAACAGACCAGTTCTTTTTTTCCTTGGTCCAAGCAAGACGCTTCTGGTGTTGTCTATTGGTCATGAGTGGCTTGACACTAGGAATGCGGCAGTTGCAGCCCATGTCCTGGACACGTTTGTGTGTAGTGGCTCTTGATGCACTGACTCCAGCATCAGTCCACTCCTTGAATCTCCCCAAAATTTTTTAATGGCCTTTTCTTAACAATCCTATCAAGGCTGTGGTTATCCCGGCTGCTTGTGCACCTTTTTCTATCACACTTTTTCCTTCCACTCAAATTCCATTAATATACTTGGATACAGCACTCTATGAACAGCCAGCTTCTTTGGCAATGACCTTTTGTGGCTTATCCTCCTTGTGGAGTGTGTCAATGACTGTCTTAAGGACATCTGTCAAGTCAGCAGTCTTCCCCATGATTATGTTGTCTACTGAACCAAACTAAGGAACCATTTTAAATGCTTAAAAAGCCTTTGCAGGTGTTTGTGCCAATTATTCTAATATTCTGAGATAAAGACTTTTGGGTTTTCATTGGCTTTAAGCCATAATTAACAACATTAACCAAAATAACCACTTAAAATAGATCACTTTGTTTGTAATTACTCTATATAATATATGCATTTCTCTTTTTGTATTGAATTACTGAAATAAATTAACTTTTTGATGATATTCTAATTTATTGAGATGCACCTGTATATACCTTATTGCAAAAAGGACTTGGTATGTATGAGTGGACAAACAAGTGAGGCCATTTCTTTTCCGTCTTCAACAAGTCTAATATCCTATTTTATATAACTGTACATAGATATTATAAGCAGAAAATAATATATCAATGAAGGATCATGTACTGTATATAGTATGTATAGAGGTGCAGATGCAAGAAAGCAATCAAAGTCATACACCATATGTCAAAAGAAAAGTAATTTCAGACTCTGTTCTCATCCATGATCTATTCAACTAGTAGCAATTTAAGTAAATATATTTAATATGCCCAAGTAAAAAAAAACTTATTCTATATGTGCATATACGTTCTTGCAAGTAGTCCTAAAAACCAAACCACAAAGAGGAGGAGATTACCAAAGCCCCACCCAGTAATAGGCAGGTGTTCCTATATTTTTTTAGGTGTTCTCCGGGGTTTTTAGGGATTGGATTTAAATGTCTTTGATTTTGTGTAAATGTTGGTATATATGCATAGGAAAGTTTTTTTTATTTTTCTAACGATTATTTTTTTTGTTTTTTTTTCTGTTGGCCAAACAAAAGTTATCTCATATGTATAGCCAACCTAGCTGTTTTAGCATATAGAAAAGTAATACTAATCTTTCTTCATGGTTTTCTACTCATTTTGACATTTACAATTATCCCAAGTTGTAAGAAATTTTAAATAAAATACTTTCTTATTTTCTTTCAGTAGTGTTCCATGAAGAATATATTCTAAGTGGACATTTTTTTCTTTTTTTTTGTCTGTATTATACCAAGAGCAAACATATCTACAGAGTTTGATGATAACTGCATAACAATATGTTATGTTCTAATATATCTAGTTTTGGACAAATATAGCAGGAATATTAGAGAGTAAAACATTAATGATCTGCGTACATTACAATAGGAATCCAAATTCATTTTTCTTGATGTCTGGACATAAAAGGTTTTCTTATCTTAAGATTGCAGCCAAAAGATGGCAGCATTCTACTATTAATAAAGAATATGGAAAATATTTCAAGTCACACTTCTTAATTATCAGTAAATTGTGTTTGAATAAGATAATGTCAATAGAAACTATGTGATGCTTGAAAAAAAATGTTCCCGTCCTCTTAATGGTTTAATTGACAAACATGTTACTGTGTAAATTGTCTGAATATATAAATGCTTGTGTCTAAACACCATTCAGCTGTGTCACGCCTGCTAATCTATTACACATGTTGAGTTACACTCAAAGCGAAAAATAAACAACATTGGCATAAATCCATACAAAATGCTCTGTTTAATTGTAATATTCATAACACTTTGTTATTTCATTGAAATGATTGAAAAACATTTATATTTAAGCATATAATTATTAGACATTCTTCACAAAAATTTTTTATTTTGAGAATTCATCAAGCTCCCATAGCAAGTTTAGAACGATCATTAAAATTAATACCAGAACTTAAAAAAAGACTCTTTCCTATAAATATAGTTTTGTATTTCAGCTTTTTGATCTGAGCAGCTTTTAATTTAATTCATTTATTTCCAATGGCATGCCCTATGGCAGGGGTGGGGAACCTTTTTACTGCCGGGGGCCAATTGGAAATTTCTGCCAACCTTCAGGGGCTGCACCAAATTATCAATGTGAAAATGACCCTGCTATATTTGGTCAAACAGTTAATTAACTCACCCCTACTGTGGTGGCAGGAGCTGCTTCTGTTTTGTGCGGCTGTGATGTTCGGTGATACTTATGTTGCTTCTCTCTTTTCCAGGTTTGTCACGTTCTGGAGTGCAGGCAACTCTTTGTGATAATAAGATTGGTAAATCATATACATCACATACCAGACACTGGGACTGGTGTATACAAATCACAGGAGACATACTGTACATCACTGAAGGGGCTGTTGGCATATAGATCACATAGGAGATACTGGGACTGCTGTATATACATCACAGGAGACACCTACATCACAGGAGACACTGGGGGCACATACATCACACGAGGGGCTGGGGACATGTATATGCCCCAAGCCCCCTCCTGTGATTTATATGCTTTCAGCCTCTCCTTTGATGTATATGTGCCCAGCTCCTCCTGTGAGGTATATGCTTTCAGTCTCTCCTTTGATGTATATGCGCCCAGCCCCTCCTGTGTGGTATATGCGCCCAGCCCCTCCTGTGAGGGATATGTGCCCAGCCCCTCCTGTGAGGTATATGCGCCCAGCCCCTCCTGTGAGGTATATGCCCCCAGCCCCTCCTGTGAGGTATATGCCCCCAGCCACTCCTGTGATATGTATGGCCCCAGCATCTCCAATGTGATGTATATACCCAAGCATGTGATGTATATATCACAGGAGGGGTTGGGGCATACACCTCACAGCAGACACTGGGGTCATACACATAATAGGAGACACTAGGGCATATCCATGACAGGAGGGGCTGAGAGCATATACATAACAGGAGATGCTGGGGGCATATACATGACAAGAGGAGCTGGGGAACAAACATTACTAGGTCACAGGGAGGCATAAGCATTGCTGTGGGGCACAGATGGCACTGGGAGGGCACACACATCACTAGGGCGGTACAGAGAGCACTAGGGGGGCACGGACATCATAAGGTGGGCACAAGCATCATTAAGAGAGCACAGGAATCACTAGGGGGGCACACAGACATCACTAAGGGGGAGGCACACAGACATCACTAAGGGGGAAGCACACAGACATCACTGAGGGGGAAGAACACAGACATCACTAAGTGGGGGGGCACACAGACATTCCCAAAGGGGGGGCACATAGACATCACTAAGGGGGGGCACACAGACATCACTGGGGGGGGCAAACAGACATCACTTGGGGGGGCACAGACATCACTAGGAGGAGAATGGGGGGTACGGACAGCACTTGCAGAGCACAGATATCCCTAGGGGGTACACAGCACTTGAGGTTGTACACAGCACTGGAGAGAACACAACACTGGGAAGGTTGCACACAGCACTGCATGCTGCACCGGAGAAGGGGCAGAGAGCGGGCGGCACACAGCGCTGGGAGCTCCACACAACACTGATGGGGCATGCTGCAGTGGAGAGTGGGTGCCAAACAACGCCGGGGAGCGGGCGGCAAACAGCGCCGGGGAGGGGGTGGCAAACAGCACCGGGGAGGGGGCGGCAAACAGCGCCGGGGTGCGGGCGGTAAACAGCGCCGGGGAGCAGGCGGCAAACAAAGTCGGGGAGTGGGCGGCAAACAGCGCCGGGGAGCGGGCGGCAAACAGTACCGGGGAGCGGGCGGCAAACAGCGCTGGGAGCTGCACACAGCATTGATGGGGCACGCTGCACCGGAGAGTGGGCGCCACACAGCACCGGAGAGCAGGCACCACACAGCACCGGGGAGCGGGCGCCACACAGCGCTGAGAGCTGCACACAGCACTGATTGGGGCACGCTGCACCGGAGAAGGGGCGGAGAGCGGGCAGCACATAGCGCCGGGCAACGGGTGGCACAATTCTGGATACAGTGAAGCTGCTGTGGGACGGAAGCGCAGAGCGCTAAATCCGGCCACAAAATAAGTCCTGAGCACGCTGGCACCTGCCAGCGAAAGAGTTCATTGGTGCGCGCAAGCAGCGCATGTGATGATTTAAAGCGACGGCTGCTGGTAAGACCACGGCGGTGGCGGGAGCACTGTCGCCCCCGGGAACCTGCCCGAGGGCCGCACAAAAGAAAGGTCACCCAGCCCTGCTCTATGGCCTAAATACTGTATAGTTGGATGGGTCAATTTGTTTAATTTGAATTTGTTGTCAACTCTACCACAGTTTCCCAAAATATATATATATATATATATATATATATATATATATATATATATACAGTTAGGTCCAGAAATATTTGGACAGTGACACAATTTTCGCGAGTTGGGCTCTGCATGCCACCACATTGGATTTGAAATGAAATCTCTACAACAGAATTCAAGTGCAGATTGTAACGTTTAATTTGAAGGTTTGAACAAAAATATCTGATAGAAATTGTAGGAATTGTACACATTTCTTTACAAACACTCCACATTTTAGGAGGTCAAAAGTAATTGGACAAATAAACCAAACCCAAACAAAATATTTTTATTTTCAATATTTTTGTTGCGAATCCTTTGGAGGCAATCACTGCCTTAAGTCTGGAACCCATGGACATCACCAAACGCTGGGTTTCCTCCTTCTTAATGCTTTGCCAGGCCTTTACAGTCGCAGCCTTCAGGTCTTGCTTGTTTGTGGGTCTTTCCGTCTTAAGTCTGGATTTGAGCAAGTGAAATGCATGCTCAATTGGGTTAAGATCTGGTGATTGACTTGACCATTGCAGAATGTTCCACTTTTTTGCACTCATGAACTCCTGGGTAGCTTTGGCTGTATGCTTGGGGTCATTGTCCATCTGTACTATGAAGCGCCGTCCGATCAACTTTGCGGCATTTGGCTGAATCTGGGCTGAAAGTATATCCTGGTACACTTCAGAATTCATCCGGCTACTCTTGTCTGCTGTTATGTAATCAATAAACACAAGTGACCCAGTGCCATTGAAAGCCATGCATGCCCATGCCATCACGTTGCCTCCACCATGTTTTACAGAGGATGTGGTGTGCCTTGGATCATGTGCCGTTCCCTTTCTTCTCCAAACTTTTTTCTTCCCATCATTCTGGTACAGGTTGATCTTTGTCTCATCTGTCCATAGAATACTTTTCCAGAACTGAGCTGGCTTCATGAGGGGTTTTTCAGCAAATTTAACTCTGGCCTGTCTATTTTTGGAATTGATGAATGGTTTGCATCTAGATGTGAACCCTTTGTATTTACTTTCATGGAGTCTTCTCTTTACTGTTGACTTAGAGACAGATACACCTACTTCACTGAGAGTGTTCTGGACTTCAGTTGATGTTGTGAACGGGTTCTTCTTCACCAAAGAAAGTATGCGGCGATCATCCACCACTGTTGTCATCCGTGGACGCCCAGGCCTTTTTGAGTTCCCAAGCTCACCAGTCAATTCCTTTTTTCTCAGAATGTACCCAACTGTTGATTTTGCTACTCCAAGCATGTCTGCTATCTCTCTGATGGATTTTTTCTTTTTTTTCAGCCTCAGGATGTTCTGCTTCACCTCAATTGAGAGTTCCTTAGTCCGCATGTTGTCTGGTCACAGCATTAGCTTCCAAATGCAAAACCACACACCTGTAATCAACCCTAGACATTTTAACTACTTCATTAATTACAGGTTAACGAGGGAGACGCCTTCAGAGTTAATTGCAGCCCTTAGAGTCCCTTGTCCAATTACTTTTGGTCCCTTGAAAAAGAGGAGGCTATGCATTACAGAGTTATGATTCCTAAACCCTTTCTCTGATTTGGATGTGAAAACTCTCATATTGCAGCTGGGAGTGTGCACTTTCAGCCCATATTATATATATAATTGTATTTCTGAACATGTTTTTGTAAACAGCTAAAATAACAAAACTTGTGTCACTGTCCAAATATTTCTGGACCTAACTGTATATATATATATATATATATATATATATATATATATATATATATATATATTTATATATATATACAGTACAAACTAAAAGTTTGGACACACCTCCTCATTCAAAGAGTTTTCTTTATCTTCATGACTAAAAATTGTAGATCCACATTCAAGGCATCAAAACTATGAATTAAAACATGTGGAATGAAATACTTAAAAGAGTGTGAAACAACTGAAAGTATGTCTTATATTCTAGATTCTTCAAAATAGCCACCTTTTGCTTTGATTACTACTTTGCACACTCTTGGCATTCTCTTGATGAGCTTTAAGAGGTAGTCACCGGAAATGGTCTTCCAACAGTCTTGAAGGAGTTCCCAGAGATGCTTAGCACTTGTTGGCCCTTTCACCTTCACTCTGTGGTCCAGCTCACCCCAAACCATCTCGATTGGGTTATGGTCTGGTGACTGTGGAGACCAGATCATCTGGCGTAGAACCCCATCACTCTCCTTCTTAGTCAAATAGCCCTTACACAGCCTGGAGGTGTGTTCGGGGTCCTATTGAAAAATAAACGATGGTCCAACTAAACGCAAACTGGATGGAATAGCACGTCGCTGCAAGATGCTGTGGTAGGCATGCTGGTTCTGTATGCCTTCAATTTTGAATAAATCCCCAACAGTGTCACCAGCAAAGCACCCTCACACCATCACACCTCCTCCTCCATGCTTCATGGTGGGAACCAGGCATGTAGAGTCTATCCGTTCCCCTTTTCTACAAAGACACGGTGGTTGGATCCAAAGATCTCAAATTTGGCTCATCAGACCAAAGCACAGATTTCCACTGGTCTAATGTCCATTCCTTCTGTTCTTTAGCCCAAACAAGTCTCATCTGCTTGTTGCCTGTCCTTAACAGTGGTTTCCTAGCAGCTATTTTACCATGAAGGCCTACTGCACAAAGTCTCCTCTTAATAGTTGTTCTAGAGATGAGAAGGTGTGTCCAAACTTTTGGTCTGTACTGTATATACAGTGGCATGTAAAAGTTTGTGCACCCCTGGTCAAAATTAGTGTTATTGTGAACAGTTAAGCAAGTTGCAGATGAAATGATCTCTAAATTGTATAAAGTTAAAGATTACACATTTCCTTTGCATTTTAAGCAAAGAAAAATGTATTCACATCTTTTACATTTTATAAATTACAAAAAGGAAAATGGGCCGATGCAAAAGTTTGGGCACTCTTGGAGATTTGTGTGCTCAGATAACTTTGACCAAGATTTCAGACCTTATTTAGCCTGTTAGGGTTATAGCTTGTTTACTATCATCATTAGGAAATGCCAGGTGATGACAATTTCATAGCTTTATAAAAATCAAGCCTCCTTTAACCTTGTGCCAAAAAAACAGCAGCCATGGCTTCTTCTAAGCAGCTGCCTAGCACTCTGAAAATGAAAATGGTGGAGGCCAAAGCAGGAGAAAGCTATAAGAAGATAGCAAAGTGTTTTCAAGTTGCCCTTTCTTCAGTTTGAAATTTAATTAAGAAATGTTAGTTACGAGGAAGAGTAGAGGTCAAGATAAGGTCTGGAAAACCAAGCAAAATTTCTGTGAGAGCTACTCATAGGACTGCTAGAGAGGCAAATCAGAACCCCTGATTTACTGCAAAAGACCTTCAGGAAGATTTAGCAGACTCTAGAGTTGTGGTACATTGTTCCACTGTTCAGAGACATCTGCACAAATATGGTCTTCATGGAAGAGTCATCAGAAGAAAACCTCTCCTGCATTTTTACCATAAAATTCAGCGTCAGAAGTATACAAAAGAACATCTAAAGAAGATGATGTATTTTGGAAACAAGTCCTGTGAAGCGATGAGGTTAAAAAAGAACTCTTTGGCCACAATGATTGATGTGGAGAAAAAAAGGACACAGAATTTCAAGAAAAGAATATCTCATCAACCATTAACCATGGGGGTGGATCAATCATGTTGTGAGGTTCTGCTGCAGCCAATGGCATGGAGAACATTTTACGGGTAGAAGAAAGAATGGATTCAATGAAATTTCAACTAATTCTTGATGGAAACATAACGCTATATGTAAAAAAGCTGAAGTTGAAAAGAGGATGGCTTCCACAAATGGATATTATCTTAAACACATGTGAAAATCCATAATAGATGACCTCAATAGGTGCAAGCTGAAGGTTTTACAATGGCCCCTGATCTGAATATCATTGAAAATCTGTGGCTAAACCTCAAAAGAGCAGTGCATGCAAGACGACTAAGGAATCTCACAGAACTGGAAGACTTTTCCAAGTAAGAATGGATGAAAATCTCTCAAATAAGAATTCAAACACTCTTGTTTGGCTATAAAAAGCGTTTATAAGCTATGATACTTGCCAAAGGGGGTGCTACTAGGCACTAACTGTGTGGGGTGCCCAAACTTTTGAATCAACCCATTTTCCATTTTTATTAATTTAAAAATGCAAAACATGTGTATATATATATATATATGTATATATATATATACCGTATTTTTCGCTTTATAAGACGCACTTTTGTTCCCCCAAATTTTGGGGAAAAGTAGGGGGTGCGTCTTATAATCCGAATATACGGGGGGTGTATATATATCTATATATATATATATATATATATATATACACTGCAGGGTCCATGGGCGGTGGGGGCAGCTCTGGAGCAGTGCTGGACACTGGTGAAAGCTGCAGGAGGGAGCCTTTGATCTCCTGCTCCCGCTCATATAATATGCACAGCCGCTGTTCATCACCGTGGTGCTGAAACTGCACCGCGGCGATGGGCTGGAGCAGCGGCGCATATTATTTGTGCCTGCGCTTTCGCCTCCCTTTGATCGCACATGATACCCCTTTGTTAGATATGGCCCCCATACTGCTGCCCATAGTAAAATAAAAAAAAGCTTTACTTACCTCCAGCGCTGATCTCCCGGTGTCTCTGCTGCCGCTGTCTGTGATTAGGCATGCAGAGATGATATCACTCTGCTGTGCCAATCACATGACTGGCACCGAGAACCAGGAAGTGGAGAAGGAACAGCAGCACGGATGGAAACACGAGGGATTACAGCGCTGTGAAGGTAAGGACAGAGTGTTTTATTTTACTATGGGCAGCAGTATGGCAGCCATATCTAACACAGTGGAGGTGTGCCATCTATAGTGGCCATGGGCAGCACACATGGGGGCCATATCTAACACAGGGGAGGTGTGCCATCTATAGTGGCCATGGGCAGCACACATGGGGGACATATCTAACACAGGGGAGGTGTGCCATCTATAGGGGCCATGGGCAGCACACATGGGGGCCATATCTAACACAGGGGAGGTGTGCCATCTATAGTGGCCATGGGCAGCAGCAGGGGGGCCATATCTAACACAGGGGAGGTGTGCCATCTATAGTGGCCATGGGCAGCACACATGGAGGCCATATCTAAGACAGGGGAGGTGTGCCATCTATAGTGGCCATGGACAGCACACATGGGGGCCATATCTAACACAGGCAAGGTGTGCCATCTATAGGGGCCATGGGCAGCACACATGGGGGCCATATCAAGCACAGGGGAGCTGTGCTATCTATAGGGGCCATGGGCAGCACAGGGGGATATGTGCAATCCATAGGGGGCCATGGGCAGCACAGGGGGACATGTGCCATCAATAAGGGGCAATGGGCAGCACAGGGGGACGTGTGCCATCCATAGGGGGCCATGGGCAGCACAGGGGGACGTGTGCCATCCATAGGAGACCTGTGCAAGCTGTGGGAGACGTGTGCCATCCATAGGAGACCTGTGCCAGCTGTAGGAGGCGTGTGCCTTCTATAGGAGACCTGTGCCAGCTGTAGGAGACGTGTGCTATCTATAGGAGACCTGTGCCAACTGTAGGGGACGTGTGCCAGGAATAGGAGACTTGTGCCAGGCTGTCAGCAATAGGGGACGCGTGCCAGCACAGGGGGACATGTGCCATAAATAGGGGACATGTGCCAGCAATAGGGGATGTGTGTCATCAATGGGGGACATGTGGCACCACTGGGGGATGTGTCCCAGCACAAGGGGGCTATATTCAATATAAGGGGGCCATATCCAGATTAAGGGGGGTTAATTTTAGGATGGGGGGCTATGAGGGACATATACCCTATCTGATTTGATAGACGGACACTGGCATTATAAGATGGACCCCATTTAACATTAAAAAAAAAATTCTCTTTTCCTTCACCAAATTTGGGGGTGCGTCTTATAATCAGGTGCATCTTATAAAGCGAAAAATACGGTGTAGATATATATATATATATATATATATATATATATATTTATATATATATATATATATATACAGTTAGGTCCAGAAATATTTGGACAGTGACACAATTTTCGCGAGTTGGGCTCTGCATGCCACCACATTGGATTTGAAATGAAATCTCTACAACAGAATTCAAGTGCAGATTGTAACATTTAATTTGAAGGTTTGAACAAAAATATCTGATAGAAATTGTAGGAATTGTACACATTTCTTTACAAACACTCCACATTTTAGGCGGTCAAAAATAATTGGACAAATAAACCAAACCCAAACAAAATATTTTTATTTTCAATATTTTTGTTGCGAATCTTTTGGAGGCAATCACTGCCTTAAGTCTGGAACCCATGGACATCACTAAACGCTGGGTTTCCTCCTTCTTAATGCTTTGCCAGGCCTTTACAGCCGCAGCCTTCAGGTCTTGCTTGTTTGTGGGTCCTTCCGTCTTAAGTCTGGATTTGAGCAAGTGAAATGCATGCTCAATTGGGTTAAGATCTGGTGATTGACTTGGCCATTGCAGAATGTTCCACTTTTTTGCACTCATGAACTCCTGGGTAGCTTTGGCTGTATGCTTGGGGTCATTGTCCATCTGTACTATGAAGCGCCATCCGATCAACTTTGCGGCATTTGGCTGAATCTGGGCTGAAAGTATATCCCGGTACACTTCAGAATTCATCCGGCTACTCTTGTCTGCTGTTATGTCATCAATAAACACAAGTGACCCAGTGCCATTGAAAGCCATGCATGCCCATGCCATCACGTTGCCTCCACCATGTTTTACAGAGGATGTGGTGTGCCTTGGAACATGTGCCGTTCCCTTTCTTCTCCAAACTTTTTTCTTCCCATCATTCTGGTACAGGTTGATCTTTGTCTCATCTGTCCATAGAATACTTTTCCAGAACTGAGCTGGCTTCATGAGGTGTTTTTCAGCAAATTTAACTCTGGCCTGTCTATTTTTGGAATTGATGAATGGTTTGCATCTAGATGTGAACCCTTTGTATTTACTTTCATGGAGACTTCTCTTTACTGTTGACTTAGAGACAGATACACCTACTTCACTGAGAGTGTTCTGGACTTCAGTTGATGTTGTGAACGGGTTCTTCTTCACCAAAGAAAGTATGCGGCGATCATCCACCACTGTTGTCATCCGTGGACGCCCAGGCCTTTTTGAGTTCCCAAGCTCACCAGTCAATTCCTTTTTTCTCAGAATGTACCCGACTGTTGATTTTGCTACTCCAAGCATGTCTGCTATCTCTCTGATGGATTTTTTCTTTTTTTCAGCCTCAGGATGTTCTGCTTCACCTCAATTGAGAGTTCCTTAGACCGCATGTTGTCTGGTCACAGCAACAGCTTCCAAATGCAAAACCACACACCTGTAATCAACCCTAGACCTTTTAACTACTTCATTGATTACAGGTTAACGAGGGAGACGCCTTCAGAGTTAATTGCAGCCCTTAGAGTCCCTTGTCCAATTACTTTTGGTCCCTTGAAAAAGAGGAGGCTATGCATTACAGAGCTATGATTCCTAAACCCTTTCTCTGATTTGGATGTGAAAACTCTCATATTGCAGCTGGGAGTGTGCATTTTCAGCCCATATTATATATATAATTGTATTTCTGAATATGTTTTTGTAAACAGCTAAAATAACAAAACTTGTGTCACTGTCCAAATATTTCTGGACCTAACTGTATATATATATATATATATATATATATATATATATATATATATATATATATATATATATATATATATCTTTATATATATACAGTACAAACTAAAAGTTTTGACACACCTTCTCATTCAAAGAGTTTTCTTTATTTTCATGACTCTAAAAATTGTAGATCCACATTGAAGGCATCAAAACTATGAATTAAAACATGTGGAATGAAATACTTAAAAGAGTGTGAAACAACTGAAAGTATGTTTTATATTCTAGATTCTTCAAAATAGCCACCTTTTGCTTTGATTACTACTTTGCACACTCTTGGCATTCTCTTGATGAGCTTTAAGAGGTACTCACCGGAAATGGTCTTCCAACAGTCTTGAAGGAGTTCCCAGAGATGCTTAGCACTTGTTGGCCCTTTCACCTTCACTCTGTGGTCCAGCTCACTCCAAACCATCTCGATT
Source organism: Anomaloglossus baeobatrachus (assembly GCF_048569485.1). Taxonomy (NCBI): domain Eukaryota; kingdom Metazoa; phylum Chordata; class Amphibia; order Anura; family Aromobatidae; genus Anomaloglossus; species Anomaloglossus baeobatrachus. The sequence continues at coordinate 158,314,471 of NC_134358.1, read as the reverse complement.
GGGTTATGGTCTGGTGACTGTGGAGACCAGATCATCTGGCGTAGAACCCCATCACTCTCCTTCTTAGTCAAATAGCCCTTACACAGCCTGGAGGTGTGTTCGGGGTCCTGATGAAAAATAAACGATGGTCCAACTAAACGCAAACTGGATGGAATAGCACGTCACTGCAAGATGCTGTGGTAGGCATGCTGGTTCTGTATGCCTTCAATTTTGAATAAATCCCCAACAGTGTCACCAGCAAAGCACCCTCACACCATCACACCTCCTCCTCCATGCTTCATGGTGGGAACCAGGCATTTAGAGTCTATCCGTTCCCCTTTTCTACAAAGACACGTTGGTTGGATCCAAAGATCTCAAATTTGGCTCATCAGACCAAAGCACAGATTTCCACTGGTCTAATGTCCATTCCTTCTGTTCTTTAGCCCAAACAAGTCTCTTCTGCTTGTTGCCTGTCCTTAACAGTGGTTTCCTAGCAGCTATTTTACCATGAAGGCCTACTGCACAAAGTCTCCTCTTAATAGTTGTTCTAGAGATGAGAAGGCGTGTCCAAACTTTTGGTCTGTACTGTATATACAGTGGCATGTAAAAGTTTGTGCACCCCTGGTCAAAATTAGTGTTATTGTGAACAGTTAAGCAAGTTGCAGATGAAATGTCCTCTAAATTGTATAAAGTTAAAGATTACACATTTCCTTTGCATTTTAAGCAAAAAAAAATGTATTTTCATCTTTTACATTTTATAAATTACAAAAAGCAAAATGGGCCGATGCAAAAGTTTGGGCACTCTTGGAGATTTGTGTGCTCAGATAACTTTGACCAAGATTTCAGACCTTATTTAGCCTGTTAGGGTTATAGCTTGTTTACTATCATCATTAGGAAATGCCAGGTGATGACAATTTCATAGCTTTATAAAAATCAAGCCTCCTTTAACCTTGTGCCAAAAAAACAGCAGCCATGGCTTCTTCTAAGCAGCTGCCTAGCACTCTGAAAATGAAAATGGTGGAGGCCAAAGCAGGAGAAAGCTATAAGAAGATAGCAAAGTGTTTTCAAGTTGCCCTTTCTTCAGTTTGAAATTTAATTAAAAAATGTTAGTTACGAGGAAGAGTAGAGGTCAAGATAGGGTCTGGAAAACCAAGCAAAATTTCTGTGAGAGCTACTCGTAGGACTGCTAGAGAGGCAAATCAGAACCCCTGATTTACTGCAAAAGACCTTCAGGAAGATTTAGCAGACTCTAGAGTTGTGGTTAGTGATGAGCGAGCATGCTTGTCACTACTCGGTACTCGCACGAGTATCACTGTACTCGGGCTGCTCGGCGGGGACCGAGTAATCTCGCGATACTCGTGCTTTACTCGTGGTCTTCATTTCTGCATGTTGGCGCTCTTTTGAGAGCCAGCCCTCATGCAGGGATTGGCTGGCAGACCACTGCAATGCCACAGCCCTGTTAGTTGTGGAATTGCAGTGATTGGCCGGCCTGCACAGCGTCACCGAGCCTTTATATAGGCCGGCGCGCTGTGCTCTGCTCACAGCTATTCTGACAGTGAGTGTAGGGAGAGTGTCGCTGATTCAGGGAAAGCTTTGCGGCCCTTTATAGTTAGTTCCGGAGCAGGGCTGCAAACAGTGTGACCAGAAGTCCTTCTCAGGACTATTCTAGTTGTATACAGGCAGGCAGGGTATAGCCAGGTCGGAGTACAGTAGCAGAGTCCTTCTCAGGACTATTGTTGCTATATACAGGCAGGGTATAGCCAGGTCGGAATACAGGCTAGTGACCAGAAGAGTCCTTGTCAGGACTATTGTACCAGTATACAGGCAGGCAGGCAGGCAGGGTAGTGGTGACCGTATACCAGCCTTCATCATATCTGGGGCTGGTGTACACAGTGTAAAACAGTCCAGATAGTGTCAGACTTCTCAGTAATTGTCGCTCCTAAAAACCAGTTAGGTTCTTATTGCGTCCGTGCTTGCATTTAAAAACAGCACGTGTGTGGCAGTCGGTGGCAGCGTACAGGTGCGCGTTTTGCACAAACTATTATATAACGCACAAGTCTAGTGTATAATACACGTCAGTCAGCAGTGTCTGATAGTGTCAGACTTCTCAGTAATTGTCGCTCCTAAAAACCAGTTAGGTTCTTATTGCGTCCGTGCTTGCATTTAAAAACAGCACGTGTGTGGCAGTCGGTGGCAGCGTACAGGTGCGCGTTTTGCACAAACTATTATATAACGCACAAGTCTAGTGTATAATACACGTCAGTCAGCAGTGTCTGATAGTGTCAGACTTCTCAGTAATTGTCGCTCCTAAAAACCAGTTAGGTTCTTATTGCGTCCGTGCTTGCATTTAAAAACAGCACGTGTGTGGCAGTCGGTGGCAGCGTACAGGTGCGCGTTTTGCACAAACTATTATATAACGCACAAGTCTAGTGTATAATACACGTCAGTCAGCAGTGTCTGATAGTGTCAGACTTCTCAGTAATTGTCGCTCCTAAAAACCAGTTAGGTTCTTATTGCGTCCGTGCTTGCATTTAAAAACAGCACGTGTGTGGCAGTCGGTGGCAGCGTACAGGTGCGCGTTTTGCACAAACTATTATATAACGCACAAGTCTAGTGTATAATACACGTCAGTCAGCAGTGTCTGATAGTGTCAGACTTCTCAGTAATTGTCGCTCCTAAAAACCAGTTAGGTTCTTATTGCGTCCGTGCTTGCATTTAAAAACAGCACGTGTGTGGCAGTCGGTGGCAGCGTACAGGTGCGCGTTTTGCACAAACTATTATATAACGCACAAGTCTAGTGTATAATACACGTCAGTCAGCAGTGTCTGATAGTGTCAGACTTCTCAGTAATTGTCGCTCCTAAAAACCAGTTAGGTTCTTATTGCGTCCGTGCTTGCATTTAAAAACAGCACGTGTGTGGCAGTCGGTGGCAGCGTACAGGTGCGCGTTTTGCACAAACTATTATATAACGCACAAGTCTAGTGTATAATACACGTCAGTCAGCAGTGTCTGATAGTGTCAGACTTCTCAGTAATTGTCGCTCCTAAAAACCAGTTAGGTTCTTATTGCGTCCGTGCTTGCATTTAAAAACAGCACGTGTGTGGCAGTCGGTGGCAGCGTACAGGTGCGCGTTTTGCACAAACTATTATATAACGCACAAGTCTAGTGTATAATACATGTCAGTCAGCAGTGTCTGATAGTGTCAGACTTCTCAGTAATTGTCGCTCCTAAAAACCAGTTAGGTTCTTATTGCGTCCGTGCTTGCATTTAAAAACAGCACGTGTGTGGCAGTCGGTGGCAGCGTACAGGTGCGCGTTTTGCACAAACTATTATATAACGCACAAGTCTAGTGTATAATACACGTCAGTCAGCAGTGTCTGATAGTGTCAGACTTCTCAGTAATTGTCGCTCCTAAAAACCAGTTAGGTTCTTATTGCGTCCGTGCTTGCATTTAAAAACAGCACGTGTGTGGCAGTCGGTGGCAGCGTACAGGTGCGCGTTTTGCACAAACTATTATATAACGCACAAGTCTAGTGTATAATACACGTCAGTCAGCAGTGTCTGATAGTGTCAGACTTCTCAGTAATTGTCGCTCCTAAAAACCAGTTAGGTTCTTATTGCGTCCGTGCTTGCATTTAAAAACAGCACGTGTGTGGCAGTCGGTGGCAGCGTACAGGTGCGCGTTTTGCACAAACTATTATATAACGCACAAGTCTAGTGTATAATACACGTCAGTCAGCAGTGTCTGATAGTGTCAGACTTCTCAGTAATTGTCGCTCCTAAAAACCAGTTAGGTTCTTATTGCGTCCGTGCTTGCATTTAAAAACAGCACGTGTGTGGCAGTCGGTGGCAGCGTACAGGTGCGCGTTTTGCACAAACTATTATATAACGCACAAGTCTAGTGTATAATACACGTCAGTCAGCAGTGTCTGATAGTGTCAGACTTCTCAGTAATTGTCGCTCCTAAAAACCAGTTAGGTTCTTATTGCGTCCGTGCTTGCATTTAAAAACAGCACGTGTGTGGCAGTCGGTGGCAGCGTACAGGTGCGCGTTTTGCACAAACTATTATATAACGCACAAGTCTAGTGTATAATACACGTCAGTCAGCAGTGTCTGATAGTGTCAGACTTCTCAGTAATTGTCGCTCCTAAAAACCAGTTAGGTTCTTATTGCGTCCGTGCTTGCATTTAAAAACAGCACGTGTGTGGCAGTCGGTGGCAGCGTCAGGCTCCACGTTGTCCCTGGATAGAGACGTGCATGAGGGCCTGTAAACCTGAAGTGCCCATTGGAAGGAAGTGGGTCTATTGTAGTATAGCCCTTAGGCAGGGCAGCCAAAAATTGGGAGGCTCCACGTTGTCCCTGGGTAGAGACGTGCATGAGGGCCTCAAAACATTGTTCCCATTGCAAAGGAGCGGGTCTCCTGTCGTTGTAATGTCCATTCTGCAAAGAATGGGCGAAAAAATTAACCACTGGGGGTTTACCTGAAACAAAGGCCTAAGTATTGCAATTTGTAACGGTCATCATCATGGTGGCGCATGAGGAGAAGGAGGAGCAGTCCAGCGATTATCCAAAGTCCAGAAGTGTGTACCCATGGGTGAGTGGAGGTACATGGCAAACTTTAAATTCCGCTCTCATTTGCTGGTGGTGTGGTGAAGTCTGGCCCAATCCAACCCTTGTTCATCTTGATCAGAGTCAGCTTGTCAGCATTTTCAGTTGACAGGCGGGTGCGTTTATCTGTAATGATTCCACCTGCGGCACTAAAAACACGCTCTGACAAAACGCTAGCAGCAGGGCAGGCCAGGCCTTCCAAGGCGTAGAGAGCCAATTCATGCCACGTGTCCAGCTTGGATACCCAATAATTGTAAGGCACAGAGGAATGTCGGAGTACAGTTGTTCGATCTGCAAGGTACTCCTTCAGCATCTGGGCAAACTTAGGATTTCTTGTGGCACTACCCCGCACCTCAGGGGCTGTGGTACGTGAGGGGCTGAGAAAACTGTCACACATCTTAAAGACTGTTCCCCTACCTCTGGCGGATTGGACTTGTGCCTCTCTCGGCTGTACGCCTCGGTTGTCCACTGATTCATGACCTATGCCGCTAGCGTTTTGTGAGGGGAATGCTTTGCCTACTTCCGTGACTATGGCCTTCTGGAACTGCTGCATTTTGCCTGACCTCTCCGCCTCGGGAATAAGAGACATAAAGTTCTCCTTTTAGCGTGGGTCTAACAGTGTTACCAACCAGTAATGATTGTCGGCCAAGATGTTCTTAACGCGAGGGTCACGAGACAGGCAGCTTACCATAAAGTCAGCCATGTGTGCCAGACTCTTAACAGCCATCACTTCAGTATCCTGACCAACACGATGACTGAACATGCTGTCCTCCTCCTCCTCATCATCTACCCTGTCCTCTGGCCAGCCACGCTGAACCGAGGATATGACTGCATGTCATATCCTCAATTTGGCCAGAGAGTTGCTCCATGTCTTCATCCTCCTCCTCGTCATAGTCCTCCACTGCACGTTGTGATGAGACGAGGCTGGGCTGTGTGTTATCATTCATCACCCACACCCACTACTGTTTCTTGCTCAAACTCATCGCGCTCCGCCTGCAATGCATCATGTTTGTTTTCTGAGCAGAGACCATTTTAGAAGGCAGAGAAGCGGTATGGTGACGCTAATAATGTCGTCATCGCCGCTCACCATCTTGTTGTAGTCCTCAAAGTTTTGGCGGATGGTGCATAGGTCGGACATCCATCTCCACTCCTCAGGTGTTATGTGTGGAGTTTGACCCATTTCCCGACGGCTTAGGTGATGCAGGTACTCAACAACTGCCCTCTTCTGCTCACATATCCTGACCAACATGTGCAGAGTTGAATTCCAACGCGTGGGGACATCACACACCAGTCTGTGTGCCGGAAGATGCAAACGGCGTCTTAAGCCGGCAAGGCCGGCTGAAGCAGTAGGTGACTTTCGAAAATGTGCAGACAGGCGGCGAACTTTTACCAGCAGATCAGACAGCTCTGAGTATGACTTTAGAAACCGCTGAACCTCGAGGTTGAGCACATGGGCCACGCATGGAACATGTGTCAGCTGGCCTCGCCTCAAAGCCGCCACCAGGTTCCGGCCATTGTCACACACGACCTTTCCTGGCTTTAGGTTCAGAGTTGTGAGCCAGTGATCTGCCTGCTGTTTCAGAGCTGTCCACACCTCTTCTGCATTGTGGGGTTTGTCACCTATGCAGATTAGCTTCAGCACTGCCTGTTGCCGCTTCGCCGAGGCAGTGCTGCAGTGCTTCTGTGTCGCCCTGGACAAGCCAGGGGCCACAGAGCACAACACTTAAACACCCCACACTCCCTGCAGGCATATCATAGTCAAAACACAAAATCCTTGTTGCCTTCCCCAGGGGCTGTTGTCCACACCAGGGTGTGGAGCCAGGCGGTTGGTCTCCACCCACCGAGGAGGAGGGAAAACACAGGCAGTGAGAGTTAAGCTAAGGAAGTGGAAGGAGGAAAGTAGTAGAGAGGAGAAAAGTGACAGCAAAGAGCCTGAAGTTGGTCCGGGTGTGTGGCCCGGACAGGACAGCAAGGTTGGCAGGATGTGGTGACCGTCTGCAGTGGAGGCCGATTGGAGTCTGCCGTAAGGACCGTGGACGGGTGGTGACCCGGCCGTACCGGACCGGTATACAAAGAGAAGCCAGCACCATTGGCAGAGGACTTTCGGATCCCGGCAAGGCTTGGTGTCGCCGTGAATTTGCCAAATCCGTTATTGAAGGGGACCTCAGGGTTTCCAAACAGCCAAGTCCAGATAGAAGGCAACCGTACAACCGTGAAGGGGAGACACAGCCACCGCCAAGGGCAACCGTCTCCCAGGGCCAGCGCCTGTGGGCAAAAGGGGCTCCTCCGGCCCATATCCAGGTCAGGGAGCGGGTTACCGTTGGGAAACCATCACTACCAACACTTAACTTAGGTGCAGGGAGAGACAGTCATCACTAACCTGCAGGGAGGAACAACCGCAGCCGTCCGAGTGACCCGTCCATCCAGCCACTTGTTTTACCCTGAACTGTGTCATCATCATTGGGCTGAGTGAGTACCTCCGTGCCGTGCGGCACAGCGCTGCCCCTGCGACCATGCACTTCATCAGGCCCCGCAACCCGCCTGTCATCCATCTCTACCCCATCACCAGGCCCCGGGACAACCAACCCCCCTACCCACGGAGGGGAGAAATAACAACAAAGCTGCTCCCTGTCACAGGCTCCCGGGATCCCCGTCCAGAGCAGCGGTGGTGTCCACACAATCACCACAACCGTGGGTGGCGTCACGGACAATATCCCCAAAACCCAAACCACCCCTTTTCACTCACGGGCGAGTAGCGCCGCTCGAGTCCCCGGGATCCGGCCATCGCTCGAGCCAACGAGCAGCAGCAGCCGTAGAGCTGCGTCAGCCGGACCCGAGCAGTGGGAGAGCGCACCGTCCCCTCCTCCGCCAGCGACACTTCCAGCTTGGGACTGGTGTGGAGGGTAAAGTGGATCAGGATGCGCAGGAGGAGGAGGAGGCTGAGGAGCATGACATTCCGGAGCTGTAGAGTGTGTGTGAAACCCTGACTGAGGTAGGGCCTGCAAAACTTGGTGTGTGAAGGACGTGTTCCGTCCCTCGCTCAGACTGGGTCCCAGCTTGCACAATATTAACCCAGTGTGACGTCAACGAGATGTAGCGTCCTTGCCCACATGCACTTGTCCACGTGTCTGTGGTTAGGTGGACTTTGGCTGAAACAGCGTTGTTCAGGGCACGTGTGATGTTTTGTGACACGTGGTTAGTTATGCAATGCGGGGACGGCACACAGGGAGAAATAGTGGCGTCTGTGGACCGAGTAACGTGGGACAGCTGCCACCATCAGTTCGCGGAATGCTTCTGTCTCAACCAGCCTAAAAGGCAACATTTCCAGCGCAAGCAGTCGCGAAATGTTAGCATTTAGAACTGTGGCATGTGGGGTGTTGGCAGTGTATTTGCGCCTGCGCTCAAAGGTTTGCTGAATGGATAACTGAACGTTGCGCTGGGACAAGGACGTGCTTGATGATGGTGTTCTTTCTGCGTAGGCAACTGCAGGTGCAGGAGTGGAGGAGGCTTGTTCGCAGGCAGCATGGACAGGGGATTGGCTCGCATGCACAACCAGCGAAGACGTAGCAGTGACATCAGCAAGCACTGCTCCTCGACTCTGTTGTACTTCCCACAAAGTCGGGTGCTTGGCTGACATGTGCCTGATCATGCTGGTGGTGGTCAGGCTGCTAGTTTTGGTACCCCTGCTGATGCTGGCATGGCAGGTGTTGCAAATGGCCTTTTTAGAATCATCTGGAGCCAACTTAAAAAACTGCCAGTGTCAGAGTTCCGGGTTTTCCAGTTTTCTTTTGAAAGAGCTTGCCCTTTGTTAACATGGAGTTTTCTGTTCTGTTGCCCTACTTCCTGTCCATCTGTTTAAAAGCCGCCCCTAAAGCTTAGTCCAGTGCCTGAGTATACTGCTTCCTGTGTGCTCCTGCCCTGCTGCTTTTGGTTCCTGATTGTTATTCGGATCCTCTTGGAAAACAACCGACACCGACTCTGGACTTCATCTGGTATCATCTAGCTGTACCTGGACTCCGTTTGCCGTCTTTGGTCGGAACTTCTGCCCGGTTCCTTCCGTTTAATACCACTCTGGACTCACATCACGTACAGACATTTTTCGACTTACCTATTGCCCTTTTGTGTCCCGGCTGCTGCGCATTTAGGGCTTCTGGGGTGATTGCCAGACAGTCCCTGTATAGGGGTTTGCTGTTGGTGGTCTCCCTGGGGGAGTCCGGTGCGCGGTCCCGGGAATTCCCTTTCGCTCAGTCCCTGGAAGATATTTCCTGTATTTATGTTCTACTGTGTTTTTGTTCCGTTTATGTACATATTTGCTGGTTGCATATTATAAATGTCTTGCACCAAGAACTCGTCTCTGGTTGTCATTGCCCTAACGCAATCGAAATCCTCAATACATACAATAGTATTACAGCCAGACTCGGGAAGACCTAACATTTGTACAGGCACCTTGTGTCGTGTTGTTCCGGGGAACAGTTGCCTGACGTCTGCCTGGGGCCACCACTCTGCTTCTTACTGCCTGTTGGGATGCTACGCCTCCCTCCCCCTGTGCACTGCTGTCCTCGCTCTGCATATCCTCCTGCCAGGTTGGGTCAGTTACTGGATCATCCACCACGTCGTCTTCCTCTTCCGCACCCTGCTCCTCCTCCTGACTTCCTGACAATTGTGTCTCATCATCGTCCACCCCTTGTTGAGACACGTTGCCAACTTCGTGAGAACGTGGCTGCTCAAATATTTGTGCATCTGTACATACAATCTCGTCATGGCCCACTTCAACAGGAGCTGGCGAGAGGCCAGAATTTGTGAATGGAAACATGAACGAACAGCTATTCCGAGTGTCCAAGTGTGGGATCAGTAATGTCCGTGGACGTGTACTCGGCCTGGTGGTAGGAAGGAGGATCAGGTTCTGAAATGTGCGGTGCAGTATCACGGCTACTGACACTTGACCGTGTGGAAGACAGAGTGTTTGTGGTGGTGCCAATCTGACTGGAAGCATTATCCGCTATCCAACTAACAACCTGTTGACACTGGTCTTGGTTCAAGAGCGGTGTACTGCTGCGGTCCCCAAGAATTTGGGACAGGACGTGCGAGCGACTAGATGTGGCCCTTTGTTGTGGCGAAATTAGAGCTTGCACACAACCTCGGTGTCTGCCTGCACCACCATCACGTCCACTTCCTTGTTCGTTGACAACGCCCTTGCGCATTTTGCAATGCTGTGCTGATGTGTATTCACTAGACTTGTGTGTTATATCCAAGTTTTTGCAAAACTCACACAAATGCAGCGGAAAGCTGCCACCAACAGGCACACACGTGCGGTTTTTAAATGCAAGCACGGAGGCACTAAGAACCTAACAGGTCTCTATCCAGGGACAACGTGGAGCCTCTCAATTTTTGGCTGCCCTGCCTAAGGGCTATACTATAATACACCCACTTCCTTCCAATGGGCACTTCAGGTTTACAGGCCTTCATGCACGTCTCTATCCAGGGACAACGTGGAGCCTCCCAATTTTTGGCTGCCCTGCCTAAGGGCTATACTATAATACACCCACTTCCTTCCAATGGGCACTTCAGGTTTACAGGCCTTCATGCACGTCTCTATCCAGGGACAACGTGGAGCCTCCCAATGTTTGGCTTCCCTGCCTAAGGGCTATACTATAATACACCCACTTCCTTCCAATGGGCACTTCAGGTTTACAGGCCTTCATGCACGTCTCTATCCAGGGACAACGTGGAGCCTCCCAATGTTTGGCTTCCCTGCCTAATGGCTATACTATAATACACCCACTTCCTTCCAATGGGCACTTCAGGTTTACAGGCCTTCATGCACGTCTCTATCCAGGGACAACGTGGAGCCTCCCAATTTTTGGCTGCCCTGCCTAAGGGCTATACTATAATACACCCACTTCCTTCCAATGGGCACTTCAGGTTTACAGGCCTTCATGCACGTCTCTATCCAGGGACAACGTGGAGCCTCCCAATTTTTGGCTGCCCTGCCTAAGGGCTATACTATAATACACCCACTTCCTTACAATGGGCACTTCAGGTTTACAGGCCCTCATGCACGTCTGTATGCAGGGGCATTGGTGAACCTCACAATTTAGGACTGCCCTGGCAAAGGAAAATACTACAAAGACTCACTTCCTCAAAATGGGCACATTAGACTCAAGAGGCCTTCATGTACGTCTCTTCTCAGGGACATCGGAGTGCCACACAATGTTTTCACGTAAAATCTTTCATGTATTGATCTCAAAAAGTAACATACACCAGCTCTATCTCACTATTGGGTATGTGCCCTTAACATTTCCGCCATGAAAAATCATTTTGGGGTCATTTTGGAAGGTTTTCTGATGAGTCCGTAAAAATGGCGTAAAACGCGGACAAAATTGTTCACAGCTGTGACTTTTGAGTGATAAATGCTTCAAGGGGTCTTCCCCATGCTGTTGCCATGTCATTTGAGCACTCTTCTGAGACTTTTGTGCCATTTTTAGGGTTTCTCCATGCTGCCGGGAGGTCATTTCACAAAAATACTCGGGTCTCCCATAGGATAACATTGGGCTCATTGCTCGGGCCGAGTACACGAGTATCTTGGGAGGCTCGGCCCGAGCTTCGAGCACCTGAGCTTTTTAGTACTCGCTCATCACTAGTTGTGGTACATTGTTCCACTGTTCAGAGACATCTGCACAAATATGGTCTTCATGGAAGAGTCATCAGAAGAAAACCTCTCCTGCATTTTTACCATAAAATTCAACGTCAGAAGTATACAAAAGAACATCTAAAGAAGATGATGTATTTTGGAAACAAGTCCTGTGAAGCGATGAGGTTAAAAAAGAACTCTTTGGCCACAATGATTGATGTGGAGAAAAAAAGGACACAGAATTTCAAGAAAAGAATATCTCATCAACCATTAACCATGGGGGTGGATCAATCATGTTGTGAGGTTCTGCTGCATCCAATGGCATGGAGAACATTTTACGGTTAGAAGAAAGAATGGATTCAATGAAATTTCAACTAATTCTTGATGGAAACATAACGCTATATGTAAAAAAGCTGAAGTTGAAAACAGGATGGCTTCCACAAATGGATATTATCCTAAACACATGTGAAAATCCATAATAGATGACCTCAAAAGGTGCAAGCTGAAGGTTTTACAATGGCCCCTGATCTGAATATCATTGAAAATCTGTGGCTAAACCTCAAAAGAGCAGTGCATGCAAGACGACTAAGGAATCTCACAGAACTGGAAGACTTTTCCAAGTAAGAATGGATGAAAATCTCTCAAATAAGAATTCAAACACTCTTGTTTGGCTATAAAAAGCGTTTATAAGCTATGATACTTGCCAAAGGGGGTGCTACTAGGCACTAACTGTGTGGGGTGCCCAAACTTTTGAATCAACCCATTTTCCATTTTTATTAATTTAAAAATGCAAAACATGTATATATATATATATATATATATATATATATATATATATATATACCGTATTTTTCGCTTTATAAGACGCACTTTTGTTCCCCCAAATTTTGGGGAAAAGTAGGGGGTGCGTCTTATAATCCGAATATACGGGGGGTGTATCTATATATATATATATGTATACACTGCAGGGTCCAGGGGCGGTGGGGGCAGCTCTGGAGCAGTGCTGGACATTGGTGAAAGCTGCAGGAGGGAGCCTTTGATCTCCTGCTCCCGCTCATATAATATGCACAGCCGCTGTCCATCACCGTGGTGCTGAAACTGCACCGCGGCGATGGGCTGGAGCAGCGGCGCATATTATATGTGCCTGCGCCTCCCTTTGATCGCACATGATACCCCTGTGTTAGATATGGCCCCCATACTGCTGCCCATAGTAAAATAAAAAAAAAGCTTTACTTACCTCCAGCGCTGATCTCCCGGTGTCTCTGCTGCCGCTGTCTGTGATCAGGCATGCAGAGATGATATCACTCTGCTGTGCCAATCACATGACTGGCACCGAGAACCAGGAAGTGGAGAAGGAACAGCAGCACGGATGGAAACACGAGGGATTACAGCGCTGAGAACGTAAGGACAGAGTGTTTTATTTTACTATGGGCAGCAGTATGGCAGCCATATCTAACACAGTGGAGGTGTGCCATCTATAGTGGCCATGGGCAGCACACTTGGGGGCCATATCTAACACAGGGGAGGTGTGCCATCTATAGTGGCCATGGGCAGCACACATGGGGGACATATCTAACACAGGGGAGGTGTGCCATCTATAGGGGCCATGGGCAGCACACATGGGGGCCATATCTAACACAGGGGAGGTGTGCCATCTATAGTGGCCATGGGCAGCAGCAGGGGGGCCATATCTAACACAGGGGAGGTGTGCCATCTATAGTGGCCATGGGCAGCACACATGGAGGCCATATCTAACACAGGGGAGGTGTGCCATCTATAGTGGCCATGGACAGCACACATGGGAGTCATATCTAACACAGGCGAGGTGTGCCATCTATAGGGGCCATGGGCAGCACACATGGGGGCCATATCAAGCACAGGGGAGGTGTGCTATCTATAGGGGCCATGGGCAGCACATGGGGACATGTGCAATCCATAGGGGGCCATGGGCAGCACAGGGGGACATGTGCCATCAATAAGGGGCAATGGGCAGCACAGGGGGACGTGTGCCATCCAGAGGGGGCCATGGGCAGCACAGGGGGACGTGTGCCATCTATAGGAGACCTGTGCCAGCTGTAGGAGGCGTGTGCCATCTATAGGAGACCTGTGCCAGCTGTAGGAGACGTGTGCTATCTATAGGAGACCTGTGCCAACTGTAGGGGACGTGTGCCAGGAATAGGAGACTTGTGCCAGGCTGTCAGCAATAGGGGACGTGTGCCAGCACAGGGGGACATGTGCCATAAATAGGGGACATGTGCCAGCAATAGGGGATGTGTGTCATCAATGGGGGACATGTGGCATCACTGGGGGATGTGTCCCAGCACAAGGGGGCTATATTCAATATAAGAGGGCCATATCCAGATTAAGGGGGGTTAATTTTAGGATGGGGGGCTATGAGGGACATATACCCTATATGATTTGATAGACGGACACTGGCATTATAAGATGGACCCCATTTAACATTAAAAAAAAAAATTCTCTTTTCCTTCACCAAATTTGGGGGTGCGTCTTATAATCAGGTGCATCTTATAAAGCGAAAAATACGGTGTAGATATATATAGATATATATATATATTTATATATATATATATATATATATATATATATATTATATATATATATATACAGTTAGGTCCAGAAATATTTGGACAGTGACACAATTTTCGCGAGTTGGGCTCTGCATGCCACCACTTTGGATTTGAAATGAAATCTCTACAACAGAATTCAAGTGCAGATTGTAACATTTAATTTGAAGGTTTGAACAAAAATATCTGATAGAAATTGTAGGAATTGTACACATTTCTTTACAAACACTCCACATTTTAGGCGGTCAAAAATAATTGGACAAATAAACCAAACCCAAACAAAATATTTTTATTTTCAATATTTTTGTTGCGAATCCTTTGGAGGCAATCACTGCCTTAAGTCTGGAACCCATGGACATCACCAAACGCTGGGTTTCCTCCTTCTTAATGCTTTGCCAGGCCTTTACAGCCGCAGCCTTCAGGTGTAATACTTATATATGTTCTGAGGATTTCGATAGCGTAGGGCAATGACAATCAGAGACGAGTTCTTGGTACAAGATATTTTATAATATGTAACCACGGTAGATACACAACGGAAAACACAGCGGTACAAATACACACAATACCTTCCCGAAACGGAGCGAAGGGAATTCCCGGGACCACGCACCGGACTCCCCCGGGGAGACCACCAGAGCGAACCCCTATACAGGGACTGTCCGGCAATCACCCCGGAAGGCCTAAATGCGCAGCAGCCGGGACACAAGGGGCAAGCGGTAAAAGTCCAGGAGTGTCCGTACGGGATGAATGTCCAGAGTGGTTACGAACCAGAGAGAACCGGGCAGAGTGCTGACCGAAGATGGCAGACGGAATCCGGGCACAGCTTGAGAAACCGGGTAAGGTCCAGAGTCGGTCGGTCGGTAGTCTTTAGGAGGATCCAAAGGCAAACAGGATTAGCAGCAGCAAAGCAGGAGCACACAGCAAGCAGTATACTCAGGCACTGGACTAGGCTTAGAGGCGGCCTTTTAAGCAGCTGGACAGGAAGTAGGGCAACAGAACAGTAAACTCCATGTTAACCGAGGGCAAGCTCATTCAAAAGAGAACTGGAAAACCTGGAAACCTGACATCAGGTCTTGCTTGTTTGTGGGTCTTTCCGTCTTAAGTCTGGATTTGAGCAAGTGAAATGCATGCTCAGTTGGGTTAAGATCTGGTGATTGACTTGGCCATTGCAGAATGTTCCACTTTTTTGCACTCATGAACTCCTGGGTAGCTTTGGCTGTATGCTTGGGGTCATTGTCCATCTGTACTATGAAGCGCCGTCCGATCAACTTTGCGGCATTTGGCTGAATCTGGGCTGAAAGTATATCCCGGTACACTTCAGAATTCATCCGGCTACTCTTGTCTGCTGTTATGTCATCAATAAACACAAGTGACCCAGTCCCATTGAAAGCCATGCATGCCCATGCCATCACGTTGCCTCCACCATGTTTTACAGAGGATGTGGTGTGCCTTGGAACATGTGCCGTTCCCTTTCTTCTCCAAACTTTTTTCTTCCCATCATTCTGGTACAGGTTGATCTTTGTCTCATCTGTCCATAGAATACTTTTCCAGAACTGAGCTGGCTTCATGAGGTGTTTTTCAGCAAATTTAACTCTGGCCTGTCTATTTTTGGAATTGATGAATGGTTTGCATCTAGATGTGAACCCTTTGTATTTACTTTCATGGAGTCTTCTCTTTACTGTTGACTTAGAGACAGATACACCTACTTCACTGAGAGTGTTCTGGACTTCAGTTGATGTTGTGAACGGGTTCTTCTTCACCAAAGAAAGTATGCGGCGATCATCCACCACTGTTGTCATCCGTGGACGCCCAGGCCTTTTTGAGTTCCCAAGCTCACCAGTCAATTCCTTTTTTCTCAGAATGTACCCGACTGTTGATTTTGCTACTCCAAGCATGTCTGCTATCTCTCTGATGGATTTCTTCTTTTTTTTCAGCCTCAGCATGTTCTGCTTCACCTCAATTGAGAGTTCCTTAGACCGCATGTTGTCTGGTCACAGCAACAGCTTCCAAATGCAAAACCACACACCTGTAATCAACCCTAGACCTTTTAACTACTTCATTGATTACAGGTTAACGAGGGAGACGCCTTCAGAGTTAATTGCAGCCCTTAGAGTCCCTTGTCCAATTACTTTTGGTCCCTTGAAAAAGAGGAGGCTATGCATTACAGAGCTATGATTCCTAAACTCTTTCTCTGATTTGGATGTGAAAACTCTCATATTGCAGCTGGGAGTGTGCACTTTCAGCCCATATTATATATATAATTGTATTTCTGAACATGTTTTTGTAAACAGCTAAAATAACAAAACTTGTGTCACTGTCCAAATATTTCTGGACCTAACTGTATATATATATATATATATATATATATATATATATATATATATATATATATATATATCTTTATATATATACAGTACAAACTAAAAGTTTGGACACACCTTCTCATTCAAAGAGTTTTCTTTATTTTCATGACTCTAAAAATTGTAGATCCACATTGAAGGCATCAAAACTATGAATTAAAACATGTGGAATGAAATACTTAAAAGAGTGTGAAACAACTGAAAGTATGTTTTATATTCTAGATTCTTCAAAATAGCCACCTTTTGCTTTGATTACTACTTTGCACACTCTTGGCATTCTCTTGATGAGCTTTAAGAGGTAGTCACCGGAAATGGTCTTCCAACAGTCTTGAAGGAGTTCCCAGAGATGCTTAGCACTTGTTGGCCCTTTCACCTTCACTCTGTGGTCCAGCTCACCCCAAACCATCTCGATTGGGTTATGGTCTGGTGACTGTGGAGACCAGATCATCTGGCGTAGAACCCCATCACTCTCCTTCTTAGTCAAATAGCCCTTACACAGCCTGGAGGTGTGTTCGGGGTCCTGATGAAAAATAAACGATGGTCCAACTAAACGCAAACTGGATGGAATAGCACGTCACTGCAAGATGCTGTGGTAGGCATGCTGGTTCTGTATGCCTTCAATTTTGAATAAATCCCCAACAGTGTCACCAGCAAAGCACCCTCACACAATCACACCTACTCCTCCATGCTTCATGGTGGGAACCAGGCATGTAGAGTCTATCCGTTCCCCTTTTCTACAAAGACACGTTGGTTGGATCCAAAGATCTCAAATTTGGCTCATCAGACCAAAGCACAGATTTCCACTGGTCTAATGTCCATTCCTTCTGTTCTTTAGCCCAAACAAGTCTCTTCTGCTTGTTGCCTGTCCTTAACAGTGGTTTCCTAGCAGCTATTTTACCATGAAGGCCTACTGCACAAAGTCTCCTCTTAATAGTTGTTCTAGAGATGAGAAGGTGTGTCCAAACTTTTGGTCTGTACTGTATATACAGTGGCATGTAAAGGTTTGTGCACCCCTGGTCAAAATTAGTGTTATTGTGAACAGTTAAGCAAGTTGCAGATGAAATGATCTCTAAATTGTATAAAGTTAAAGATTACACATTTCCTTTGCATTTTAAGCAAAAAAAAATGTATTTTCATCTTTTACATTTTATAAATTACAAAAAGGAAAATGGGCCGATGCAAAAGTTTGGGCACTCTTGGAGATTTGTGTGCTCAGATAACTTTGACCAAGATTTCAGACCTTATTTAGCCTGTTAGGGTTATAGCTTGTTTACTATCATCATTAGGAAATGCCAGGTGATGACAATTTCATAGCTTTATAAAAATCAAGCCTCCTTTAACCTTGTGCCAAAAAAACAGCAGCCATGGCTTCTTCTAAGCAGCTGCCTAGCACTCTGAAAATGAAAATGGTGGAGGCCAAAGCAGGAGAAAGCTATAAGAAGATAGCAAAGTGTTTTCAAGTTGCCCTTTCTTCAGTTTGAAATTTAATTAAAAAATGTTAGTTACGAGGAAGAGTAGAGGTCAAGATAAGGTCTGGAAAACCAAGCAAAATTTCTGTGAGAGCTACTCGTAGGACTGCTAGAGAGGCAAATCAGAACCCCTGATTTACTGCAAAAGACCTTCAGGAAGATTTAGCAGACTCTAGAGTTGTGGTACATTGTTCCACTGTTCAGAGACATCTGCACAAATATGGTCTTCATGGAAGAGTCATCAGAAGAAAACCTCTCCTGCATTTTTACCATAAAATTCAGCGTCAGAAGTATACAAAAGAACATCTAAAGAAGATGATGTATTTTGGAAACAAGTCCTGTGAAGCGATGAGGTTAAAAAAGAACTCTTTGGCCACAATGATTGATGTGGAGAAAAAAAGGACACAGAATTTCAAGAAAAGAATATCTCATCAACCATTAACCATGGGGGTGGATCAATCATGTTGTGAGGTTCTGCTGCAGCCAATGGCATGGAGAACATTTTACGGGTAGAAGAAAGAATGGATTCAATGAAATTTCAACTAATTCTTGATGGAAACATAACGCTATATGTAAAAAAGCTGAAGTTGAAAAGAGGATGGCTTCCACAAATGGATATTATCCTAAACACATGTGAAAATCCATAATAGATGACCTCAAAAGGTGCAAGCTGAAGGTTTTACAATGGCCCCTGATCTGAATATCATTGAAAATCTGTGGCTAAACCTCAAAAGAGCAGTGCATGCAAGACGACTAAGGAATCTCACAGAACTGGAAGACTTTTCCAAGTAAGAATGGATGAAAATCTCTCAAATAAGAATTCAAACACTCTTGTTTGGCTATAAAAAGCGTTTATAAGCTATGATACTTGCCAAAGGGGGTGCTACTAGGCACTAACTGTGTGGGGTGCCCAAACTTTTGAATCAACCCATTTTCCATTTTTATTAATTTAAAAATGCAAAACATGTGTATATATATATATATATATATATCTATCTATATATATATATATATATATATATATATATATATATACCGTATTTTTCGCTTTATAAGACGCACATTTGTTCCCCCAAATTTTGGGGAAAAGTAGGGGGTGCGTCTTATAATCCGAATATACGGGGGGTGTATCTATATATATATATATATATATATACACTGCAGGGTCCAGGGGTGGTTGGGGCAGGTCTGGAGCAGTGCTGGACACTGGTGAAAGCTGCAGGAGGGAGCCTTTGATCTCCTGCTCCCGCTCATATAATATGCACAGCCGCTGTCCATCACCGTGGTGCTGAAACTGCACCGCGGCGATGGGCTGGAGCAGCGGCGCATATTATATGTGCCTGCGCCTCCCTTTGATCGCACATGATACCCCTGTGTTAGATATGGCCCCCATACTGCTGCCCATAGTAAAATAAAAAAAAAGCTTTACTTACCTCCAGCGCTGATCTCCCGGTGTCTCTGCTGCCGCTGTCTGTGATCAGGCATGCAGAGATGATATCACTCTGCTGTGCCAATCACATGACTGGCACCGAGAACCAGGAAGTGGAGAAGGAACAGCAGCACGGATGGAAACACGAGGGCTTACAGAGCTGAGAAGGTAAGGACAGAGTGTTTTATTTTACTATGGGCAGCAGTATGGCAGCCATATCTAACACAGTGGAGGTGTGCCATCTATAGTGGCCATGGGCAGCACACATGGGGGCCATATCAAACACAGGGGAGGTGTGCCATCTATAGTGGCCATGGGCAGCACACATGGGGGACATATCTAACACAGGGGAGGTGTGCCATCTATAGGGGCCATGGGCAGCACACATGGGGGCCATATCTAACACAGGGGAGATGTGCCATCTATAGTGGCCATGGGCAGCAGCAGGGGGGCCATATCTAACACACGGGAGGTGTGCCATCTATAGTGGCCATGGGCAGCACACATGGAGGCCATATCTAACACAGGGGAGGTGTGCCATCTATAGTGGCCATGGACAGCACACATGGGGGCCATATCTAACACAGGCGAGGTGTGCCATCTATAGGGGCCATGGGCAGCACACATGGGGGCCATATCAAGCACAGGGGAGGTGTGCTATCTATAGGGGCCATGGGCAGCACAGGGGGACATGTGCAATCCATAGGGGGCCATGGGCAGCACAGGGGGACATGTCCCATCAATAAGGGGCAATGGGCAGCACAGGGGGACGTGTGCCATCCAGAGGGGGCCATGGGCAGCACAGGGGGACGTGTGCCATCTATAGGAGACCTGTGCCAGCTGTAGGAGGCGTGTGCCATCTATAGGAGACCTGTGCCAGCTGTAGGAGTTGTGTGCTATCTATAGGAGACCTGTGCCAACTGTAGGGGACGTGTGCCAGGAATAGGAGACTTGTGCCAGGCTGTCAGCAATAGGGGACGTGTGCCAGCACAGGGGGACATGTGCCATAAATAGGGGACATGTGCCAGCAATAGGGGATGTGTGTCATCAATGGGGGACATGTGGCATCACTGGGGGATGTGTCCCAGCACAAGGGGGCTATATTCAATATAAGAGGGCCATATCCAGATTAAGGGGGGTTAATTTTAGGATGGGTGGCTATGAGGGACATATACCCTATATGATTTGATAGACGGACACTGGCATTATAAGATGGACCCCATTTAACATTAAAAAAAAATTCTCTTTTCCTTCACCAAATTTGGGGGTGCGTCTTATAATCAGGTGCATCTTATAAAGCGAAAAATACGGTGTAGATATATATATATATATATATTTATATATATATATATACAGTTACGTCCAGAAATATTTGGACAGTGACACAATTTTCGCGAGTTGGGCTCTGCATGCCACCACATTGGATTTGAAATGAAATCTCTACAACAGAATTCAAGTGCAGATTGTAACATTTAATTTGAAGGTTTGACCAAAAATATCTGATAGAAATTGTAGGAATTGTACACATTTCTTTACAAACACTCCACATTTTAGGCGGTCAAAAATAATTGGACAAATAAACCAAACCCAAACAAAATATTTTTATTTTCAATATTTTTGTTGCGAATCCTTTGGAGGCAATCACTGCCTTAAGTCTGGAACCCATGGACATCACCAAACGCTGGGTTTCCTCCTTCTTAATGCTTTGCCAGGCCTTTACAGCTGCAGCCTTCAGGTCTTGCTTGTTTGTGGGTCTTTCCGTCTTAAGTCTGGATTTGAGTAAGTGAAATGCATGCTCAGTTGGGTTAAGATCTGGTGATTGACTTGGCCATTGCAGAATGTTCCACTTTTTTGCACTCATGAACTCCTGGGTAGCTTTGGCTGTATGCTTGGGGTCATTGTCCATCTGTACTATGAAGCGCCGTCCGATCAACTTTGCGGCATTTGGCTGAATCTGGGCTGAAAGTATATCCCGGTACACTTCAGAATTCATCCGGCTACTCTTGTCTGCTGTTATGTCATCAATAAACACAAGTGACCCAGTGCCATTGAAAGCCATGCATGCTCATGCCATCACGTTGCCTCCACCATGTTTTACAGAGGATGTGGTGTGCCTTGGAACATGTGCCGTTCCCTTTCTTCTCCAAACTTTTTTCTTCCCATCATTCTGGTACAGGTTGATCTTTGTCTCATCTGTCCATAGAATACTTTTCCAGAACTGAGCTGGCTTCATGAGGTGTTTTTCAGCAAATTTAACTCTGGCCTGTCTATTTTTGGAATTGATGAATGGTTTGCATCTAGATGTGAACCCTTTGTATTTACTTTCATGGAGTCTTCTCTTTACTGTTGACTTAGAGACAGATACACCTACTTCACTGAGAGTGTTCTGGACTTCAGTTGATGTTGTGAACGGGTTCTTCTTCACCAAAGAAAGTATGCGGCGATCATCCACCACTGTTGTCATCCGTGGACGCCCAGGCCTTTTTGAGTTCCCAAGCTCACCAGTCAATTCCTTTTTTCTCAGAATGTACCCGACTGTTGATTTTGCTACTCCAAGCATGTCTGCTATCTCTCTGATGGATTTTTTCTTTTTTTTCAGCCTCAGGATGTTTTGCTTCACCTCAATTGAGAGTTCCTTAGACCGCATGTTGTCTGGTCACAGCAACAGCTTCCAAATGCAAAACCACACACCTGTAATCAACCCTAGACCTTTTAACTACTTCATTGATTACAGGTTAACGAGGGAGACGCCTTCAGAGTTAATTGCAGCCCTTAGAGTCCCTTGTCCAATTACTTTTGGTCCCTTGAAAAAGAGGAGGCTATGCATTACAGAGCTATGATTCCTAAACCCTTTCTCTGATTTGGATGTGAAAACTCTCATATTGCAGCTGGGAGTGTGCACTTTCAGCCCATATTATATATATAATTGTATTTCTGAACATGTTTTTGTAAACAGCTAAAATAACAAAACTTGTGTCACTGTCCAAATATTTCTGGACCTAACTGTATATATATATATATATATCTATATATATATATATAGATATATATATATATATCTTTATATATATACAGTACAAACTAAAAGTTTGGACACACCTTCTCATTCAAAGAGTTTTCTTTATTTTCATGACTCTAAAAATTGTAGATCCACATTGAAGGCATCAAAACTATGAATTAAAACATGTGGAATGAAATACTTAAAAGAGTGTGAAACAACTGAAAGTATGTCTTATATTCTAGATTCTTCAAAATAGCCACCTTTTGCTTTGATTACTACTTTGCACACTCTTGGCATTCTCTTGATGAGCTTCAAGAGGTAGTCACCGGAAATGGTCTTCCAACAGTCTTGAAGAAGTTCCCAGAGATGCTTAGCACTTGTTGGCCCTTTCACCTTCACTCTGTGGTCCAGCTCACCCCAAACCATCTCGATTGGGTTATGGTCTGGTGACTGTGGAGACCAGATCATCTGGCGTAGAACCCCATCACTCTCCTTCTTAGTCAAATAGCCCTTACACAGCCTGGAGGTTTGTTCGGGGTCCTGTTGAAAAATAAACGATGGTCCAACTAAACGCAAACTGGATGGAATAGCACGTCGCTGCAAGATACTGTGGTAGGCATGCTGGTTCTGTATGCCTTCAATTTTGAATAAATCCCCAACAGTGTCACCAGCAAAGCACCCTCACACCATCACACCTCCTCCTCCATGCTTCATGGTGGGAACCAGGCATGTAGAGTCTATCCGTTCCCCTTTTCTACAAAGACACGGTGGTTGGATCCAAAGATCTCAAATTTGGCTCATCAGACCAAAGCACAGATTTCCACTGGTCTAATGTCCATTCCTTCTGTTCTTTAGCCCAAACAAGTCTCTTCTGCTTGTTGCCTGTCCTTAACAGTGGTTTCCTAGCAGCTATTTTACCATGAAGGCCTACTGCACAAAGTCTCCTCTTAATAGTTGTTCTAGAGATGAGAAGGTGTGTCCAAACTTTTGGTCTGTACTGTATATACAGTGACATGTAAAAGTTTGTGCACCCCTGGTCAAAATTAGTGTTATTGTGAACAGTTAAGCAAGTTGCAGATGAAATGATCTCTAAATTGTATAAAGTTAAAGATTACACATTTCCTTTGCATTTTAAGCAAAAAAAAAAGGATTTTCATCTTTTACATTTTATAAATTACAAAAAGGAAAATGGGCCGATGCAAAAGTTTGGGCACTCTTGGAGATTTGTGTGCTCAGATAACTTTGACCAAGATTTCAGACCTTATTTAGCCTGTTAGGGTTATAGCTTGTTTACTATCATCATTAGGAAATGCCAGGTGATGACAATTTCATAGGTTTATAAAAATCAAGCCTCCTTTAACCTTGTGCCAAAAAAACAGCAGCCATGGCTTCTTCTAAGCAGCTGCCTAGCACTCTGAAAATGAAAATGGTGGAGGCCAAAGCAGGAGAAAGCTATAAGAAGATAGCAAAGTGTTTTCAAGTTGCCCTTTCTTCAGTTTGAAATTTAATTAAAAAATGTTAGTTACGAGGAAGAGTAGAGGTCAAGATAAGGTCTGGAAAACCAAGCAAAATTTCTGTGAGAGCTACTCGTAGGACTGCTAGAGAGGCAAATCAGAACCCCTGATTTACTGCCAAAGACCTTCAGGAAGATTTAGCAGACTCTAGAGTTGTGGTACATTGTTCCACTGTTCAGAGACATCTGCACAAATATGGTCTTCATGGAAGAGTCATCAGAAGAAAACCTCTCCTGCATTTTTTCCATAAAATTCAGCGTCAGAAGTATACAAAAGAACATCTAAAGAAGATGATGTATTTTGGAAACAAGTCCTGTGAAGCGATGAGGTTAAAAAAGAACTCTTTGGCCACAATGATTGATGTGGAGAAAAAAAGGACACAGAATTTCAAGAAAAGAATATCTCAGCAACCATTAACCATGGGGGTGGATCAATCATGTTGTGAGGTTCTGCTGCAGCCAATGGCATGGAGAACATTTTACGGGTAGAAGAAAGAATGGATTCAATGAAATTTCAACTAATTCTTGATGCAAACATAACGCTATATGTAAAAAAGCTGAAGTTGAAAAGAGGATGGCTTCCACAAATGGATATTATCCTAAACACATGTGAAAATCCATAATAGATGACCTCAAAAGGTGCAAGCTGAAGGTTTTACAATGGCCCCTGATCTGAATATCATTGAAAATCTGTGGCTAAACCTCAAAAGAGCAGTGCATGCAAGACGACTAAGGAATCTCACAGAACTGGAAGACTTTTCCAAGTAAGAATGGATGAAAATCTCTCAAATAAGAATTCAAACACTCTTGTTTGGCTATAAAAAGCATTTATAAGCTATGATACTTGCCAAAGGGGGTGCTACTAGGCACTAACTGTGTGGGGTGCCCAAACTTTTGAATCAACCCATTTTCCATTTTTATTAATTTAAAAATGCAAAACATGTGTATATATATATATATATATATATATATATATATATATATATATATATATATACCGTATTTTTCGCTTTATAAGACGCACTTTTGTTCCCCCAAATTTTGGGGAAAAGTAGGGGGTGCGTCTTATAATCCGAATATACAGGGGGGTGTATATATATCTATATATAGATATATAAATATATATATATATATATATATATATATACACTGCAGGGTCCAGGGGCGGTGGGGGCAGCTCTGGAGCAGTGCTGGACACTGGTGAAAGCTGCAGGAGGGAGCCTTTGATCTCCTGCTCCCGCTCATATAATATGCACAGCCGCTGTCCATCACCGTGGTGCTGAAACTGCACCGCGGCGATGGGCTGGAGCAGCGGCGCATATTATATGTGCCTGCGCCTCCCTTTGATCGCACATGATACCCCTGTGTTAGATATGGCCCCCATACTGCTGCCCATAGTAAAATAAAAAAAAGCTTTACTTACCTCCAGCGCTGATCTCCCGGTGTCTCTGCTGGCGCTGTCTGTGATCAGGCATGCAGAGATGATATCACTCTGCTGTGCCAATCACATGACTGGCACCGAGAACCAGGAAGTGGAGAAGGAACAGCAGCACGGATTGAAACACGAGGGATTACAGAGCTGAGAAGGTAAGGACAGAGTGTTTTATTTTACTATGGGCAGCAGTATGGCAGCCATATCTAACACAGTGGAGGTGTGCCATCTATAGTGGCCATGGGCAGCACACATGGGGGCCATATCTAACACAGGGGAGGTGTGCCATCTATAGTGGCCATGGGCAGCACACATGGGGGACATATCTAACACAGGGGAGGTGTGCCATCTATAGGGGCCATGGGCAGCACACATGGGGGCCATATCTAACACAGGGGAGGTGTGCCATCTATAGTGGCCATGGGCAGCAGCAGGGGGGCCATATCTAACACAGGGGAGGTGTGCCATCTATAGTGGCCATGGGCAGCACACATTGAGGCCGTATCTAACACAGGGGAGGTGTGCCATCTATAGTGGCCATGGACAGCACACATGGGGGCCATATCTAACACAGGCAAGGTGTGCCATCTATAGGGGCCATGGGCAGCACACATGGGGGCCATATCAAGCACAGGGGAGGTGTGCTATCTATAGGGGCCATGGGCAGCAAAGGGGGACATGTGCAATCCATAGGGGGCCATGGGCAGCACAGTGGGACATGTGCCATCAATAAGGGGCAATGGGCAGCAAAGGGGGACGTGTGCCATCCATAGGGGGCCATGGGCAGCACAGGGGGACGTGTGCCATCCATAGGAGACCTGTGAAAGCTGTAGGAGACGTGTGCCATCCATAGGAGACCTGTGCCAGCTGTAGGAGGTGTGTGCCATCTATAGGAGACCTGTGCCAGCTGTAGGAGACGTGTGCTATCTATAGGAGACCTGTGCCAACTGTAGGGGACGTGTGCCAGGAATAGGAGACTTGTGCCAGGCTGTCAGCAATAGGGGACGCGTGCCAGCACAGGGGGACATGTGCCATAAATAGGGGACATGTGCCAGCAATAGGGGATGTGTGTCATCAATGGGGGACATGTGGCATCACTGGGGGATGTGTCCCAGCACAAGGGGGCTATATTCAATATAAGGGGCCATATCCAGATTAAGGGGGGTTAATTTTAGGATGGGGGGCTATGAGGGACACATACCCTATATGATTTGATAGACGGACACTGGCATTATAAGATGGACCCCATTTAACATTAAAAAAAAAATTCTCTTTTCCTTCACCAAATTTGGGGGTGCGTCTTATAATCAGGTGCATCTTATAAAGCGAAAAATACGGTGTAGATATATATATATATATATATATATATATATATATATTTATATATATATATACAGTTAGGTCCAGAAATATTTGGACAGTGACACAATTTTCGCGAGTTGGGCTCTGCATGCCACCACATTGGATTTGAAATGAAATCTCTACAACAGAATTCAAGTGCAGATTGTAACGTTTAATTTGAAGGTTTGAACAAAAATATCTGATAGAAATTGTAGGAATTGTACACATTTCTTTACAAATACTCCACATTTTAGGAGGTCAAAAGTAATTGGACAAATAAACCAAACCCAAACAAAATATTTATATTTTCAATATTTTTGAGTTGATGTTGTGAACGGGTTCTTCTTCACCAAAGAAAGTATGCGGCGATCATCCACCACTGTTGTCATCCGTGGACGCCCATGCCTTTTTGAGTTCCCAAGCTCACCAGTCAATTCCTTTTTTCTCAGAATGTACCCGACTGTTGATTTTGCTACTCCAAGCATGTCTGCTATCTCTCTGATGGATTTTTTCTTTTTTTTCAGCCTCAGGATGTTCTGCTTCACCTCAATTGAGAGTTCCTTAGACCGCATGTTGTCTGGTCACAGCAACAGCTTCCAAATGCAAAACCACACACCTGTAATCAACCCTAGACCTTTTAACTACTTCATTGATTACAGGCTAACGAGGGAGACGCCTTCAGAGTTAATTGCAGCCCTTAGAGTCCCTTGTCCAATTACTTTTGGTCCCTTGAAAAAGAGGAGGCTATGCATTACAGAGCTATGATTCCTAAACCCTTTCTCCGATTTGGATGTGAAAACTCTCATATTGCAGCTGGGAGTGTGCACTTTCAGCCCATATTATATATATAATTGTATTTCTGAACATGTTTTTGTAAACAGCTAAAATAACAAAACTTGTGTCACTGTCCAAATATTTCTGGACCTAACTGTATATATATATATCCCCCTAAAATACAAAGGAAAGGTGTCATCATTAACTTCATGCCTTTCAGAGATCATTTCCTCATAACAGTAATTTTGATTAGGGGTGCCCAAACCTTTTCATGCCACTATATATATATATATATATATATATATATATATATATACATACGGCATTATGAGATAGCCTCCCCAGTTGTATTGGATCTTATTAACGTGCGGAGTCTTCAGCAGTATGTAAAATAGTACCAGAGATTTTTTTGAGGCTGATCCTTGTGAATCGAATCGCAGAGTGAAATTCGACAAAGTCTTTGGATACTCTATAAAAAACAAGATTTTATTTGTCAAAGGTTATTTCTATGCAAAATTCTCCAGTTATTAAAAAATCCCATAAGGCAACCAGTTACTGTGATCTACAGCCATATTAGTTCAGTCATATAAAAAGTTGAATGCAATTAAGTTTGGGTTGCCTAAAATAAAAATGATGCTGACATTATGCTGACATTTTGAAATTGGCATTCATTTTCAATATTAAGGTGTTGATATTTATGAGTGTAAATTTTGATAAAACTGAGGTTCATGGAACATTTTTTTAAAGCCATAACATGACAGTACAGTTAATAATATATTTCATTTTCAAGACTTCTGTTTTACTCAAATTATTTGATGTAAAAATGAATACACCCCACATCAAAAAATACTTAATCGAATATTTTGTATGACTTCCATGGTATTCTAGGACATCACCGAGTCTTCTACAGTAAGAATGAAATTATCAAGTTAGCGACATATTGTACTTCTTTTTACATTCTTCAAGAATTCTCCTTCAGAGACTGGATACAAGATGGAGAGTGATGCTCAACCTGTCTCTTCAGAATTCCCCACATGTGTTTGGTTGGGTACAGATCAGGAGACATACTTGGCCACTGATTCTCTGTCTCTCTGTTCTACTTGCAGAAATGCAATAGATGTTTGTTTTGTATAATTGTCATGTTGGAAAAGTTCATGTCTACCACAGGCATGGAGTAATGGGAGCATATTTTGTTTAATCATAGAGCAGTACATAAAATCAGTGTATTCATGATGCCATCAATGAAATGTTGCTCATTGACACTTGCTAGGGGAAACCCAGAGGTCATGGTGCACATTGGTCCTAATGACAAAGTTAGAGGGAGGTGGAAGGTCCTTAAAAATTATTACAGGGAACTAGGAGAGAAGCTTAAGTCCAGGACCTCCAAGGTGGTACTTTCAGAAATACTACCAGTATCATGAGCATCACCAGAAAGACAACGGGAGTCTAGGGAAAAATTTTCCCAATCTATACTGGGAGAAAAATATGGTCAGATGAATGGAGTAGCTTTTAAACTAGGATCTGGGGGGAGGGTAGTTGTGCAAAAAAGAGAATAGCTAGAGTAGAGAGAGAAAGAGACAGTAGAGTTCAAGGCAGGTACGGGCTGCCCCCAACCCCCAGCTGCCTATTTGTACCCGTCTGTGAACCAAAAATATAGGGAAGCCCTTTTTTTAATTATTTCATGAAATAATTAAAAAAAAAATTGACGTGGGCTTTGGCCTATTTTTTTGTCCAGCCAAGTACAACTAGGTAGCTGGGGACTTTAATCCGCAGTGCATGGTGGCCCAAGCTTTCTGGGTCCCCCCGCTGCAATTTGCAGTCCGCAGCCACCCCAGAAAATGGCACTTTTATAGAAGAGCCATCTTCTGGCGCTGTATCCAATTCTCCCAGCGGCCCAGGTGCCGGGTGGCACACTGGGTAATAAGGGGTTAATACCAGCTTTGTTTTGCCAGTTGGTATTAGGCCAGAGATTCTTAATGTCAGGCCAAGTTTGACCTGGCCATTAAGAATCTCCAATGAAGGGTTAAAAAAAGACATCACACAGAGAAAAAATACTTTATTAGAAATAAATAAATAAACAGACACACTTAGGGACTCCATCTTTATTACTCCCTCTCACCCTTCCCCAGTCCTGGTCTTCTGTCTTCTTCAACCTGGCACTGGCAGGTGTCTTGGGGTGGCACGGTGTCCTCTGATCAGCTGTTCTCCCCTTCTGTTGTGACCGCGCCGGTGCCGGCAGTCACGAGAGAGCAGAAGATGCGAGGGTGCATGCACCGCCCTCTCAGCCTCAAGAATAGAATAGCAGGGGGTAACACAATCTTCACTAAGATAGCGTCGTAGATAAGCGCTATGTGCAGGTGCCAACTCCGACGCCATCTTAGGGAATAGTAAAATTAGCAAACACAACAAAGAGAGGGAGGAACAGGCGGCAGGGAGGCGGGAATTCGTATGAATACCCACCTGGTTATTATCAGCTCTGTTGCCGATGTCAATCAAGAAGCTGCTGAATTTATAAACTTCACTTTCTTAGATTTGAAAGCCTAAACATTCGAGCTGACCACTAATGTTATGTAGATAATCAGCCTGATAGTGCCAGTATAGCACTGGCTTTACCTTATATCTGGAAATCCTGATACTTGGTTCCCTTTAAGCATGTTGATTGGGGAAATTTCATGGTAACTGGGCATACCAAAAATAAATGGGGCAATTTTAAGGATATACTTCTAGAGTCCTGTAAAAAACGTATACCCTTTGATAATAAAATATCCAGAAATAAAAAGAAACCACTATGAATAAATAAGACAGTACAAAGTATAATTAAACAAAAACAAAGGGCATTCAAAACCTTAAAGGCTGAGAATACAGAAATAGCATTTTAGGAGTATAACATTTTCAATAGGAAATGAGTAAAAGAGATCAAGTTAGAAAAATTAGCTACTGAACCAAAAATTGCCAAAGACATTAAAACAAAACTTTTATAAATACATCAATGCCAAAATGAAAAAAAAGGATGGTATCAGCCCCAGAAAAGATTGTAAAGGGATTACTATAGAGAACAAATAAAAGGCTGAGACATTAAACAGGCAGTTTTCATTGGTGTTCGCCAAGGAACTGACTGGTCCAGGGATCATTCAACAAGGCTAAAATCAAAGTCCCCCCCAATATAACTAATTTAACACAAGAAGATGTACGCCTGCGTCTGAGTAAATTTAACATTGACAAATCCTGCAAGCCAGATTGCATTCATCCATGAATATAAAGGGAATTGAGTCAGTAATTGTCAAACTGCTGCATGTTATCTTCTTATACTCTCTTGTAACAGGGTTGGTATCTGAGGATTGCAGAATGGCTAACATGGTGCCGATATTTAAGAAAGGTAAGAGTGTTGATTCATTCAAATACCATCCAGTAAGTCTGACATCAGTGGTGTGCAAGACTTTGGAGGGCATTTTAAGAGATGACATGCATCAATATATTAGAAAGAATAATATAATAACTGACAGACAGCATGGATTCATGAAAGATAAGTCGTGTCTAACCAACATGTTGGGTTTCTATGTGGAGGCAAGTGCAAATCTGGATATTGGTAAAGCAACTGATGTGATTTATTTGGATTTTGTAAAGGCATTTGATTCTATACCCCATAACAATCTTATAATGAAGCTCTAGAAGCTAGGACTAGGGAAAACTATATGCAGATAGGTAAGAAATTGGTTAAAAGATAAGAAACAAAGAGTAGTCATAAATAGTACATTCTCCAATTGAGCTATAGTCAGCAGTGGGGTGCCACAGGGATCTGTGATAGAACCCATTTTTTTTTAATTTCTTTATTAATGACCTTGTGTATAGGATTGAGAGTAAAGTATCAGTCTTTGCAGATGACACCAAACTTTGTAGGATATTAAAAACTGACCATGATAGTAC
This sequence comes from Anomaloglossus baeobatrachus, assembly GCF_048569485.1. Lineage (NCBI taxonomy): Eukaryota > Metazoa > Chordata > Amphibia > Anura > Aromobatidae > Anomaloglossus > Anomaloglossus baeobatrachus. The sequence continues at coordinate 158,283,428 of NC_134358.1, read as the reverse complement.
AATTTGACAAAAAGATCAGGATAAGATGTCTGATTGGGCAGACACTTGGCAAATGAGATTTAATGTTGATAAATGTAAAGTAATGCACCTAGGACGGAGTAATCCTACAGTTGCGTATACCTTAAATGGAAGTAAACTCGAGACTACAGAACAGAAAAAGAACGTGGGTATTCTGGTTACAAGTAAGCTGTTACGGGGGGCTGTCTGATAATAACTGAAAGGAGTATCAGACAGTCAGGGTCCACCGTGCAAAGACTTTGCTGCAGACTATGGCAGAGTGCAATACCTCTGTTAACTCACAGAAGGATATAATAAGTAAGTAAAGCAATTCCTCCCTTACTTGGAGGGTGTGTGGAATGATATCTGTTAATAATCACAGAGACAAAGGCAATGTGTGCGAAATGGCACCTACCTAGGTCCGCTCTTCTAGTGGTGCAAAAGAGACGAACAGCAGCGTAAGCCGCACAAAGCTCCTACCTGCGTTCGCTCCACTAGTGTGCGAGGACACGAACCACTAGATATGGCACCTGCCTAGGTCCGCTCTTCTAGTGGTGCAAAAGAGACGAACAGCAGCGTAAGCCGCACAAAGCTCCTACCTCTGTTCGCTCCCCTAGTGTGCGAGGATACGAACAACTGCCAGACGCAGTATAAGGAACGTTACCCTAGCGGCAACGTCCACCTACGAGTAGAATCACAAGGCCCAGCCAGACCATGTGCCTCAGGCACCTGCCTATGTCCGCTCCCCTAAGAGGTAAGGATACGGACAGCAGCCGAAGCTGTAAGGTATAAGAACGCTACCCTGCCAGTAGCGCTCACCTAGCATAGACAGAGGAATGCCTAGAGGAACGCGCACAGAGCGTCTACTCATATGCATGAACCAAGAGGACTGAGCACCATGCGGCGTGTGTCAGGGTCTTATATAGACTCTGTGCCTCATCCAAGATGGAGGACACCAGAGCCAATCCGCTGCCAGAACGACAGGAGTGACGTCATGCTGGCCTATCACCGAGCAAGACGTCACAAGCACATGACCAGAGACCAATCGGCATAGAAGGTGTCAGAGACATGTGACCTCGTGTCAGCGATGATGTCACCCGCACATGTGCAATGGCTCCAAGATTGGACTTAGTCTCCGGCGCTCGCACATGTGCAGTAGCAAGAAATCTGGACTTAGTCTCCAGCGCTCGCACATGTGCAGTAGCAAGAAATCTGGACTTAGTCTCCAGCGCTCGCACATGTGCAGTAGCAAGAAATCTGGACTTAGTCTCCAGCGCTCGCACATGTGCAGTAGCAAGAAATCTGGACATAGTCTCCAGTGCTCGCAGCAACCGTAACAGTACCTCCCCCTCAAGGGCCCCCCTCCCGGCGACGCAGGTAATCGGCAACTAAGTCGGGAGCATGGACAGCCTCCTCAGGCTCCCAAGAGCGATGTTCCGGGCCATAGCCCTCCCAATCTATCAAGAAGAACCTGCGCCCTCTAACCATCTTAGAACCAACTATGGCTCGTACCTCATAGCTAGAGCGAGAGGAATCAGAGGCAGGAGAGTGCACTTCACGAGCGTGAGGTAAAATAGCCGGCTTTAGCAGTGAGACATGGAATTTGTCATGAATCCTAAGATGGACAGGTAACTTCAATTGATAGACTACAGGATTTACCTGTCGAAGAACCTCATAAGGACCCAGGAAGCGAGGAGCAAATTTGACAGAGCTCACTCTAAGTCTCACGTGTTTTGCAGAGAGCCACACAAAGTCCCCTGGAGAAAAGACAGGAGCCGGGCGACGAAACCGATCGGACACCGTCTTCATACGGTCCTTAGCTGCTTGGATCGACTCTTGAGTCCGATCCCAAACCTCTCTGGCATTAGTTGCCCAGTCGGCCACAAGAGGAGGAGGTGCAGCAGCGGGAAACGGTACTGGTACCCTAGGGTGTTGCCCATTATTGAGTACGAACGGTGTCTGCCCAGTGGCCTCAGCCAGCGAATTGTTAAGGGCAAATTCTGCCCAGGGTAGGAGGGAGGACCAGTTATCGTGGTTCTCAGCAACAAAGTGTCGAAGGTATATAATCATAGATTGATTGGTACGTTCAACCAAACCATTAGTCTCCGGATGGTATGCCGAAGAGAGATTCAACTCAATTTGCAGAAGGCTACAAAGATCTCGCCAGAAACGGGAAGTAAATTGCGGGCCTCTATCACAAATGATACGATCTGGCATCCCGTGAAGCCTAAAGACATGCTTGAGGAATAGTTTGGCTAGTACCCTGGAAGATGGGATTCTCGATAACGGTACGAGATGAACCATCCGGGAGAAATGGTCCGTAATGACCCACACAAATCTATGTCCCTGTGAACATGGAAGATCACCCACAAAGTCCATGCCTACCACCTCCCATGGTCTATCTGGCACTGGTAAAGGATGCAAGAGCCCAGCCGGTCTCTGCCGTAATGGACGGTTGCGAGCACACGAGTAGCAGGAACCGACATATCTCTTGACGTGGCTGGCTAAGTGTGGCCACCAATACCACCTCTCCAGTAACTCTCGTGTCCGCCTAATACCAAAATGCCCACCCACCTTTGAGGTGTGGGCCCATGACAGTATATCATTCTGTCGATCAGGCGGAACAAAGGTCTTGCCCGGTGGGATTTGGTCTAACGTCACAGGGGAGAGCGTATGAAAAACCCTGGAGGGAAGGATAAGACGAGGTTCGTCAATCTCTTCCTGGGTAGAAAGCATAGAGCGAGACAGGGCGTCTGCCTTGTTATTCTTACTCCCAGACAGATAGTTGATGGAGAAGTGAAAGCGGGAGAAAAACAAGGACCAGCGGGCTTGGCGAGGATTCAGACGCTGAGCGGTTTGTAAGTACGTCAGATTCTTATGGTCTGTATAGATCTGGAAAGGATGTTTCGCTCCTTCCAGCAAGTGACGCCACTCCTCCAAGACTAATCTCAAGGCGAGCAGTTCCCTATCCCCAATGGTATAGTTTCTCTCTGCCGGTGAAAAGGTTTTAGCAAAGAAGAAACACGGCCTTTTTCTACCTGCACCGTTCTTTTGATACAAGACCGCACCAGCACCCACTGAAGAGGCATCAACCTCTAAGAGGAAGGGCTTATTCTCATCGGGTCTTTGAAGAACGGGAGCAGTTGAAAAGTGTCTTTTTACTGCCTCAAAAGCCTGAGATGTCTCAGTAGACCAGGCTTTGGGATTAGCACCTTTCTTAGTCAAGGCCACCAAAGGGGCCACCAAAGTAGAAAAATGGGGTATGAACTGCCTGTAATAATTTATGAATCCTAAGAAGCGTTGCACCGCCTTCAAGGAATGAGGTTCGGACCATTGCAGGACAGCAGAGAGCTTCGCAGGATCCATAGCCAGACCCTCTTGTGAGATAATGTAACCCAAAAAAGGCAATGAGGACTGCTCGAATACACATTTCTCGAGTTTAGCAAACAATGAGTGCTCCCTTAAACGGGAAAGGACACGAACGACATCCTGACGATGAGTCTCCAGATCAGGAGAAAAAATCAGGATGTCGTCCAGATACACCACTACTGAGGATAACAGTAAATCCCTGAACACATCGTTTACGAAGTCCTGAAATACTGCGGGTGCATTACATAACCCAAAAGGCATGACGAGGTATTCATAGTGACCGTCTCGGGTGTTAAAAGCGGTCTTCCATTCGTCACCCTTTCGAATTCGTACCAAGTTATACGCACCCCGCAGATCCAACTTCGTAAAAACTTGAGCTCCTCTCAGTCTGTCAAAGAGCTCCGAAATTAAAGGTAATGGGTATTTGTTCTTTATTGTGATTGCGTTGAGACCCCTGTAATCTATGCAGGGACGCAAATCACCCTCTTTCTTCCGAACAAAGAAAAACCCAGCTCCCGCGGGAGAGACAGACTTACGAATGAACCCCTTCTCTAAACTCTCTCTTATATAGGTCGACATGGCCTCCGACTCAGGTATCGACAGGGGGTAAACCCTGCCTTTAGGTGGAACCGAACCTGGGATAAGGTCTATGGCACAGTCATACGGCCTATGGGGTGGAAGAACCTCAGCACCCTGTTTGGAGAACACGTCAGCGAAATCCAAATAGGGTGTAGGTATGGGAGAGAGATCAGTTGATGCAACCGCAACGACCTTAGGTGGTAAGGGAAGACATCGGGACTGACATTTCGAACCCCAACTAATAATGCTGTCAGACTCCCAGTCAATGTGAGGAGCATGAGTCCGAAGCCATGGAAGACCCAGAAGGACGTCGTCTATACCCTCAGGCAAAACAAGAAAAGAAATCTCCTCTATGTGACCCTGAGACAGGGAAAGGCGCAAGGGAACTGTCCTCAATGTAATGGAGTCAGACAACATAGTTCCATTAACAACACGGACAGGAATAGGCGCCTCTAACATGATAGAGGGAATATTGTGTCCCTTTACAAATCCTGAGGACACAAAAATCCCGTCAGCTCCGGAATCCACAAAAGCCATAATAGGCCATGTATTCTCAGATAACGAGAGCTGACCTGGGATACAACACTTAGAGGGTGCAGAAGACGTCTCTAGTAACCCCCCTCTAATGGTTACTAGGCCAGGGAGTTTCCCTGACGACTAGGACACTTGTTGGCATAGTGCCCAGCCTGACGACATACGTAACATATAGGAGGACCAGACTTGCGTAGTCTGGAGGACGTATGACCTAACTCCATAGGAGTGGGAGATGTTTCAGATGCTGAGGAAGATGGTAGTGGACCCTCAACAACTGGAATAGCTCGATGCTTAGGGCGTGAGGAAGAGACCTCGAGTCTACGTTCCTTATGGCGTACATCGATCCTCGTTGCTACTGTGATCAAGTCCTCCAGAGAAGCAGGGACCTCACGAGTAGCAAGGGCATCCTTGACATAGCCTGCCAACCCTCTCCAGAAGATAGGAATCAACACCTTCTCTGGCCAATCTAGTTCTGCCACCAGAGTTCTAAAAGCAATGGCATAAGAACTAGTGGATAACGAACCCTGAGATAGATCTAACAGTCTCAGGGCCGCATCATGGGTAACCTGCGGACCCATGAATACCGCCTTAAGAGCATCAAGAAAGTCTTGATGTCTCAGAGTAACCACATCAGAGCGCTCCCATAGGGGAGTCGCCCATTCTAAGGCTTTGTCCTGAAGTAAGGAGATGATAAAGCCTACTCTGGACCTCTCCGTAGAGAAGCGAGAAGAGTTGACCTCTAGGTGTATCTGACACTGACTAATGAAACCACGACATGATCTGGCATCGCCAGAATATCTGTTTGGCAGAGCAAGTCGAGGATCATGTGCAGATGTCACCATGGTCTGAGGTTTATCCTCTATACTCTTGAGCCGTGACTCAAGTACTTGTATGTAACGGTGTAACTGCTGATATTCTGCCATAACTGCCAGACCCTTGGCTCAGTCCTAATGTTACGGGGGGGTGTCTGATAATAACTGAAAGGAGTATCAGACAGTCAGGGTCCACCGTGCAAAGACTTTGCTGCAGACTATGGCAGAGTGCAATACCTCTGTTAACTCACAGAAGGATATAATAAGTAAGTAAAGCAATTCCTCCCTTACTTGGAGGGTGTGTGGAATGATCTCTGTTAATAATCACAGAGACAAAGGCAATGTGTGCGAAATGGCACCTACCTAGGTCCGCTCTTCTAGTGGTGCAAAAGAGACGAACAGCAGCGTAAGCCGCACAAAGCTCCTACCTGCGTTCGCTCCACTAGTGTGCGAGGACACGAACCACTAGATATGGCACCTGCCTAGGTCCGCTCTTCTAGTGGTGCAAAAGAGACGAACAGCAGCGTAAGCCGCACAAAGCTCCTACCTCTGTTCGCTCCCCTAGTGTGCGAGGATATGAACAACTGCCAGACGCAGTATAAGGAACGTTACCCTAGCGGCAACGTCCACCTACGAGTAGAATCACAAGGCCCAGCCAGACCATGTGCCTCAGGCACCTGCCTATGTCCGCTCCCCTAAGAGGTAAGGATACGGACAGCAGCCGAAGCTGTAAGGTATAAGAACGCTACCCTGCCAGTAGCGCTCACCTAGCATAGACAGAGGAATGCCTAGAGGAACGCGCACAGAGCGTCTACTCATATGCATGAACCAAGAGGACTGAGCACCATGCGGCGTGTGTCAGGGTCTTATATAGACTCTGTGCCTCATCCAAGATGGAGGACACCAGAGCCAATCCGCTGCCAGAACGACAGGAGTGACGTCATGCTGGCCTATCACCGAGCAAGACGTCACAAGCACATGACCAGCGACCAATCGGCATAGAAGGTGTCAGAGACATGTGACCTCGTGTCAGCGATGATGTCACCCGCACATGTGCAATGGCTCCAAGATTGGACTTAGTCTCCGGCGCTCGCACATGTGCAGTAGCAAGAAATCTGGACTTAGTCTCCAGCGCTCGCACATGTGCAGTAGCAAGAAATCTGGACTTAGTCTCCAGCGCTCGCACATGTGCAGTAGCAAGAAATCTGGACTTAGTCTCCAGCGCTCGCACATGTGCAGTAGCAAGAAATCTGGACTTAGTCTCCAGCGCTCGCACATGTGCAGTAGCAAGAAATCTGGACATAGTCTCCAGTGCTCGCAGCAACCGTAACATAAGCTGAGTAGCAGTACTCAATGTCAAGCAGCAGCTGCAAAAGCAAACAAGATTTTAGGGTGCATAAAAAGAGAGATTAGATCCCGTGATCCCAACGTATTGTTACCCCTCTATAAATCACTTGTAAGGCCACATCTGGAATATGGAATCCAGTACTGGACTCCATATTTTAAAAAATATGTTCAGAAATTAGAGTCAGATCAAAGGCGAGCAATTACATTATTGCAAGGAATGGAAGGCCTCTCATATGATGTAACATTGAAAAAGAGATTTATTTAGCTTAGAAAAAAGATGTCTCAGAGGAGATCTCATTTATATGTATAAATTCATTTGTGGTCAATTCAAAGGGCTGGAACATCCTTCCATAAACAATAATGAGGACCAGGGGGCACTCACTGCGGGTGAAAGAAACGTTATTCCGACAGTTAAATAGGAAAGGGTTCTTTATAGTTAGAGCAATAAGATTGTAGAATGCTTTGGTATAAGAGGTAGTAATGGAAAATACTATAACAGCTTTTTTAATAAGTGCTGGATTATTTCATTACATATAACAAAGTCAGTTATAAATAATTTAGTGACAAAATGTATAATTGGTGGAGGAAGGTTGAGCTGTATTGACCTAGGTCTTTTTTTTACCTATGTAACTATGACACCGGAAGCACTCATGTAGCCTCACATAGAGACACTGCCACCACCATAATTCACTGTAAGCATCATGCATTTAGAAAAATGTATTCACAAGGGCTGTTTGCTGATTTGGATGAGTGCTCTTGATGTTGTTGGTGTGCTTCATTTCATTGATGGTATGATGAATTCACAGATGTACTGCTCTATAATGAAAGAGCAGGTGCTAACATCACTCCATGCTCTTGGTAGATATGCATTTTTTCTAAATGCATTGAAGGCGTAAAAATGTACTATGTAACTGAGTTTTGTCAATATTTTGGAACCTATTGTCATATTTAGTTAGATAATGACTAAAATCATACATTTTAAAGTAAGTTTACTCATTTATGCTTAGCTCAGTATGCGGCAAAGAGATGGTTGCCTCATATAAGCATAACTAGTCTCCAAAGAATTGGGAAAATCTACAACCTGTATTTTGGCTGCAGTATAGGAGATTAGGACAAGTATTTGGCCTTGCACCTATGTTCTAATAGACGTGTATCACGTATTATGCAATGGTTAAATGGGCTCAGTCAATCTATGTCTTTTGCAGTCAAAAAGGTATGGAATAAGCCAATCATTCATACTACCGATTGCTATGTATGCATACTCTATTCCAATTCTAACTCGCAAAGTGTTTAATATGAGATAGTAAATTTAATTATAGCTAAGTGCCCTCTATGTGCAGCTTGATGTTTACAGCAATAGTACAATAATATGGCTACATATTATAGCATTTCAGAATGCAGCTAATTTTTTTTGTTTGATTGACTAGTTGTTTTAGCTTGCACCTGTTCACACTTGTCTCATTTTTGGACATACTAGTCAGATTTTGATAATTGTAGAAAATTTCTTTTGATTGAGCTCATTAGCCTGGTGCCTTTTTAATTATAGCTGGTTCCTTCTTGCCCTTAATATTGTGATCTTACAGTCCAGAAAGAATCAAATAAAGTTAGAGTCACAAAAAAGGGAACACCTGATTACTGGCTGTTGAGCTCTCAGGAATTCGCCAATTTGTGCACTAAATACCTCATTTTTTAACAGTTTCTATAGCAGTAATGCAATTCCAATTTAATAATTTTAATAGTTACATATTATAGCATTTCAGAGTGCAACCATTTTCTTTTTGTTGGATTGAGCAATAATACTGTTATAACAAATGATTACATTTCTATGCATTATGTAAACAATTAATTTAGTAGTAAAGTGAAAGCTTTTTGATATCAGAAAAGCAAGAACCAATTTTCACAATGACTATGGGATAGCAGAGGACCGGGGCTCCAAGACTGTCCCTTAAGTTAGGGGCCCTATGCTATCCCTAACCTCATGGATACTCCTGATGGTGGAGAGGCCTGAGTCTCTTTCCTTGCTTGCTCCTGACCAGTCATGAGCTGATTTCCCTACCCCATACCCCCAGGAAGGGACAGGACAAGAGTGTGATGAAATCCACATAATAAGACAGAAAGGGGAAAACCAAAACTCTGCCACACCGCAAGCACACACAAAGATAAAAATAATAAGAGGTTAAAAGGAAAAACAAGAGAAGGAAGCTACAAAACAACAGGGGTAAACTCCACCACCGCACCAAACTTTGAGCACAACTTTCACCAGTATGTCTTGAACACCACATCTCACAGACCAACATATTATAAATTATAGATGGCATGGGTGGAAGGTTCAACCAGCATAAATAAAAAAAGAGCCAATGTGATAGGCTACCCCCAACATATGACCAAAGGAGGCGGCAGACCAGCAGATATTAATTCATGCTAGCCTACCTATGAATCAGTACACAGCAGGTCAACACCCAAGTCTGCCTGTGTTGATCCCAGACTCTCGAGAAACCATAGGGTGAAATATCAGAATCTGCAATCTGAACAGCGGCCAATGCTGCCGTGACAGTTGGCGACACCAATTGACAGATTTTAATGGGATATTTCAATGCAGCACATCAATATTGTTAATACATTACACATTTAGTTTCTGTGCCAGATAACTTTCTAAAAAACAGTATTACTGTGTGATTCCAAAAATAAGACCTCCCCCAAAAATAAGCCCTAGCATGGATGTTCAACATTTTTGAAGCAAAGCTACCTTGTAAAAAAGCCCTAGTCACGTTTTAATAATGAAGTGTTCATGCAGATAAAAAGTTAAAGATACTGCAGGAACTTCATTATAGACAGCATCATTCTCACCAGACGCCAAGCGAGGCCCTGCAGTGGATCGCATACACACACATCAGATCTCACACCCGCACACATCAGATCACACACACACACACACACACACACAAAATCACCCATCAGATCGCACACACACACACACACACACACACATCACATCCAGCGATACTGAGCTAGTCTGGCCAGCAGAATCCTGAGACGCAGTGCGGTGGAACGCAAGGACCTGCGGCTGCGGATGGAATGCTAACAGGACCTGCGATGCGTAACTTCCTCCCATCTTTCCCTGCGGCTGGTGGCATTCTGTACTGATGGATGTAGTGAGTGACTAGTGAGTGTGTGATCTGATCGGTGATTGTGTGTGGTGTATGTGTGTGTATGAGGGTGTGCATAATCTGATGTATATGAGTGTGTCGGCCAGAAGCAGGGGAAGACGGCATGCAGCATACCTGCTGTAAGAGCCTGCCGGAGATTACAGGGAGGATATGGGAGCCATGCAAATGTCTGGAGTCTGGTAAGTATGAGTCTCCCGGGAAGGGGTCTGATTTTTTGAGGGAGTAAACTTACCTCCAACCAAGTTTCTCCAAGAATAAGACCTACTCCAAAACTAAGCCCTAGTGCTTTTTGGTAGGCAAAAAAAAGTATAAGACAGCGTCTTATTTTTTGGAAAAACACGGTATTATAATTGTTTTTTCCAAATCATACCAAAATTGAAAAGTAAGAGGAAGAACCTGTGGCCAGTAGGCAGTAAGGCATAAGGACGGTAGGATTTGTATATGTACTGCACTGACACCACCATCTGATATGCAGTGACCCCAGGGATGCTTGTGACCATAATGTTGTCCCAGCTCATTTGCTGCCTTACAACTTTTTATTATAAACCAGAAATTATTTATGAAGATAGGTTCTCCAATCATCATGAGGAATATCATGTAGATTAAATAAATGAAATGCTCATGGATCACATGAATTACTTTTCTATTTCTTTATACAATCTCAATGTCTGGACTTCCCATGTCTATCAAGTCTGGATTTTAAATAAACTTTATATCGATTATTTTTTTGTATCTATGGGTCGAGTTCATCAGTCTGTTAAGATAATTCAAAATGAGTATTCTTTTTACAGCTTGAAGTGTTTCAAGTGTTTTAAGTATAAGAATATTATATGCAGTAACATTCATGGGAATACAATACCATGCAAAGAGTTTGAAGTAGTGTTCAGGTAATTTAAAATTCATTGAGTTTAACCTCATACAGAAGAAAGAAAAACATTCTCAAAAGATGTAGATCTTTTTATGTATACGGTAATTATGTAGACTGGTATAATGGGGCAGATTTATCAATACTGACTAATTCTTAAGTAATGCAGAGTTAGACTAGACATTTTTAAAATGCTTCAGATTTATTATAGTATTTCATGCAGTTTGATAAGTTTGACATATTGTAAGACTGTCTAGACTAAATTTACACCACCTATTACTTGGCTTACTTTGTGTCACAAATTTAAAGCTTGAAGTGCATCTTTTGTCACATGGTGTTGCACATGGAGCTACATCACTTTTCCTATAAAGAGCTAATCTTTTTAAGTTAGGCCACATTGTTATGTCAGACAAGTTGCAAAAAATGTCAAAAACACAAAATAAATTAAAGACAGTTTTTGGCACATATTTAAACAGAATTTTGATGTACTTAGCTTAATACATGTGCTTCAATGAGTGAATACTTTGAGAATCACGTCATCATCAAATTAATTTTAACCAGTTTAGAACCAAGCCATTTTGCCCCAATTCTGACAAAGCACATTTTTTTTGGACATGCAGTTTTAACTTATGGTAACTTTTATTATTTGAATCTTCAAATAAATTTTGGCTTCTATTTCATGACAACTGGGTAGAGATGAGCGAACTCGTAAATGTTCCGTTCGGCAGTTCAACCGGACTTTGAATAACGTTTGGTTTGGGACCTAGACTTGACCTGAACTCCAATGGAAGTCACTAACTGGGTTCAGGTCTCCGCCCACATGAAGCCAGCCATAAACAGATCACTTCCGGAGGAGGGTGGGGTGGGCTTTTACTATATTTTTGGTTGTGCACACTACAGCCAATCACTCTGTTGTTTCTCCCAATGCGAGTCATTCAAGCACTGCAAATGGCTCCCATTGGGCTGAGTGAACCGAAGCACAGCGATGCTGGCACAAGTGGTTTGCATACTTAAAACACCTGAGCTCCGAACGAGAGCTCTGTTTTATTTGGAAAGTCTGTGTTTAGTATGAACACTGAACTTTGGAGAAAAATCAAACAACTCACCAGAAAAAAAGCCACCAGCCAACTCAGGTCAAAATGGCAATAGCACTCGCAGGATGCAGCTGGCCCACCATGATAAAGTGATCAATAGGCTGTGAACCGGACACTGTGTATTGCAACCCTATTAGTGTGCGTGTTCAATACCAGCAGCTACCCCCTCCATGATTTGGTAGGTTGAGAATGGCTGTTCCATCGGTGTTCCGCACCTGTGTTACCTATACCTTTATCATGGTGGGCCGGCTGAATCCTGCGAGTGCTATTGCCATTTTGACCTGAGTTGGCTGGTGGCTTTTTTCTGGTGAGTTTTTTTATTTTTCTCCTTGAATTTATGTCCTTTTCGGTGAAATATATTTGAATACAGTGTAGGGACTCGTAAGCATGAGGACAATTGACGATTGGGTTACGAGCTTATGTATTTTGGCCAAAATATGGATCAATACCTCTCATTTATTATTGTATTCCATCATTGCACAATTTTCGCAGGATGTAGCCAAGCCCTCCAGGGTGTCAGTCCTGTGCATTCAGTGCACTTTAATAGTGCTGGGCAGCCCGCCTGATCTAATAAAAGGGCGTGATCAATAGGCTGTGAACCAGACATTGTGCATTGCACATACAGTTAGGTCCAGAAATATTTGGACAGTGACACAATTTTCGCGAGTTGGGCTCTGCATGCCACCACATTGGATTTGAAATGACACCTCTACAACAGAATTCAAGTGCAGATTTTAACGTTTAATTTGAAGGTTTGAACAAAAATATCTGATAGAAATTGTAGGAATTGTACACATTTCTTTACAAACACTCCACATTTTAGGAGGTCAAAAGTAATTGGACAAATAAACCAAACAACAAACAAAATATTTTTATTTTCAATATTTTGTTGCAAATCCTTTGGAGGCAATCACTGCCTTAAGTCTGGAACCCATGGACATCACCAAACACTGGGTTTCCTCCTTCTTAATTCTTTGCCAGGCCTTTACAGCCGCAGCCTTTAGGTCTTGCTTGTTTGTGGGTCTTTCCGTCTTAAGTCTGGATTTGAGCAAGTGAAATGCATGCTCAATTGGGTTAAGATCTGGTGATTGACTTGGCCATTGCAGAATGTTCCACTTTTTTTGCACTCATGAACTCCTGGGTAGCTTTGGCTGTATGCTTGGGGTCATTGTCCATCTGTACTATGAAGCGCCGTCCGATCAACTTTGCGGCATTTGGCTGAATCTGGGCTGAAAGTATATCCCGGTACACTTCAGAATTCATCCGGCTACTCTTGTCTGCTGTTATGTCATCAATAAACACAAGTGACCCAGTGCCATTGAAAGCCATGCATGCCCATGCCATCACGTTGCCTCCACCATGTTTTACAGAGGATGTGGTGTGCCTTGGATCATGTGCCGTTCCCTTTCTTCTCCAAACTTTTTTCTTCCCATCATTCTGGTACAGGTTGATCTTGGTCTCATCTGTCCATAGAATACTTTTCCAGAACTGAGCTGGCTTCATGAGGTGTTTTTCAGCAAATTTAACTCTGGCCTGTCTATTTTTGGAATTGATGAATGGTTTGCATCTAGATGTGAACGCTTTGTATTTACTTTCATGGAGTCTTCTCTTTACTGTTGACTTAGAGACAGATACACCTACTTCACTGAGAGTGTTCTGGACTTCAGTTGATGTTGTGAACGGGTTCTTCTTCACCAAAGAAAGTATGTGGCGATCATCCACCACTGTTGTCATCCGTGGACGCCCAGGCCTTTTTGAGTTCCCAAGCTCACCAGTCAATTCCTTTTTTCTCAGAATGTACCTGACGGTTGATTTTGCTACTCCAACCATGTCTGCTATCTCTCTGATGGATTTTTTCTTTTTTTCAGCCTCAGGATGTTCTGTTTCACCTCAATTGAGAGTTCCTTAGACCGCATGTTGTCTGGTCACAGCAACAGCTTCCAAATGTAAAACCACACACCTGTAATCAACCCCAGACCTTTTAACTACTTCATTGATTACAGGTTAACGAGGGAGACGCCTTCAGAGTTAATTGCAGCCCTTAGAGTCCCTTGTCCAATTACTTTTGGTCCCTTAAAAAAGAGGAGGCTATGCATTACAGAGCTATGATTCCTAAACCCTTTCTCCGATTTGGATGTGAAAACTCTCATATTGCAGCTGGGAGTGTGCACTTTCAGCACATATTATATATATAATTGTATTTCTGAACATGTTTTTGTAAACAGCTAAAATAACAAAACTTGTGTCACTGTCCAAATATTTCTGGACCTAACTGTATCTGTGTGACTGGTGCCTTATGTAAAACCCTTTTAGTGTGCCTGTTCAATACCAGCAGCTACCCCCTTCATGATTTAGTAGGTTGAGAGTGGCTGTTCCATCGGTGTTCTGCACCTGTGTTACCTATACCTTTATCATGGTGGGCCGGCTGCATCCTGCGAGTGCTATTGCCATTTTGACCTGAGTTGGCTGGTGGCTTTTTTTCTGGTGAGTTTTTTGATTTTTCTCCTTGAATTTATGTCCTTTTCGGTGAAATATTTTTGAATACAGTGTAGGGACTCGTAAGCATGAGGACCCTTGACATTTGGGTTACGAGCTTATGTATTTTGGCCAAAATATGGACCAATACCTCTCATTTATTATTGTATTCCATCATTGCACAATTTTCGCAGGATGTAGCCAAGCCCTCCAGGGTGTCAGTCCTGTGCATTCAGTGCACTTTAATAGTGCTGGGCAGCCCGCCTGCTCTATTAGAAGGGCGTGATCAATAGGCTGTGAACCGGACACTGTGCATTGCACATATCTGTGTGACTGGTGTCCTATGTAAAACCCTAGTAGTGTGCGTGTTCAATACCAGTAGCTACCCCCTCCATGATTTGGTAGGTTGAGAGTGGCTGTTCCATCGGTGTTCTGCACCTGTGTTACCTATACCTTTATCATGGTGGGCCGGCTGCATCCTGCGAGTGCTATTGTCATTTTGACCTGAGTTGGCTGGTGGCTTTTTTTCTGCTGAGTTTTTTTATTTTTCTCCTTGAATTTATATCCTTTTTGGTGAAATATTTATGAACACTGAACTTTGGGTAAAGAAAAAAAAGAGAAAATATGTGTCAATGTTCACATATTTTATGACCATTAAAGATCACTAATAATAATTTTAAATTGCATTCTGCTTTGAGTAGAAAATATTTTTATATATTGAAAATATATTTTCACGTGACAAGGGCAGGGCTATAAACAGCAATTTAAATTAATTTAAATTAAGGGGGGCTTTCTAATTAAAATATATATATATATATATATATATATATATATATATATATATATATATATATATATATATATATTTTAATTATTTGTTCTTGCATTTTTCATTTATTTTTCCTTTATTTTACATATAATTTTAACATCTAAATTCATTTTCATATAGATTATTTTCCCAGTAACTGATGCTGGTATTTTTTCCGTGGTTACAGTACAAATTCAGACTCTTGTGTGAACAGCAGAGCTGATCTATATATGCAAAGACCCAGCTACTGCTGCTGTCATATGATCACTGGGTCTAGATGAGAAAGCACTGTTAAGCCATGTGCCCACGGGACACTCGTACCTACGGATATATTCGCAGGTACGGCCGCATGTTTCTCGCAGCTGCCCGCCGGCAGCCGCAGCTATTTTTAGCTACGAGTTTCCAGCGGAATAGCTGCGGGAAACATGCAGAGTTTCACGTGATTTACCTGCGGACGTCCCGACCTCTATCTCCATAGCGGAGGGCCAGGATCTCCGCAAGTAAATCCGCATGAATAATTGACATGCAGTTAGGTGCGGCTGAAGGATCTCCGCAGGAGATTCTGCAGCCGCACTTTCCGCAGCGTGGACACAGACACTTCCCATGTCCAATAGGGTAACATGGGGAGTGCCTGTACATGCTAGAACCTGCGGATTTATCTGGAAAATCCAGAAAAATCCGCAGGTTTTCCGCGGCAAACCCGTGGGCACATGGCCTTAGGCTATGTGCCCACGGGACTTTGTATCTGCGGATTTTTCTGCATCAAAATCCGCAGCTTTCCCCCGTAATCCGCACCTTTTCATAGCTGCGGATTTGATGCGGATTTGACGCGGATTTTGTTGCGGATTTTGCGATACTTTTTTTTTTTTTAATTCAATTGAATAGGTAAAATCCGCACGAAAATCCGCAACAATAATTGACATGCTGCAGATTTTTACGCACGAAAATCCGCACGATTTCCGCTGCGGAAAAATCCGCAGCGTGAGCACAGCATTTCCCAAATGCCATAGAAATGGCTGGGGAGTAGCTGTGCTGCAGATTTCAGGAAAATCCGCGGCTTTTCCGTGAGAAATCCGCGGCAAAATCCGCACATTTTCGGCAGCGTGGGCACATAGCCTTAGGCTGCTTTCACACCTCCGGTTTTTGCTATGCGGCCCAATCTGGCACTTTGCAGGAAAAACGCAACCGTTTTTTTTTTGCTGCCGGTTGCGTTTTTCCTGCATAGACTTTAATTAGTGCCACATTGTGCCGTATGGCCTTGCGTTCCGTCCGTTTTTTGACGCATGCGGCAGATTTAGCCGATGCGGCGGCCGGATGGAACGTTGCCTGGCACGTTTTTTTGTGCAGCAAAAAAACCCGCATCGCGCCGCATCCAGCCGATGCGGCGCTTTTCCCAATGCATCCCTATGGATGCCGCATGCGTTTTTTGCCACTGCGCATGCTCAGTAGCATGCCGCAAGCGGCAAAAACCGGACGGGCCGCATGTAAAAAACTTATGCAAAGGATGCGGTGTTTTCACTGCATCCGTTGCATAGGTTTCACAGCCGGATTGAGCCGCACGGCTCAAACCGGATGTGTGAAAGCAGCCTTAGTACTTCCTATACTTTATACACAGTGTTCATTCAGCTCTGTAGATAAAGCATTTAGGTAGGTAGAAAAGGTAATCAACCACCTGTGCCTTTTCTATGGAGAATCCAGCTGTATCTCACAGTGATCTCCCTGCTCCTGCAGCTTTGTGATCTCATCAGGGCAAGTGTTAGGGTGGACAACTAGGTAAGGACTCACGGTCTCCACCTTCAAAAAGCCCTCAGCCTTTACATGCCAGAAACTGCACTGATAGTTTCAGCCCTGAGTTATTAGTGCAGTTTTCGAAGTTTAAATAATAGGACAGCTGCATCTGCTACGATACACCTGCTACTTTTGAGAGGCCAGCACTAAGAGTTCTGTAAAGATTCTCTCTAGCTCCACAGCCTCCAATATGGCAAGTGAGGAATCATCTGATCCAGGCTTCAGAAATGCTTTAATTGCTGAGTGGAGTGTGGAGAAAATCAATCTCCTTTCACCCCCTTTTGACTGCCATTAAGCACTCCCCCACTCCTCGGCTGCAAACACTTCATCAATGACTGTGAAGGATCCAGCCCAGGAACCAGTGGGGGAAAAGAAGAGAGAAGATAGGAGAAAGGGATGGACCCAAAGAGAACTACACAGAGAAATCAAGCAGAAGATTGAAAAAAAGAGGCTAGAGGAAAAAAAAAGTAATCAGTAAAAAAGGATCAGAAAGAAGGAACAGAAGGGCTGGTGGATATAAGGAGGACGTAAGGGAAGTGAGAGTCCAGAACACAGCGTGTGTGGATCATAGGCATATACCCTGAATCTCTGAAAAATATGAATCAGACAAAATCCCCAATGGAAAATTCACTGTAATGAGACAGGAGAAATCACTTTGACCTTCCGTCTGGCCTGTGGTGCTGAATAGAGGCCAGACAGTAACTCTGCTACCTCATTAGTGAATGGATCTGTCTCGGGTTTCAGTTTCACCTGAATTACGTACTTCAGCCATGTAGATGGAAACCCCGATGTAAAAGCTCATCCTAGAGCTCAAGATATTAGCAATTTTTAATTCTGCAACATTCACTGCGTTTGACTCAATTTGTGTTTTCCATAGATTAAATTGTTACTACATCCATAGATGAATGCACTGAGGGGTGAAATTTCCAAAATATGGTCATTTGAGGGGATTTCTTCTATTCTAAGACTTAGGGGTGTTTGCTTACTATTCTAGGAAAATTTGTACTCCAAAAATCAAATAGTGTTCCTTCCCTCCTAAGCCCTGTGGTGTGACCAAACAGTGCTGTACATGTGGGGTATTGCCATGTTCAGGAGAAATTATGTAACACATTTTGGGGTCTTTCTTACCTATTCCCTATGTGAAAATTGGAAATCTGGGGTTAAAACAACTTTTAGTTGTAAAAATGTAATTATTTTTTGTTTGTATAGTTTGTAAAATGGAGTCACTTGTGGGGATTTCTGCTGCTCTGGTCCTCAGGGGTTCTGCCAATGGGATGTGGCACCTGCAAACCATTCCAGCAAAATCTGCACTCCAATATGGCACTCCTTCTCTTCTTTACTTTGTTCTGTATCTCAAAAGTAGTTTTTGACCACATATGGGGTATTGGCGAACTCAGGAGAAATTTTACAACAATTTGTATGGTTTATTATGTCCTGTTACCCTTGTGAAAATTAAAGCTTTCTATCGGGCATTATCTCCTGTTACCATAGTTAATTTGAACAATTTGTGGTTTAAGCAATATTTTTTAAATTAAAAATGTACTTTTTTCATTTTCACAGCTCAACGTTATAAAATTCTGTGAAGCATCTGGGGATTCAAGGTGCTCACCAAACACCAAACATCTAGATAAATTCCTTGAAGGATCTAGTTTCCAAAATGGGGTCACTTATTGGTGAACGCTAGTGATGAGCGAGCATGCTTGTAACTACTCGGTACTCGCACGAGTATCGCTGTACTCGGGCTGCTCGGCGGGGACCGAGTAATCTCGCGATACTCGTGCTGTACTCGTGGTCTTCATTTCTGCATGTTGGCGCTCTTTTGAGAGCCAGCCCTCATGCAGGGATTGGCTGGCAGACCACTGCAATGCCACAGCCCTGTTAGTTGTGGAATTGCAGTGATTGGCCGGCCTGCACAGCGTGACCGAGCCTTTATACCGGCCGGCGCGCTGTGCTCTGCTCACAACTATCCAGACAGTCAGTGCAGGGAGAGTGTCGCTGATTCAGGGAAAGCTTTGCGGCCCTTTATAGTTAGTTCCGGAGCAGGGCTGCAAACAGTGTGACCAGAAGTCCTTCTCAGGACTATTCTAGTTGTATACAGGCAGGCAGGGTATAGCCAGGTCGGAGTACAGTAGCAGAGTCCTTCTCAGGACTATTGTTGCTATATACAGGCAGGGTATAGCCAGGTCGGAATACAGGCTAGTGACCAGAAGAGTCCTTGTCAGGACTATTGTAGCAGTATACAGGCAGGCAGGCAGGCAGGGTAGTGGTGACCGTATACCAGCCTTCATCATATCTGGGGCTGGTGTACACAGTGTAAAACAGTCCAGATAGTGTCAGACTTCTCAGTAATTGTCGCTCCTAAAAACCAGTTAGGTTCTTATTGCGTCCGTGCTTGCATTTAAAAACAGCACGTGTGTGGCAGTCAGTGGCAGCGTACAGGTGCGCGTTTTGCACAAACTATTATATAACGCACAAGTCTAGTGTATAATACACGTCAGTCAGCAGTGTCTGATAGTGTCAGACTTCTCAGTAATTGTCGCTCCTAAAAACCAGTTAGGTTCTTATTGCGTCCGTGGTTGCATTTAAAAACGGCACGTGTGTGGCAGTCGGTGGCAGGGTACAGGTGCGCGTTTTGCACAAACTATTATATAACGCACAAGTCTAGTGTATAATAATACACGTCAGTCAGCAGTGTCTGATAGTGTCAGACTTCTCAGTAATTGTCGCTCCTAAAAACCAGTTAGGTTCTTATTGCGTCCGTGCTTGCATTTAAAAACAGCACGTGTGTGGCAGTCGGTGGCAGGGTACAGGTGCGCGTTTTGCACAAACTATTATATAACGCACAAGTCTAGTGTATAATACACGTCAGTCAGCAGTGTCTGATAGTGTCAGACTTCTCAGTAATTGTCGCTCCTAAAAACCAGTTAGGTTCTTATTGCGTCCGTGCTTGCATTTAAAAACAGCACGTGTGTGGCAGTCGGTGGCAGGGTACAGGTGCGCGTTTTGCACAAACTATTATATAACGCACAAGTCTAGTGTATAATACACGTCAGTCAGCAGTGTCTGATAGTGTCAGACTTCTCAGTAATTGTCGCTCCTAAAAACCAGTTAGGTTCTTATTGCGTCCGTGCTTGCATTTAAAAACAGCACGTGTGTGGCAGTCGGTGGCAGCGTACAG
The DNA here is from genome assembly GCF_048569485.1 of Anomaloglossus baeobatrachus. Taxonomy (NCBI): domain Eukaryota; kingdom Metazoa; phylum Chordata; class Amphibia; order Anura; family Aromobatidae; genus Anomaloglossus; species Anomaloglossus baeobatrachus. The sequence continues at coordinate 158,263,415 of NC_134358.1, read as the reverse complement.
GTGCGCGTTTTGCACAAACTATTATATAACGCACAAGTCTAGTGTATAATAATACACGTCAGTCAGCAGTGTCTGATAGTGTCAGACTTCTCAGTAATTGTCGCTCCTAAAAACCAGTTAGGTTCTTATTGCGTCCGTGCTTGCATTTAAAAACAGCACGTGTGTGGCAGTCGGTGGCAGGGTACAGGTGCGCGTTTTGCACAAACTATTATATAACGCACAAGTCTAGTGTATAATACACGTCAGTCAGCAGTGTCTGATAGTGTCAGACTTCTCAGTAATTGTCGCTCCTAAAAACCAGTTAGGTTCTTATTGCGTCCGTGCTTGCATTTAAAAACAGCACGTGTGTGGCAGTCGGTGGCAGGGTACAGGTGCGCGTTTTGCACAAACTATTATATAACGCACAAGTCTAGTGTATAATACACGTCAGTCAGCAGTGTCTGATAGTGTCAGACTTCTCAGTAATTGTCGCTCCTAAAAACCAGTTAGGTTCTTATTGCGTCCGTGCTTGCATTTAAAAACAGCACGTGTGTGGCAGTCGGTGGCAGGGTACAGGTGCGCGTTTTGCACAAACTATTATATAACGCACAAGTCTAGTGTATAATACACGTCAGTCAGCAGTGTCTGATAGTGTCAGACTTCTCAGTAATTGTCGCTCCTAAAAACCAGTTAGGTTCTTATTGCGTCCGTGCTTGCATTTAAACAGCACGTGTGTGGCAGTCGGTGGCAGGGTACAGGTGCGCGTTTTGCACAAACTATTATATAACGCACAAGTCTAGTGTATAATACACGTCAGTCAGCAGTGTCTGATAGTGTCAGACTTCTCAGTAATTGTCGCTCCTAAAAACCAGTTAGGTTCTTATTGCGTCCGTGCTTGCATTTAAAAACAGCACGTGTGTGGCAGTCGGTGGCAGGGTACAGGTGCGCGTTTTGCACAAACTATTATATAACGCACAAGTCTAGTGTATAATACACGTCAGTCAGCAGTGTCTGATAGTGTCAGACTTCTCAGTAATTGTCGCTCCTAAAAACCAGTTAGGTTCTTATTGCGTCCGTGCTTGCATTTAAAAACAGCACGTGTGTGGCAGTCGGTGGCAGCGTACAGGTGCGCGTTTTGCACAAACTATTATATAACGCACAAGTCTAGTGTATAATAATACACGTCAGTCAGCAGTGTCTGATAGTGTCAGACTTCTCAGTAATTGTCGCTCCTAAAAACCAGTTAGGTTCTTATTGCGTCCGTGCTTGCATTTAAAAACAGCACGTGTGTGGCAGTCGGTGGCAGGGTACAGGTGCGCGTTTTGCACAAACTATTATATAACGCACAAGTCTAGTGTATAATACACGTCAGTCAGCAGTGTCTGATAGTGTCAGACTTCTCAGTAATTGTCGCTCCTAAAAACCAGTTAGGTTCTTATTGCGTCCGTGCTTGCATTTAAAAACAGCACGTGTGTGGCAGTCGGTGGCAGGGTACAGGTGCGCGTTTTGCACAAACTATTATATAACGCACAAGTCTAGTGTATAATACACGTCAGTCAGCAGTGTCTGATAGTGTCAGACTTCTCAGTAATTGTCGCTCCTAAAAACCAGTTAGGTTCTTATTGCGTCCGTGGTTGCATTTAAAAACGGCACGTGTGTGGCAGTCGGTGGCAGGGTACAGGTGCGCGTTTTGCACAAACTATTATATAACGCACAAGTCTAGTGTATAATAATACACGTCAGTCAGCAGTGTCTGATAGTGTCAGACTTCTCAGTAATTGTCGCTCCTAAAAACCAGTTAGGTTCTTATTGCGTCCGTGCTTGCATTTAAAAACAGCACGTGTGTGGCAGTCGGTGGCAGGGTACAGGTGCGCGTTTTGCACAAACTATTATATAACGCACAAGTCTAGTGTATAATACACGTCAGTCAGCAGTGTCTGATAGTGTCAGACTTCTCAGTAATTGTCGCTCCTAAAAACCAGTTAGGTTCTTATTGCGTCCGTGCTTGCATTTAAAAACAGCACGTGTGTGGCAGTCGGTGGCAGCGTACAGGTGCGCGTTTTGCACAAACTATTATATAACGCACAAGTCTAGTGTATAATAATACACGTCAGTCAGCAGTGTCTGATAGTGTCAGACTTCTCAGTAATTGTCGCTCCTAAAAACCAGTTAGGTTCTTATTGCGTCCGTGCTTGCATTTAAAAACAGCACGTGTGTGGCAGTCGGTGGCAGGGTACAGGTGCGCGTTTTGCACAAACTATTATATAACGCACAAGTCTAGTGTATAATAATACACGTCAGTCAGCAGTGTCTGATAGTGTCAGACTTCTCAGTAATTGTCGCTCCTAAAAACCAGTTAGGTTCTTATTGCGTCCGTGCTTGCATTTAAAAACAGCACATGTGTGGCAGTCGGTGGCAGCGTACAGGTGCGCGTTTTGCACAAACTATTATATAACGCACAAGTCTAGTGTATAATAATACACGTCAGTCAGCAGTGTCTGATAGTGTCAGACTTCTCAGTAATTGTCGCTCCTAAAAACCAGTTAGGTTCTTATTGCGTCTGTGCTTGCATTTAAAAACAGCACGTGTGTGGCAGTCGGTGGCAGGGTACAGGTGCGCGTTTTGCACAAACTATTATATAACGCACAAGTCTAGTGTATAATACACGTCAGTCAGCAGTGTCTGATAGTGTCAGACTTCTCAGTAATTGTCGCTCCTAAAAACCAGTTAGGTTCTTATTGCGTCCGTGCTTGCATTTAAAAACAGCACGTGTGTGGCAGTCGGTGGCAGGGTACAGGTGCGCGTTTTGCACAAACTATTATATAACGCACAAGTCTAGTGTATAATAATACACGTCAGTCAGCAGTGTCTGATAGTGTCAGACTTCTCAGTAATTGTCGCTCCTAAAAACCAGTTAGGTTCTTATTGCGTCCGTGGTTGCATTTAAAAACGGCACGTGTGTGGCAGTCGGTGGCAGGGTACAGGTGCGCGTTTTGCACAAACTATTATATAACGCACAAGTCTAGTGTATAATAATACACGTCAGTCAGCAGTGTCTGATAGTGTCAGACTTCTCAGTAATTGTCGCTCCTAAAAACCAGTTAGGTTCTTATTGCGTCCGTGCTTGCATTTAAAAACAGCACGTGTGTGGCAGTCGGTGGCAGGGTACAGGTGCACATTTTGCACAAACTATTATATAACGCACAAGTCTAGTGTATAATACACGTCAGTCAGCAGTGTCTGATAGTGTCAGACTTCTCAGTAATTGTCGCTCCTAAAAACCAGTTAGGTTCTTATTGCGTCCGTGCTTGCATTTAAAAACAGCACGTGTGTGGCAGTCGGTGGCAGGGTACAGGTGCGCGTTTTGCACAAACTATTATATAACGCACAAGTCTAGTGTATAATACACGTCAGTCAGCAGTGTCTGATAGTGTCAGACTTCTCAGTAATTGTCGCTCCTAAAAACCAGTTAGGTTCTTATTGCGTCCGTGCTTGCATTTAAAAACAGCACGTGTGTGGCAGTCGGTGGCAGGGTACAGGTGCGCGTTTTGCACAAACTATTATATAACGCACAAGTCTAGTGTATAATAATACACGTCAGTCAGCAGTGTCTGATAGTGTCAGACTTCTCAGTAATTGTCGCTCCTAAAAACCAGTTAGGTTCTTATTGCGTCCGTGCTTGCATTTAAAAACAGCACGTGTGTGGCAGTCGGTGGCAGGGTACAGGTGCGCGTTTTGCACAAACTATTATATAACGCACAAGTCTAGTGTATAATAATACACGTCAGTCAGCAGTGTCTGATAGTGTCAGACTTCTCAGTAATTGTCGCTCCTAAAAACCAGTTAGGTTCTTATTGCGTCCGTGCTTGCATTTAAAAACAGCACGTGTGTGGCAGTCGGTGGCAGGGTACAGGTGCGCGTTTTGCACAAACTATTATATAACGCACAAGTCTAGTGTATAATACACGTCAGTCAGCAGTGTCTGATAGTGTCAGACTTCTCAGTAATTGTCGCTCCTAAAAACCAGTTAGGTTCTTATTGCGTCCGTGCTTGCATTTAAAAACAGCACGTGTGTGGCAGTCGGTGGCAGGGTACAGGTGCGCGTTTTGCACAAACTATTATATAACGCACAAGTCTAGTGTATAATACACGTCAGTCAGCAGTGTCTGATAGTGTCAGACTTCTCAGTAATTGTCGCTCCTAAAAACCAGTTAGGTTCTTATTGCGTCCGTGGTTGCATTTAAAAACGGCACGTGTGTGGCAGTCGGTGGCAGGGTACAGGTGCGCGTTTTGCACAAACTATTATATAACGCACAAGTCTAGTGTATAATAATACACGTCAGTCAGCAGTGTCTGATAGTGTCAGACTTCTCGGTAATTGTCGCTCCTAAAAACCAGTTAGGTTCTTATTGCGTCCGTGCTTGCATTTAAAAACAGCACGTGTGTGGCAGTCGGTGGCAGGGTACAGGTGCGCGTTTTGCACAAATTATTATATAACGCACAAGTCTAGTGTATAATACACGTCAGTCAGCAGTGTCTGATAGTGTCAGACTTCTCAGTAATTGTCGCTCCTAAAAACCAGTTAGGTTCTTATTGCGTCCGTGCTTGCATTTAAAAACAGCACGTGTGTGGCAGTCGGTGGCAGGGTACAGGTGCGCGTTTTGCACAAACTATTATATAACGCACAAGTCTAGTGTATAATACACGTCAGTCAGCAGTGTCTGATAGTGTCAGACTTCTCAGTAATTGTCGCTCCTAAAAACCAGTTAGGTTCTTATTGCGTCCGTGCTTGCATTTAAAAACAGCACGTGTGTGGCAGTCGGTGGCAGGGTACAGGTGCGCGTTTTGCACAAACTATTATATAACGCACAAGTCTAGTGTATAATACACGTCAGTCAGCAGTGTCTGATAGTGTCAGACTTCTCAGTAATTGTCGCTCCTAAAAACCAGTTAGGTTCTTATTGCGTCCGTGCTTGCATTTAAAAACAGCACGTGTGTGGCAGTCGGTGGCAGGGTACAGGTGCGCGTTTTGCACAAACTATTATATAACGCACAAGTCTAGTGTATAATAATACACGTCAGTCAGCAGTGTCTGATAGTGTCAGACTTCTCAGTAATTGTCGCTCCTAAAAACCAGTTAGGTTCTTATTGCGTCCGTGCTTGCATTTAAAAACAGCACGTGTGTGGCAGTCGGTGGCAGGGTACAGGTGCGCGTTTTGCACAAACTATTATATAACGCACAAGTCTAGTGTATAATAATACACGTCAGTCAGCAGTGTCTGATAGTGTCAGACTTCTCAGTAATTGTCGCTCCTAAAAACCAGTTAGGTTCTTATTGCGTCCGTGCTTGCATTTAAAAACAGCACGTGTGTGGCAGTCGGTGGCAGGGTACAGGTGCGCGTTTTGCACAAACTATTATATAACGCACAAGTCTAGTGTATAATACACGTCAGTCAGCAGTGTCTGATAGTGTCAGACTTCTCAGTAATTGTCGCTCCTAAAAACCAGTTAGGTTCTTATTGCGTCCGTGGTTGCATTTAAAAACGGCACGTGTGTGGCAGTCGGTGGCAGGGTACAGGTGCGCGTTTTGCACAAACTATTATATAACGCACAAGTCTAGTGTATAATAATACACGTCAGTCAGCAGTGTCTGATAGTGTCAGACTTCTCGGTAATTGTCGCTCCTAAAAACCAGTTAGGTTCTTATTGCGTCCGTGCTTGCATTTAAAAACAGCACGTGTGTGGCAGTCGGTGGCAGGGTACAGGTGCGCGTTTTGCACAAACTATTATATAACGCACAAGTCTAGTGTATAATACACGTCAGTCAGCAGTGTCTGATAGTGTCAGACTTCTCAGTAATTGTCGCTCCTAAAAACCAGTTAGGTTCTTATTGCGTCCGTGCTTGCATTTAAAAACAGCACGTGTGTGGCAGTCGGTGGCAGGGTACAGGTGCGCGTTTTGCACAAACTATTATATAACGCACAAGTCTAGTGTATAATACACGTCAGTCAGCAGTGTCTGATAGTGTCAGACTTCTCAGTAATTGTCGCTCCTAAAAACCAGTTAGGTTCTTATTGCGTCCGTGCTTGCATTTAAAAACAGCACGTGTGTGGCAGTCGGTGGCAGGGTACAGGTGCGCGTTTTGCACAAACTATTATATAACGCACAAGTCTAGTGTATAATACACGTCAGTCAGCAGTGTCTGATAGTGTCAGACTTCTCAGTAATTGTCGCTCCTAAAAACCAGTTAGGTTCTTATTGCGTCCGTGCTTGCATTTAAAAACAGCACGTGTGTGGCAGTCGGTGGCAGGGTACAGGTGCGCGTTTTGCACAAACTATTATATAACGCACAAGTCTAGTGTATAATAATACACGTCAGTCAGCAGTGTCTGATAGTGTCAGACTTCTCAGTAATTGTCGCTCCTAAAAACCAGTTAGGTTCTTATTGCGTCCGTGCTTGCATTTAAAAACAGCACGTGTGTGGCAGTCGGTGGCAGGGTACAGGTGCGCGTTTTGCACAAACTATTATATAACGCACAAGTCTAGTGTATAATAATACACGTCAGTCAGCAGTGTCTGATAGTGTCAGACTTCTCAGTAATTGTCGCTCCTAAAAACCAGTTAGGTTCTTATTGCGTCCGTGCTTGCATTTAAAAACAGCACGTGTGTGGCAGTCGGTGGCAGGGTACAGGTGCGCGTTTTGCACAAACTATTATATAACGCACAAGTCTAGTGTATAATACACGTCAGTCAGCAGTGTCTGATAGTGTCAGACTTCTCAGTAATTGTCGCTCCTAAAAACCAGTTAGGTTCTTATTGCGTCCGTGGTTGCATTTAAAAACGGCACGTGTGTGGCAGTCGGTGGCAGGGTACAGGTGCGCGTTTTGCACAAACTATTATATAACGCACAAGTCTAGTGTATAATAATACACGTCAGTCAGCAGTGTCTGATAGTGTCAGACTTCTCGGTAATTGTCGCTCCTAAAAACCAGTTAGGTTCTTATTGCGTCCGTGCTTGCATTTAAAAACAGCACGTGTGTGGCAGTCGGTGGCAGGGTACAGGTGCGCGTTTTGCACAAACTATTATATAACGCACAAGTCTAGTGTATAATACACGTCAGTCAGCAGTGTCTGATAGTGTCAGACTTCTCAGTAATTGTCGCTCCTAAAAACCAGTTAGGTTCTTATTGCGTCCGTGCTTGCATTTAAAAACAGCACGTGTGTGGCAGTCGGTGGCAGGGTACAGGTGCGCGTTTTGCACAAACTATTATATAACGCACAAGTCTAGTGTATAATACACGTCAGTCAGCAGTGTCTGATAGTGTCAGACTTCTCAGTAATTGTCGCTCCTAAAAACCAGTTAGGTTCTTATTGCGTCCGTGCTTGCATTTAAAAACAGCACGTGTGTGGCAGTCGGTGGCAGGGTACAGGTGCGCGTTTTGCACAAACTATTATATAACGCACAAGTCTAGTGTATAATAATACACGTCAGTCAGCAGTGTCTGATAGTGTCAGACTTCTCAGTAATTGTCGCTCCTAAAAACCAGTTAGGTTCTTATTGCGTCCGTGCTTGCATTTAAAAACAGCATGTGTGTGGCAGTCGGTGGCAGCGTCAGGCTCCATATTGTCCCTGGATACAGACGTGCATGATGGCCTGTAAACATGAAGTGCCCATTGTAAGAAAGTGGGTCTATTGTAGTATAGCCCTTAGGCAGGGCAGCCAAAAATTGGGAGGCTCCACATTGTCCCTGGATAGAGATGTGCATGAGGGCCTCAAAACATTGTTCCCATTGCAAAGGAGCAGGTCTCCTGTCGTTGTAATGCCCATTCAGAAAGAATGGGCGAAAAAATTTACCACTGGGGGTATACCTGAAACAACGGCTTAACTATTGTAACGGTCACCATGATGGCGCATGAGGAGAAGGAGGAGCAGTCCAGCGAGTAGCCAAAGTCCAGAAGTGTGTTACCATGGGTGAGTGGAGGTACATGGCAAATTCCCGTTACAAACTTTAAATTCCGCTGTAATTTGCTGTTGGTGTGTGTGGTGAAGTCTGGCCAAATCCAACCCTTGTTCATCTTGATCAGAGTCAGCCTGTCAGCATTTACAGTTGACAGGCGGGTGCGTTTATCTGTAATGATTCCACCTGCGGCACTAAAAACACGCTCTGACAAAACGCTAGCGGCAGGGCAGGCCAGGACTTCCAAGGCGTAGAGAGCCAATTCATGCCATGTGTCCAGCTTGGATACACATTAATTGTAAGGCACAGAGGAATGTCGGAGTACAGTTGTTCGATCTGCAAGGTACTCCTTGAGCATCTGGGCAAACTTAGGATTTCTTGTGGCACTACCCCTCACCTCAGGGGCTGTGGTATGTGAGGGGCTGAGAAAACTGTCCCACATCTTAAAGACTGTTCCCCTACCTCTGGCGGATTGGACTTGTGCCCCTCTCGGCTGTACGCCTTGGTTGTCCACTGATTCCTGACCTATGCCGCTAGCGTTTTGTGAGGGGAATGCTTTGCCTACTTCCGTGACTATGGCCTTCTGGAACTGCTGCATTTTGCCTGACCTCTCCGCCTCGGGAATAAGAGACATAAAGTTCTCCTTTTAGCGTGGGTCTAACAGTGTTACCAACCAGTAATGATTGTCGGCCAAGATGTTCTTAACGCGAGGGTCACGAGACAGGCAGCTTACCATAAAGTCAGCCATGTGTGCCAGACTCTTAACAGCCATCACTTCAGTATCCTGACCAACACGATGACTGAACATGCTGTCCTCCTCCTCCTCCTCCTCATCATCTACCCTGTCCTCTGGCCAGCCACGCTGAACCGAGAATATGACTGCATGTCATATCCTCAATTTGGCCAGAGAGTTGCTCCATGTCTTCATCCTCCTCCTCGTCATAGTCCTCCACTGCACGTTGTGATGAGACGAGGCTGGGCTGTGTGTTATCATCACCCACACCCACTACTGTTTCTTGCTCAAACTCATTGCGCTCCGCCTGCAATGCATCATGGTTGTTTTTTGAGCAGAGACCATTTTAGAAGGCAGAGAAGCGGTATGGTGACGCTAATAATGTCGTCATCGCCGCTCACCATCTTGGTGGAGTCCTCAAAGTTTTGGCGGATGGTGCATAGGTCGGACATCCATCTCCACTCCTCAGGTGTTATGTGTGGAGTTTGACCCATTTCCCGACGGCTTAGGTGATGCAGGTACTCAACAACTGCCCTCTTCTGCTCACATATCCTGACCAACTTGTGCAGAGTTGAATTCCAACGCGTGGGGACATCACACACCAGTCTGTGTGCCGGAAGATGCAAACGGCGTCTTAAGCCGGCAAGGCCGGCTGAAGCAGTAGGTGACTTTCGAAAATGTGCAGACAGGCGGCGAACTTTTACCAGCAGATCAGACAGCTCTGAGTATGACTTTAGAAACCGCTGAACCACGAGGTTGAGCACATGGGCCACGCATGGAACATGTGTCAGCTGGACTCGCCTCAAAGCCGCCACCAGGTTCCGGCCATTGTCACACACGACCTTTCCTGGCTTTAGGTTTAGAGTTGTGAGCCAGTGATCTGCCTGCTGTTTCAGAGCTGTCCACACCTCTTCTGCATTGTGGGGTTTGTCACCTATGCAGATTAGCTTCAGCACTGCCTGTTGCCGCTTCGCCGAGGCAGTGCTGCAGTGCTTCTGTGTCGCCCTGGACAAGCCAGGGGCCACAGAGCACAACACTTAAACACCCCACACTCCCTGCAGGCATATCATAGTCAAAACACAAAATCCTTGTTGCCTTCCCCAGGGTCTGTTGTCCACACCAGGGTGTGGAGCCAGGCGGTTGGTCTCCACCCACCGAGGAGGAGGGAAAACACAGGCAGTGAGAGTTAAGCTAAGGAAGTGGAAGGAGGAAAGTAGTAGAGAGGAGAAAAGTGACAGCAAAGAGCCTGAAGTTGGTCCGGGTGTGTGGCCCGGACAGGACAGCAAGGTTGGCAGGATGTGGTGACCGTCTGCAGTGGAGGCCGATTGGAGTCTGCCGTAAGGACCGTGGACGGGTGGTGACCCGGCCGTACCGGACCGGTATACAAAGAGAAGCCAGCACCATTGGCAGAGGACTTTCGGATCCCGGCAAGGCTTGGTGTCGCCGTGAATTTGACAAATCCGTTAGTGAAGGGAACCTCAGGGTTTCCAAACAGCCAAGTCCAGATAGAAGGCAACCGTACAACCGTGAAGGGGAGACACAGCCACCGCCAAGGGCAACCGTCTCCCAGGGCCAGCGCCTGTGGGCAAAAGGGGCTCCTCCGGCCCATATCCAGGTCGGGGAGCGGGTTACCGTTGGGAAACCATCACTACCAACACTTAACTTAGGTGCAGGGAGAGACAGTCATCACTAACCTGCAGGGAGGAACAACCGCAGCCGTCCGAGTGACCCGTCCATCCAGCCACTTGTTTTACCGTGAACTGTGTCATCATCATTGGGCTGAGTGAGTACCTCCGTGCCGTGCGGCACAGCGCTGCCCCTGTGACCCTGCACCTCATCAGGCCCCGCAACCCGCCTGTCATCCATGTCTACCCCATCACCAGGCCCCGGGACAACCAACCCCCCTACCCACGGAGGGGAGAAATAACAACAAAGCTGCTCCCTGTCACAGGCTCCCGGGATCCCCGTCCAGAGCAGCGGTGGTGTCCACACAATCACCACAACCGTGGGTGGCGTCACGGACAATATCCCCAAAACCCAAACCACCCCTTTTCACTCACGGGCGAGTAGCGCCGCTCGAGTCCCCGGGATCCGGCCATCGCTCGAGCCAACGAGCAGCAGCAGCCGTAGAGCAGCGTCAGCTGGACCCGAGCAGTGGGAGAGCGCACCGTCCCCTCCTCCGCCCGCGACACTTCCAGCTTGGGACTGGTGTGGAGGGTAAAGTGGATCAGGATGCGCAGGAGGAGGAGGAGGCTGAGGAGCATGACATTCCGGAGCTGTAGAGTGTGTGTGAAACCCTGACTGAGGTAGGGCCTGCAAAACTTGGTGTGTGAAGGACGTGTTCCGTCCCTCGCTCAGACTGGGTCCCAGCTTGCACAATATTAACCCAGTGTGACGTCAACGAGATGTAGCGGCCTTGCCCACATGCACTTGTCCACGTGTCTGTGGTTAGGTGGACTTTGGCTGAAACAGCGTTGTTCAGGGCACGTGTGATGTTTTGTGACACGTGGTTATGCAATGCGGGGACGGCACACCGGGAGAAATAGTGGCGGCTGTGGACCGAGTAACGTGGGACAGCTGCCACCATCAGGTCGCGGAATGCTTCTGTCTCAACCAGCCTAAAAGGCAACATTTCCAGCGCAAGCAGTCGCGAAATGTTAGCATTTAGAACTGTGGCATGTGGGGTGTTGGCAGTGTATTTGCGCCTGCGTTCAAAGGTTTGCTGAATGGATAACTGAACGTTGCGCTGGGACAAGGACGTGCTTGATGATGGTGTTCTTTCTGCGTAGGCAACTGCAGGTGCAGGAGTGGAGGAGGCTTGTTCGCAGGCAGCATGGACAGGGGATTGGCTCGCATGCACAACCAGCGAAGACGTAGCAGTGACATCAGCAAGCACTGCTCCTCGACTCTGTTGTACTTCCCACAAAGTCGGGTGCTTGGCTGACATGTGCCTGATCATGCTGGTGGTGGTCAGGCTGCTAGTTTTGGTACCCCTGCTGATGCTGGCATGGCAGGTGTTGCAAATGGCCTTTTTAGAATCATCTGGAGCCAACTTAAAAAACTGCCAGTGTCAGAGTTCCGGGTTTTCCAGTTTTCTTTTGAAAGAGCTTGCCCTTTGTTAACATGGAGTTTTCTGTTCTGTTGCCCTACTTCCTGTCCATCTGTTTAAAAGCCGCCCCTAAAGCTTAGTCCAGTGCCTGAGTATACTGCTTCCTGTGTGCTCCTGCCCTGCTGCTTTTGGTTCCTGATTGTTATTCGGATCCTCTTGGAAAACAACCGACACCGACTCTGGACTTCATCTGGTATCATCTAGCTGTGCCCGGACTCCGTTTCCCGTCTTTGGTCGGCACTTCTGCCCGGTTCCTTCCGTTTAATACCACTCTGGACTCACATCACGTACGGACATTTTTGGACTTACCTATTGCCCTTTTGTGTCCCGGCTGCTGCGCATTTAGGGCTTCTGGGGTGATTGCCAGACAGTCCCTGTATAGGGGTTCGCTCTTGGTGGTCTCCCTGGGGGAGTCCGGTGCGCGGTCCCGGGAATTCCCTTTCGCTCCGTCCCTGGAAGGTATTTCCTGTATTTATGTCCTACTGTGTTTTTGTTCCGTTTATGTACATATTTGCTGGTTGCATATTATAAACGTCTTGCACCAAGAACTCGTCTCTGGTTGTCATTGCCCTAACGCAATCGAAATCCTCAATACATACAATAGTATTACAGCCAGACTCGGGAAGACCTAACATTTGTACAGGCACCTTGTGTCGTGTTGTTCCGGGGAACAGTTGCCTGACGTCTGCCTGGGGCCACCACTCTGCTTCTTACTGCCTGTTGTGATGCTACGCCTCCCTCCCCCTGTGCACTGCTGTCCTCGCTCTGCATATCCTCCTGCCAGGTTGGGTCAGTTACTGGATCATCCACCACGTCGTCTTCCTCTTCCGCACCCTGCTCCTCCTCCTGACTTCCTGACAATTGTGTCTCATCATCGTCCACCCCTTGTTGAGACACGTTGCCAACTTCGTGAGAACGTGGCTGCTCAAATATTTGGGCATCTGTACATACAATCTCGTCATGGCCCACTTCAACAGGAGCTGGCGAGAGGCCAGAATTTGTGAATGGAAACGTGAACGAACAGCTCTTCCGAGTGTCCAAGTGTGGGATCAGTAATGTCCGTGGACGTGTACTCGGCCTGGTGGTAGGAAGGAGGATCAGGTTCTGAAATGTGCAGTGCAGTATCACGGCTACTGACACTTGACCGTGTGGAAGACAGAGTGTTTGTGGTGGTGCCAATCTGACTGGAAGCATTATCCGCTATCCAACTAACAACCTGTTGACACTGGTCTTGGTTCAAGAGCGGTGTACTGCTGCGGTCCCCAAGAATTTGGGACAGGACGTGCGAGCGACTAGATGTGGCCCTTTGTTGTGGCGAAATTAGAGCTTGCACACAACCTCGGTCTCTGCCTGCACCACCATCACGTCCACTTCCTTGTTCGTTGACAACGCCCTTGCGCATTTTGCAATGCTGTGCTGATGTGTATTCACTAGACTTGTGCGTTATATCCAAGTTTTTGCAAAACTCACACAAATGCAGCGGAAAGCTGCCACCAACAGGCACACACGTGCGGTTTTTAAATGCAAGCACGGAGGCACTAAGAACCTAACAGGTCTCTATCCAGGGACAACGTGGAGCCTCCCAATTTTTGGCTGCCCTGCCTAAGGGCTATACTATAATACACCCACTTCCTTACAATGGGCACTTCAGGTTTACAGGCCCTCATGCACGTCTCTATCCAGGGACAACGTGGAGCCTCCCAATTTTTGGCTGCCCTGCCTAAGGGCTATACTACAATAGACCCACTTCCTTACAATGGGCACTTCAGGTTTACAGGCCCTCATGCACGTCTCTATCCAGGGACAACGTGGAGCCTCCCAATTTTTGGCTGCCCTGCCTAAGGGCTATACTATAATACACCCACTTCCTTACAATGGGCACTTCAGGTTTACAGGCCCTCATGCACGTCTCTATCCAGGGACAACGTGGAGCCTCCCAATTTTTGGCTGCCCTGCCTAAGGGCTATACTACAATAGACCCACTTCCTTACAATGGGCACTTCAGGTTTACAGGCCCTCATGCACGTCTCTATCCAGGGACAACGTGGAGCCTCCCAATTTTTGGCTGCCCTGCCTAAGGGCTATACTATAATACACCCACTTCCTTACAATGGGCACTTCAGGTTTACAGGCCCTCATGCACGTCTCTATCCAGGGACAACGTGGAGCCTCCCAATTTTTGGCTGCCCTGCCTAAGGGCTATACTATAATACACCCACTTCCTTACAATGGGCACTTCAGGTTTACAGGCCCTCATGCACGTCTGTATGCAGAGGCATTGGTGAACCTCACAATTTTGGACTGCCCTGGCAAAGGAAAATACTACAAAGACTCACTTCCTCAAAATGGGCACATTAGACTCAAGAGGCCTTCATGTACGTCTCTTCTCAGGGACATCGGAGTGCCACACAATGTTTTCACGTAAAATCTTTCATGTATTAATCTCAAAAAGTAACATACACCAGCTCTATCTCACTATTGGGTATGTGCCCTTAACATTTCCGCCATGAAAAATCATTTTGGGGTCATTTTGGAAGGTTTTCTGGTGAGTCCGTAAAAATGGCGTAAAACGCGGACAAAATTGTTCACAGCTGTGACTTTTCAGTGATAAATGCTTCAAGGGGTCTTCCCCATGCTGTTGCCATGTCATTTGAGCACTCTTCTGAGACTTTTGTGACATTTTTAGGGTTTCTCCATGCTGCCGGGGGGTCATTTCACAAAAATACTCGGGTCTCCCATAGGATAACATTGGGCTCGTTGCTCGGCCCGAGTACACGAGTATCTTGGGAGGCTCGGCCCGAGCTTCGAGCACCCGAGCTTTTTAGTACTCGCTCATCACTAGTGAACGCCACTGTTTAGGTATCTCAAGGGCACTGTCAGTGTGACATGGCATCTGCAAATTATTCCAACTAAATCTGATTTCAAATATAGCACACTCTCCCCTCTTTACTTTGCATTGTGCTTCAAAAGTAGTTTTTGACCACATATGGGGTACTGGCGTACTCGGGAGAAATTGCACAACAAATTGTAAGGTCTGATTACCTTTCTTGTTCTGATCAACATGGTTTATATATGTTTTGAATGTTTAGCATAGTAGTGCATTGAAATTATTAATTATTTGGAGATATTCACACTGTATCCCCTGCCTACTAGCGGCTTCATTCTTATACACCCTAAAAAGTATTAAAAAACATAAATAACCAAGTTGTTTAATGATAAGGTTTTTGATCTGAGCGCCAGTGAGTTTTCTTATCCTTAAATTGTAAGGTCTATTATGTCCTGTGACCATTGTGAGAATAAAAGCTTTGGTGTTTAAACAACATTTTTGTTTAATTTTCATTGTTCAACATAATAAAATTATGTGAAGCACCTGGTGGTTCAAGGTGCTCAGCAAAATCTAGAAAAAAACCCTTGAGGGTGTCTAGTTTACAAAATCAAGTCACTTGTGGGGGAACTCCACTGTTTTGGCACATCAGGGGCTCTCCAAACACAACATGGAATCCCCTAACGATTGCAGCTATTCCAAGCACTGCCGTGTGCCCAAATAGTTGATTTCCACCTCATATGGAGTATCGGTGTACTCATGAGAAACTGCACAATAAACTATGAAGTACATTTTCTCCTGTTACCCTTGTGAAAAAATGGTATCTGGTTGAAGTAAAAATCTTGTGGTTAAAATTTATTTTTATATTTTCACAGCTCAACGTTATAAAATTCTGTGCATATCAACGGGTGCAGAGGAAGGGGTTAAAGTCGCGTTGCTAAATAAAGAATGCATGTTGATTTATTTTTTGTCCTGATGAAGAGACTTCAGTAGGTTTAAAATTGTTTATCAGGAGATCTGAAAATAAAATGAAAGTATGGATATAGCAGTCTTTTAACTTTAATCAAAGTAACTCATTACTAGACATGTTCATAAGCACTCCACTGTTATGCTGTAAAATAGTGATTGTATTTCAAAATTTCCATACGTTGCATATTTCCAATTGATGTTTCGGCCTATTTGACCTTCATGAGAAGAGTGTCATTATCTCCTGCAGGTCGGACCTCCTATATTACATTTACTCTAGCACTGATATGCTTTTGCATTATAGATATAAATAGACTGTGTTGATGGAAAATGGTAAAGCTTATTTTGCATTGGAGGAGGCTGATTTACTGTTTTTCTAGTAAGATTTTGCTCCATCAGCAGTCATTTTTACTTACATAATCACCAGTTTTGTCTGTTCTCCTATTCCATTATGCAGTTTGCCACTGTCAGTTGCGCAGGCGCAGTTCAAACTGCACCTGTGCAAATTACACACATCACCCACAGCTCGCCACGCAGCTCCGCCCCCCCGTGCATTACACACGCGGCTCCCCTCCCTTCTCCCCCACATTACACACGTGGCTCCCCTGCCCCATTACATTCGTCTCCCCGTCCCCCGCACATTATACCCATGGCTCCGCAACCCTGCACATTTATATTACAACCACAGCTCCGCCCCCGCACATTACAAACCACAGCTTCGCCCCCTGCACATTATACCCACGGCGCGTCTCCGCCCCCCGCACATTATACCTGCGGCTCTGCTTCATACTCCCACACAGCACAGTCCTGCAGACACAGAGCAGAGTCCCCTGGAGGAGCAGCTTCTGATCATGTGACTGATCACATGACGGTGACATCACACAGGTCCTGTGAGCACATGGTTGCATCTAGATTGGAGTGGATTTTTGATGATCTCCCCAGCACCCCCCCAGCAGATCTGTATGCCCCCCCCAGAGCTGTATGTCACCATAACTGTATGCCTTCAGCCCCCCTTCACCAGATCGGTATGCCTCCAGCCCTCCCGCCATATCTGTATGCCTCCAGCAACCCCCTCACCAGAGCTGTATGCCTCCAGACCCCCCTGACCAGATCTGTATGCCCCCAGCCCCCCTCACCAGAACTGTATGCCAACAGCCCTCCTCACCATATCTGTATACCTACAGCCCCCACCAAATCTGTATGCCCCCATGGGAGTAGCAGCCACACCTCGCGGCGGTACTGATGATCACAGATGTGCGATGTCACGGAAGAGTATGGAAGCATGGCCGTGTATGTCTGCGATTGCCTGTCGCAGCAACATCGCTGAAGGCATGGTGATGTCAGGGAAGCACAGACATACCTGGCCATGCCTTCCTACTGCTCCGTGTGCGATGTCACAGGAGAGAGAGAGAGCTGTATGTGTGTTAGAGCTGAGTGTATAGCAGAGCTGTGTGTGTTCGAGCTGAGTGTATAGCAGAGCTGTGTATGTGTGTTATCTGAGTATATAGCAGAGCTGTGTGTGTGTTAGAGCTGAGTGTACAGCATAGCTGTGTGTGTTAGCTGAGGGTATAGCAGAGCTGTGTGTGTGTGTTAGAGCTGGCTGTATAGCAGAGCTGTGTGATAGAGCTGAGTGTATAGCAGAGCTGTGTGTGTGTTAGAGCTGAGTGTATAGAAGATCTGTGTGTGTGTGTGTATTAGAGCTGAGTGTATAGCAAAGCTGTGTGTTAGAGCTGACTATATAACAGCTGTGTGTATGTGTTTCTTAGAGCTGAGTGTATAGCAGAGCTGCATGTGTGTGTTAGAAAGAAAGAAAAAAATATATAATTATATATATATATAATATATATATATATATATATATATATATATATATATATACACACACACACACACACACACACATTATGTTTATTTATTTTATTTACAATAAAAATACACACAGCCTTTAACACATTTAATTAGCCCCAAAAAAATTTCCATGGATAATCAGCTTACAAGAGACCACATAGTGTAAACACACACACAGCACACAGGGGAGACACCACATAGTGAATACAGCTCAAGAAATACAACACCAGATACCAATATATAGCACACAACAAGGAAGAGATAGTGCACAAGGGTGAAAGAGGTCAAATGATGCAACACATACAATACACAAATGCGGAGGGATGACATACAACAGACATGTTGGAAAGCGGAAACAGTGTGGTGACATGTCCACTGCTCCTGTCAGCACCACTAAGCATAGACAGTTCATTTCAACTATTTCTAGTTATTTTATATCTAACAAGACAGTACTATGTTATAGAGGAGGCTGTGAATAACAAAAGTAATGAGAATATACTATGTAGCGAACTGTTACGTAGTAACAAGAGATAATACTATGTAATAATGGGATGGTGCTGTACACAACAGAGGTTGCTGTATAATAAGGCACTAATAATAATAATGACACTATACATAAATAGAGAGGATTCTATGTAATAAGGGACAATATTATACATAATAGAATAGAAAACAATGTAAATAAGAATGGCGCAATATATAACAAGAAAGTTCACAATATTCTAAGGGACTGTGCTGTACAAAATAAGGTTACTTTCCTCTATCAATGTGAAGTACCAGTTAGCTACCCAATTTTTTGGGGGGACAGCACACAAACACATTGAGTATGTCCTCAAAATCAGATCAGAAGTGGACATGCTCCAAGAATCACAGATCTCATTTTGATTTTCACGGATATGTGAATGGATCTGTGAAATTCTGAGTCCGTGTACTGTCCTCTAAAATATTCTGGCAGTACACAGACATTTTTCACAAATGTTTTAATATAGCTTGAGGGAGGTTATTTTACAAACAGTATTACTTCAAATCATACAGTAGAGAAACAGAATAACTATTTACATCCAGTGATTCCTTCTCTCTATGAAGTGAATGCTGTAGTGTTTCACTGAATATTTCCAGAATTATCTAGAGCAAATTGTCAGTCTGTGACTGTAAGGCTATGTGCCCACAGGGAAAGTGTCCTGCGGTTATATCTGCAGGACATTCCACAGGATCTCCCAGAAAATGCAGCACAACTTTGTCTGTTTCCATGCTGCGGTTTTATTGCGGAATGTCCTGCGGATATGGTGCGGGCATTCTGCATTGAGGATACAGTACCATGGCTTCAGCACTGCATCCTCAATGCAGAACAAGTGCTGCTGTGATCGGGGCGTTCATACTTACCTCCATCACGCTGCACTTCACTGTCCGGCTGTCAGCATCTGCACTGTGCAGGAGAAAGTGGGTGGGCCTGAACTATCTTCGGCTGTCACATGACCGGAGCTTGTGCAGGCCCCACCCACCTCCTGCTTCCTGCTCCTAGCTCCCCTGCCGTGAGGTCCTGTAATGCCTAATAGGAGCCACAGACTCAGACTGGCTGTAAGGGGAATCTAGAGAAAAGTCACTCACAAAGCAGGACCCTAAGAACTCTGCAACCCTTTAACCGCTTTACAGGGATTTGGAATTACACAGAGCCTCAGAGATCGCTACCTGTGGTAGACTGTAGTCCGTGGTCGTCAGGCAGGGTCAAAATCCAGGAGATGCAAAACAGGAACAGAATTGGCAGGCAAGGGCATAGTGAGGAGACAAAGCAGGGGTCAAATCCGGAACTGGCAGCAAGGTACAAAAATGACAGGCAGGAGGGTAGTAAAACAACAGCAAGGTCGGCGCACAGGAATCACAATACAAACAGCACATGAGCCAGGAGAACAGAACTATCACTGGCAGTGGTCATGTGACAGGAGGAATAAGAAGGGTGTGGTGTCTTCCCATAGGCTGCACGTGAATGTTGGCCACTTCAGCCGGGAGACACACGCAACCTACAGTCAGTCAGTGGGACTGCAGATTCCAGGGAAACCCAGCCTAGTGGTTGAGCGGAGCCTGTGCTCCGCAGAACCTCGGGCACCGACTCCTCTCCCATCACCAGCACTATCCATGGTGGGAACATGGCGTCGTCTGGTGATCAGAGCAGAAGTCACAGGAGCGGACTCCGGTGGGGACGTGACAGGTCCTCTGCACCAGAAGAAAGTAACGGGGGTCTGCTATCAAGGCAGTTAAGCCTCTATCTCCATAGTGGAGCGCCGAGATTTCCGCAGTAAATCCGCATGAATAATTGACATGCAGTTATGTGCGGCTGCGGGACATCCGAAGGATATTCCGCAGCTGCACATTTTGCAACGTGGACACAGACACTCCCATGTCCCATAGGATAACATGGGGAGTGTATGTACTTTCTGAAACCTGCGGATTTATCTGAAAAATCCAGATAAATCTGCAGGTTTTACGTGGCAAAATCCGCAGGAGCAAGCTCCCGTGGGCACATGGCCTTAGTATGCAAATTGAATATGAGCGGCCACCTGACTACTCAAAATGTTTAATCTGTGTACAGGAGGAGGCAATAAACTGAATTTTTGCCCTAGGTGCTGGAAAACTTAGATCTGCATCTGCTTGAACCACTGATGACTTGATCACTTGTTCTGTACACTGCAAAAATCATAGTATTGTAGTATATTGACAAAATAGCATTATCCTATGATAACGAGCCTTGGGCTAGGCATCACAGGAGGGCTAAGAGGTGAGTCATGCAGATCTCTGTTGGCTGTCTACTGCCATGACCACCAATCAGCCGCCCCGCAATTTGGTCTATTATTGACAGCAGCATTTAAGCCATTAAACTGTAGCAATTGGCGCAAACTTGACACTGCTAATACAATCCTATGCTAGCTGTGTAACACAACTGGAATTTGCCAGGTATGGTACAGGCTCAGTTACTGAGCCCACACTGTACATGGGAAACTGATGTAGAATATAAGATTATGTCTTACATTGGAAAGGGAATGAATAATAGTGAGGAGTTAGCGTGCTTGGCACTGCTTGTTTCTCAATCAATATTGGGGTGCTTTGGTACTCGTGGAGCTCAGCTGAGTATAATAGGTACTCGGATGTTTCTTCTATGAAACAACGACCACAATGCTCAGGCTTGCTTCACTGCATGGTATGTGCAGCAATCCCAAGGATGGCTCTTACTGGGGGAAAAACAACATCTTTGGATGTTGTGTGTCAAAAGAAACACGAAAAAAAGAAACAAAAAAAAACCCTCCTCCCTCCCCCGTAAATGCTGTGTTTATGGCTGCCTGTACGTGGGCAGAGAGATGAACTGCCTAATCATTAACTTTCATTATACTCTTTACTGGAGTTGAGCTCTTTCAGAGTCTGACTTGCTAGACTCAAGAATGTAACACCCAAGCAATTTAGTGCCCACCCATCTCTCATAATAGACCTTTAAGGATATGTTATCCTTTGTTTAAAATCCTTTTATTTTGGAGTTTTCCTTCCTCCATTGGACAAATTTTATATAAATCGTATTATCTGTCACCTACCAGCACTTCGGAACAACTGCTTATATATTGCTTAAAGTAAAGAACATTGTTTCTTTCTGAACATTTTTAGGTACTTCTCAGGCAATATTTACATCCAAAATAACAGGATGTAACAATGGGAGGAAGAATTAATTTATGAACAAAATGTGTACAAGAAGACTATCAAAAATGATGTGTTACATAGTTGCAGTAAACATATGGTAACATAAGGTGATTCAAAAGGTAATTTGCATTTCTGTCTTAGATACGGTGATCTGTCTTGAAAAAATATAGCTAATTAAGGATTCTCTAATGTTTGAATTAAACATGCATTTCTTTATTGATGTTCCTTCAAGCTAAGCATAACAACATGACAGTACATATAGTTTTTCAGCAAAACAGTGGATACAAAGACAATGTAAGAACTGACATTCAAACACCACAGCCACTTGGTTTTGGATTTCTATATTTTTTATAATGAGACGGAAAGGGGCCTGTACATGATATGTATTTAAGCTTTAGGGTGTATAAAATATCACAGTTAGGTGTTTCATGACATTGTTCTTTGTTCCTTTCTTCATCACCTCTCATAAATTCTACCATGATCTTCCAAGTTTGTGTGAGCTTCCAGAGCCTTCAAGAATAAATTTATGATTAGATGCATTACCATGTAAGATGATATTTAATACAAATGGCACTACATCTCATAGTGGCAGAAATGTATCAAGACCCCTGATAATGGTTGAGATCAGAGCAATATTTAATATTGAGTATTTAATCCTGGATATACCCCAATTAGTATCTGTGTAACTTTTGTAGTCTGAAATTGAAAGCCAAAGCTCCTTCGAGGCTTGCAAGATGTGGTGAGTATGAATAAAGGGATAAACCCCATAAAAAAGCAAATAAACAACAATAAACAAAAATATGAAGATGCAGGGATCCTTCCCTCACCATCATGAGTTGGAGAAGGTGAATAAAATGATCACTGATCTGAATAACCTGCAGTGTGCATGGTCACCTATGCCCCATGGACATCTGTGCGGATACACCTGTGTTATGTCTGCCCCTGCTGCTGTGTATATGTGTATAGGACTAGGTAACCAAAGACTGATAATGACTATTTTTGCATAGTAAGGACAAGGACTTCTTTATTTTTGCAGTTACCACCTTTTTTGGACTGGTTAATAGTCATGTGAGTACAAGGCAGCGACAGAGCCTCACTAGCAGAGCGTAAACCCGCTGAGATCCATAGAAAGGTATTAGACTTAGCAAAGACTTTGCAGTTACAAACATACTCTCCAATGTCCACCCCTTCACCTGGAACCCTAACTAGTTCCTTAATGCTATACAAAACATCAGTCTTAGCATTAGTACATTAGGGTACCTCTACAAAAGGCAATCTAAGAATCTAATTTTTCTTTTTCCCTTGAAAATATTTAATATATGAAATACTGAATTACATAGTACATGACCAAAACTACTGCAATATAAACAAAACCAAATGCCAGGTCCAAATTCAGTTCCCTTTTGGTGTTCTTGCAATAATTTGTATAGGTTCCTCAGTGTCAACTGATACAAAGGAAGATTCCATTTAAAGTGTATCTATTCCTAAGGCATGTATCTAAACGAATGACAAGTGACATAGTTTCCTCCAGGCACTGTACACCATCATGTCCCTAATCTGACAAGAAAGTCCTTGACAGAAGTGACCTCACAGAGCAGAGTCATTCTAAGAGGTCTCCACTCAACAACATCTAAACTGTGAGCAGTAGTCCACAACTTTAAGGTCTCCCTTAACCCGCTTAGACTCAGCCACTCCTACTGTCTGAGTTATCATAAAGGAAGCCAAGAGCGGAGAAAAATGATTCAACAGAGGAAAATGCAGGAAAATCCTTAGGCAATGAAAATGTGAGATTAGAGCGAGGGAGTATTAGAAGCCTGATGTCTGTAGACTCCAAGGACAATGTGTTCAATTATGTAACTAAAGTGTTCCCGAGCTCCATGAAGACATCTCAGGACAGAGTGTGGGGTTTGCTAACTACAATCTTATGCCATGTATAAACTCACACAAGGGAGGAAAGAAGTCAAAACTACTGAAGATGCACCCACCGAGATTGGTTCCTTTTTAGACTGAAATCTTCTAATTCATAGGCAACAGCTCTAGCAGTAAGCAATAAGCCACACACTAAAGGCGGCGTTACATGCTACGATATATCGTGAGATCGCATGAGCAATCGCACCCTCCCCCGTCGTTTGTGCGTCATGGGCAATTCATTGCCCATGGCGCACAATTCATTAACACCCGTCACACGTACTTACCTCCCTAACGACATCACTGTGGGCGGCGAACATCCTCTTCCTGAAGGGGGTGGGACGTTCAGTGTCACAGCGACGTCACACAGCGGCCGCCCAATAGAAGCGGAGGTGCGAAGATGAGCGGCCGGAACACCCCGCCCACCTCCTTCCTTCCTCATTGTCGGCGGGATGCAGATAAGGAGATGTTCGTCGTTCTTGGGGTGTCACACGTAGCGATGTGTGCTGCCTCAGGAACGACGAACAACCAACGCACAGAAGGTGGAACGACATTATGAAAATGAACGACGTGTCAACGAGCAACGATAAGGTGAGTATTTTTGCTTGTTACCAGTCGTTCAGAGGTGTGCGTCACAAATTCCGTGACCCCGATGACATATCGTTACATATATTGTAGCGTGTGACGGGTCGTTAACATTTAAGAAGATAGGGGTATTTGGTAATCTTGAACTGCATTACAGGCACTGAAACCAGAAGCATATTATACTGGTACATAGAGATAAATCTGTGTGGTATTTGTCACTACAAAGGTAAGTATTGAGGCGGGATAGTCAAAAGATCCGGGTCAGGTACTAGGAGAAAATGTCAAGATTATGTGTGTGTGTGTGTGTATGTGTGAATGTATGTCCGCTAAAGGAATCCGCACCTTCGCATTTACAATCACGAAATTTTGCACAGACGTCTCATGTGACCCAGGGAGCATCGTAGACTATGTTTTGACAGAAAAATTTAACCCTGTGCTTTACAATTAGTCTCTAAAATCCTGCTGCCATTAAACTGAATGGAGGTAGGAGCTATTAATAGCTACTGTCAGTGGTTGCTATAGGAAAAAAATAAACTGTTAGTTGAAGCTTATGCGTGAGGTTATATGATGTCGAAGGAGAGATGGATAGAGAGACAAAAAAAGACAAACAGACAGACAGAGACACAAACAGAGACAGATGGGGAAAGAGACAGGCCTGGAAAGAGATAGCCCTGGAAACAGACAGATGGGCAAAGAGACAGACGGGCAAAGAGACAGACCTGGCAAGAGACAGCCCTGGAAAGAAACAGACGGGCAAAGAGACAGACGGGCAAAGAGACAGACCTGGAAAGAGACAGACCAGGAAAGAGACAGACGGGGAAAGAGACAGACGGGGAAAGAGACAGACGGGGAAAGAGACAGACCTGGAAAAAGACAGACCTGGAAAGAGACAGACCTGAAAAGAGACAGTCCTGGAAAGAGTCAGCCAGGCAAAGTGACAGACCTGGAAAGAGACAGACTAGGAAAGAGACAGACAGAGACTGGGAGAGAGACAGAGAGACAGTTACTATCCTGGGCAACGCCGGGTACTACAGCTAGTACAAATATAAATATCTACAGATATGTATATATATATATATATATATATATATATATATATATATATATTTATTTATGGTAATTGTACTATAATATATGTTAGTTGTATTATAAAGTAATGTTTTAATAAGAGATAATTGTTTTATAGTTTTTAAAGAAAGTATGCATATGATTTAGGAGCTTTTACTAAATGTTACTGATGTTACTGATTACATTTTTTGTCTGTTTTATGAAGCAAAATAAGTATAATATTCTACTTTATATGTCAATTTCTATATTCATTAATTGTGGTTTTATATTATTGGTGTGACATTTAGGCTCTAAGGAAAACTATTGTTAATCTTTTGGTTAGTATTATACCTCTTAAACGGGCTTTACACGCTACAATATATCTAACGATGTGTCGGCGGGGTCACGTCGTAAGTGACGCACATCCGGTATCGTTAGTGATATTGTAGAGTGTGACAGCTACGTGCGATTCCGATTGTATGCAAAAACGTTGATCGCATACACGACGCTCATTTTCTAAAAATTTAACGTGCGGTTGTTCAATGTTCTGGAGGCAGCACACATCGCTGTGTGTGACACCCCGGGAACGATCAACACCGCTTACCTGCGTCCCGCCAGCATTGCTGAAGGAAGGAGGTGGGCGGGATGTTTACATCCCGCTCATCTCTGCCCCTTCGCTTCTATTGGGCGGCCGCTGTGTGACATCGCTGTGACGCCAAACGTCCCTCCTCCTTCAGGAAGTGGATGTTCGCCACCCACAGCGAGGTCGTTTGGATGGTAAATGCGTGTGACGGGGTTTACTCGTTTGTGCGACACGGGCAACAAATTGACCATGCCGCACATACGATGGGGGCGTGTGCGATCGCATACAAGATCACATATGAAATTGTAAGGTGTAAAGCAGCCTTATCTGATCTTAGAAAGGTGAGATTTTCCCTGAAATGCAAATGCATCTGGATGACAATAAAGTATTCTACCTATTAGACATTGCTTATCCACATCAATGCAACATTTCTTCAATTTTTATGTTGCACCATCTGGTGAGCTCAATATGCTTCTCATTTAGGAATGTAAAATTTATCAAAATGACCCATAAACCCAACTAATCCATGCATCAATAAGGGTCTCAATTTTCTCTTTCCTCTTAGGAAAATATATATTTAAAATGCAAGACTCTTCATTTACAGTACATGTTTTGTTACTCGGACTTACGCATTTTTAAAGTACAATCAGAAATATGAAATGTAACATCATAATAGTTCAAAGAATGGTTCTGCCCTAACACTGATGGAATGGATTTTTGAGAGAAGAGAATTGTTGAAGGGGTGGATGGACTGTTTGTACACAAGTGCAATTTTTCATGGAGTTGCATTTTTTTTTTCAAGCACATTGGGTATTTACACTGTGTGCAGAATTATTAGGCAAGTTGTTTTTTAGAGGTTTTTTATTATTATTGATCAACAACTATGTTCTCAATCAACCCAAAATACTCATAAATATCAAAGATTAATATTTTTGGAAGTTGGAGTGGGATTTTTTTAGATTTGGCTATCTTAGGAGGATATCTGTTTGTGCAGGTAACTATTACTGTGCAGAATTATTAGGCAACTTAATAAAAACCAAATATATTCCCATCTCACTTGTTTATTTTCACCAGGTAAACCAATATAACAGCACAACATTTAAAAATAAACATTCCTGACATGCAAAAACAAAACCCTCAAAAATGAGTGACTAATATAGCCACATTTCTTTATGATGACACTCAACAGCCTACCATCCAGAGATTCTGTCAGTTGCTTGATCTTTTTACGATCAATATTGCGTGCAGCAGCCACCACAGCCTCCCAGACACTGTTCCAAGAGGTGTACTGTTTTCCCTCCCTGAAGATCTCCCATTTTATGAGGAACAACAGGTTCTCTATGGGATTCAGATCAGGTCAACAAGGGGGCCATGTCATTATTTTGTCACCTCTTAAACCTTTACTGGCCAGCCACACTGTGGAGTAGTTGGTTTCATGTGATGAACTTGGTTTACCATTGACTCTGTGTGGTTTAATCGTGAGTACACCAGTGCCATCAGGCACCGCGCTGCAAGCGAGCCCCTGCGTCCTGCAACCCCCCACTCCTGCCACCTGGCCCCGGGACCAACAAACCCCCTACCCAACAAAGGGGTCAACACCTAGCTGCGACCCACCACCGATCCCGGACGAGCCAACGCACCCTCACTGCAGCGTTGGTGCCCATCACCTCACCACGACCCGTGGGTGGCGTCACGAACTGTTACCAGTCACCGCGGCTCCGGCCGTGAAACCGGTGCATCCCAAACCAAACAGCCAACCCCTCCCCTTTCCAGAGCGACGTGGCCCCCGGTCCGGAGGCGCTCGAACCATCGACAACCCGAGCCCGGATCTGAGCGGCTCGGCGGAGAGCAGCCGAGCCCCCAGGGCGGTACAGATCCATAGCTTCAACCTACATGAGGCGGTCAAATGTTCACTCCAGTGCCATTTTCTACTGCTTTTCACAGCATAGAGCGCTCTGGTGATGTTCTAGTGCTTGTGCACTTCATATCAGTCTTTTCTGTCATTATAATGGCAGAATGACACATAATGTCCCACTCTCCTGCATTTTGTAATTTTGCACCCTTTCATGTGGCAATAAGGGGTGCTTAGCCTTGTATTTAGCCAGAAAAATGAAAAAAAATGACGTTGGGTTCCCCCTATTTTTGTAGCCAGCTAGGGTAAAGCAGATGGCTGCAGACTGCAGACCACAGCTGGCAGCTTCACCTTGGCTGGTAATCCAAAACTGAGGGCACCCCATGCTGTTATTTTAAATTAAATAAATAATTAAAAAAAAAAACACGTGGGGTCCCCCCAAAATTGGACCACCAGCCAAGGTAAAGCAGACAGCTGGGGTCTGATATTCTCAGAGTAGGGAGGTCCATGGTTATTGGACTCTCCCCAGCCTAAAAATAGCAGGTTGCAGCCGCCCCAGAAGTGGCACATCCATTAGATGCGCCAATCCTGGTGCTTCGCCCCAGCTCATCCCGAGCCCTGGTGCGGTGGCAAACGGGGTAATATATGGGGTTAATACCAGATGTGTAATGTCACCTGGCATCAAGCCCTGGGGTTAGTGATGTCACGCGTCTAGCAGATACCTGACATCACCAACCCAGTCAGTAATAAAAAAATAGACGACAAACACATTTTTATTTGAAAAAACACTGCCCAATACATTCCCTCTTTAACCAATTTATTAGAAAGAAAAACAAATCCAGGACTGCTGTAATCCAAGGCGTTCCCATGACGATCCACACTGTCCCAGTCAATGAAGAGCAGGATGTTCCCCATTGGCTGGGAGAGCAATGCAGTGACCTGAGCTAACATCAATGGGTCAGCCCAGGTCACTGCAGGGGATGACAAGTGCTGCTGTCAGCGAGGTACAATACCATACCTGCGCTGATCTCCTGCACTGCTGACAGCACCTGTCACTGAGTTCAATGACCTTCACAGCCAAGTATCGCGAGAGGCCCGTGACGTCACCGCTAGCCACAGTCTCGGGTCGGAAGCGAGAGAAGGTGATGTGACAAGCGGTGGCCATGAAGGACAGTGACAGCGCTGAGGTCGGGAGGGTGGGACCTCATCACCGCAGGTAAGCCGAGCGGGGCCATGTGTGCCGAGTGCGAGGTGGGCGGAGCCTAGTGGGGTAATGTGTGCAGAGTGCCAGGTGGGCAGAGCCTAGCGGGGTAATGTGTGCAGAGTGCCAGGTGGGCAGAGCCTAGTGGGGTAATGTGTGCAGGGTGCCAGGTGGGTGGAGCCTAGCGGGACCATGTGTGCAGAGTGCCAGGTGGGCGGAGCCTAGTGGAGTAATGTGTGCAGAGTGTCAGGTGGGCGGAGCCTAGCGGGCCATGTGTGCAGGGTGCCAGGTGGGCAGAGCCTAGGGGGGTAATGTGTGCAGAGTGCCAGGTGGGCGGAGCCTAGCGGGGTAATGTGTGCAGAGTGTCAGGTGGGCGGAGCCTAGCGGGCCATGTGTGCAGGGTGCCAGGTGGGCAGAGCCTAGGGGGGTAATGTGTGCAGAGTGCCAGGTGGGCGGAGCCTAGCGGGGTAATGTGTGCAGAGTGCCAGGTGGGCAGAGCCTAGCGGGCCATGTGTGCACAGTGCCAGGTGGGCGGAGCCGAGCGGGGCTATGTGTGCGGGCGGCGGAGTGCAAAGTGGGTGGAGCCTAGCGGGACCATGTGGCGCTGAGGACGTCAGTGTCGTGGACTGCATGGCTGGGGACAGGTGAGTGTGAGTGTGTGTGTGTGTGTGTGAGTGTGTGTGTGTGTGTGTGTGTACATGCCACGTGCAGGAGGGGGGCGGAGTGAGCTGAGCGGGGAAGTGTGGGCTTCCTGCACACGTAACTAGGATAAATATCGGGTTACTAACCAAAGCGCTTTGCTTGGATACCCGATGTTTATCTTAGTTACCAGCTTACCGCAGGCTGCCAGCGATGGCTCCTGCACACTGTAGCTGTAAAAAGCCCTGCTTTTGCTGCTAGAACCGTTCTCGAACGTAACTAGAACTATCGAGCTTTAGCAAAAAGCTCGAGTTCTAGTTCGATCTAGAACAGCCCCCAAAATCACTCGAACTGCGAACTGGAGAACCGCGAACCGCAAATCGCGCTCAACTCTACTGAAGACCTAACATTAAAATTTTATCTTTGGTGTGAGGCATGGGAATTAGATTACATATGTCTTGGGTAGAGATGAGCGAACCGGTCGCGGTTCGGCTCGAGGTTGGTTCGCCGAACGGACCTCCCGTTCGAGTTCGGTTCGTCGAACGTTCGACGAACCGAACTCGAACTGCATAGGAAACAATGGCAGGCAATCACAAACACAGAAAAACACCTAGAAAACACCCTCAAAGGTGTCCTAAAGGTGACAAACAACTCAAACACATTGGAAAGTGACAAGGACATATACTCATGCGAAAACAAAACAGCTGGACAAGGAAAAAGAGGAGGACACACAGATATAGGCATGGCACGCCCTTCTAAAATCATGTAAAACATCGCAAGGTGACTCCAAGCGGAGTCTCCCTTTTTTCCAAAAATTGGGCCACACACACACCCACCCCTTCAGTGGCAGCACTTGTGCCCCAGTTGTACACTTCACAGCTACATTTGCATCAAGCACATTCAAAAATACGCCATTCTTATCCGTCCCCAGGATGACACCGGGGTAGGTAGCAAAGTCTTTCCTGATCCCAGCTCTGTTCATCTTGGCTTCTTTTAAAAACACAGCAAGCAAGGGTTACTCCAAGCGGAGTCTCCCTTTTTTCCAAAAATTGGGCCACACAGACACCCACCCCATCAGTGGCAGCACTTGGGCCCTAGTTGCAAACAGGATGTTTTGATTTGCATCAAGCACATTCAAAAATACGCCATTCTTATCCGTCCCCAGGATGACACCGGGGTACGTAGATAAAGTCTTTGCTGATCCATGACTTGTTCATCTTGGCTTCTTTTAAAAACAATGTAAGCAAGGGTTACTCCAAGCGGAGTCTCCCTTTTTTTCCAAAAATTGGGCCACACAGACACCCACCCCATCAGTGGCAGCACTTGGGCCCTAGTTGCAAACAGGATGTTTTGATTTGCATCAAGCACATTCAAAAATACGCCATTCTTATCCGTCCCCAGGATGACACCGGGGTAGGTAGCAAAGTCTTTCCTGATCCCAGCTCTGTTCATCTTGGCTTCTTTTAAAAACACAGCAAGCAAGGGTTACTCCAAGCGGAGTCTCCCTTTTTTCCAAAAATTGGGCCCACACACACCCACCCCTTCAGTGGCAGCAGTTGTGCCCCAGTTGTACACTTCACAGCTAGATTTGCATCAAGCACATTCAAAAATACGCCATTCTTATCCGTCCCCAGGATGACACCGGGGTAGGTAGCAAAGTCTTTCCTGATCCCAGCTCTGTTCATCTTGGCTTCTTTTAAAAACACAGCAAACAAGGGTTACTCCAAGCGGAGTCTCCCTTTTTTCCAAAAATTGGGCCACACAGACACCCACCCCATCAGTGGCAGCACTTGGGCCCTAGTTGCAAACAGGATGTTTTGATTTGCATCAAGCACATTCAAAAATACGCCATTTTTATCCGTCCCCAGGATGACACCGGGGTACGTAGATAAAGTCTTTGCTGATCCATGACTTGTTCATCTTGGCTTCTTTTAAAAACAATGTAAGCAAGGGTTACTCCAAGCGGCGTCTCCCTTTTTTTCCAAAAATTGGGCCACACAGACACCCACCCCATCAGTGGCAGCACTTGGGCCCTAGTTGCAAACAGGATGTTTTGATTTGCATCAAGCACATTCAAAAATACGCCATTCTTATCCGTCCCCAGGATGACACCGGGGTAGGTAGCAAAGTCTTTCCTGATCCCAGCTCTGTTCATCTTGGCTTCTTTTAAAAACACAGCAAGCAAGGGTTACTCCAAGCGGAGTCTCCCTTTTTTCCAAAAATTGGGCCCACACACACCCACCCCTTCAGTGGCAGCAGTTGTGCCCCAGTTGTACACTTCACAGCTAGATTTGCATCAAGCACATTCAAAAATACGCCATTCTTATCCGTCCCCAGGATGACACCGGGGTAGGTAGCAAAGTCTTTCCTGATCCCAGCTCTGTTCATCTTGGCTTCTTTTAAAAACACAGCAAGCAAGGGTTACTCCAAGCGGAGTCTCCCTTTTTTCCAAAAATTGGGCCACACAGACACCCACCCCATCAGTGGCAGCACTTGGGCCCTAGTTGCAAACAGGATGTTTTGATTTGCATCAAGCACATTCAAAAATACGCCATTCTTATCCGTCCCCAGGATGACACCGGGGTACGTAGATAAAGTCTTTGCTGATCCATGACTTGTTCATCTTGGCTTCTTTTAAAAACAATGTAAGCAAGGGTTACTCCAAGCGGAGTCTCCCTTTTTTTCCAAAAATTGGGCCACACAGACACCCACCCCATCAGTGGCAGCACTTGGGCCCTAGTTGCAAACAGGATGTTTTGATTTGCATCAAGCACATTCAAAAATACGCCATTCTTATCCGTCCCCAGGATGACACCGGGGTAGGTAGCAAAGTCTTTCCTGATCCCAGCTCTGTTCATCTTGGCTTCTTTTAAAAACACAGCAAGCAAGGGTTACTCCAAGCGGAGTCTCCCTTTTTTCCAAAAATTGGGCCCACACACACCCACCCCTTCAGTGGCAGCAGTTGTGCCCCAGTTGTACACTTCACAGCTAGATTTGCATCAAGCACATTCAAAAATACGCCATTCTTATCCGTCCCCAGGATGACACCGGGGTAGGTAGCAAAGTCTTTCCTGATCCCAGCTCTGTTCATCTTGGCTTCTTTTAAAAACACAGCAAGCAAGGGTTACTCCAAGCGGAGTCTCCCTTTTTTCCAAAAATTGGGCCCACACACACCCACCCCTTCAGTGGCAGCAGTTGTGCCCCAGTTGTACACTTCACAGCTAGATTTGCATCAAGCACATTCAAAAATACGCCATTCTTATCCGTCCCCAGGATGACACCGGGGTAGGTAGCAAAGTCTTTCCTGATCCCAGCTCTGTTTATCTTGGCTTCTTTTAAAAACACAGCAAGCAAGGGTTACTCCAAGCGGAGTCTCCCTTTTTTCCAAAAATTGGGCCACACAGACACCCACCCCATCAGTGGCAGCACTTGGGCCCTAGTTGCAAACAGGATGTTTTGATTTGCATCAAGCACATTCAAAAATACGCCATTCTTATCCGTCCCCAGGATGACACCGGGGTACGTAGATAAAGTCTTTGCTGATCCATGACTTGTTCATCTTGGCTTCTTTTAAAAACAATGTAAGCAAGGGTTACTCCAAGCGGAGTCTCCCTTTTTTTCCAAAAATTGGGCCACACAGACACCCACCCCATCAGTGGCAGCACTTGGGCCCTAGTTGCAAACAGGATGTTTTGATTTGCATCAAGCACATTCAAAAATACGCCATTCTTATCCGTCCCCAGGATGACACCGGGGTAGGTAGCAAAGTCTTTCCTGATCCCAGCTCTGTTCATCTTGGCTTCTTTTAAAAACACAGCAAGCAAGGGTTACTCCAAGCGGAGTCTCCCTTTTTTCCAAAAATTGGGCCCACACACACCCACCCCTTCAGTGGCAGCAGTTGTGCCCCAGTTGTACACTTCACAGCTAGATTTGCATCAAGCACATTCAAAAATACGCCATTCTTATCCGTCCCCAGGATGACACCGGGGTAGGTAGCAAAGTCTTTCCTGATCCCAGCTCTGTTCATCTTGGCTTCTTTTAAAAACACAGCAAGCAAGGGTTACTCCAAGCGGAGTCTCCCTTTTTTCCAAAAATTGGGCCACACAGACACCCACCCCATCAGTGGCAGCACTTGGGCCCTAGTTGCAAACAGGATGTTTTGATTTGCATCAAGCACATTCCAAATCCACAAGCATTTACTCTCCCCAGGATGACACAGGGGTAGTAAATTCCTTCTGGATCCATGACTTGTTCATTTTGATGAACGTCAGTCTGTCCACATTGTCACTGGACAGACGCGTGCGCTTATCTGTCAGCACACACCCAGCAGCACTGAATACACGTTCAGAGACAACGCTGGCAGCTGGACACGACAAAATCTCCAAGGCGTAACTGGAGAGCTCTGGCCATTTTTCTATGTTTGAAGCCCAAAAGGAGCAAGGCTCCAGTTGCACAGTCATGGCATCGATGTTCATTTGGAGATACTCCTGTATCATCCTCTCCAGCCGTTGAGTATGTGTCAGACTTGTTGTCTCTGGTGGCCTTGCAAAAGAGGGTCTAAAAAAATTATGAAAAGATTCCATAAAATTGCTGTTACCGGCACCAGATACGGTCCTACTGGTACGGGTAGACTGGTGAAGATGACGAGACCGTCCCATGTTTGTCAAGTTACAACTGGGAGATTCCCTCCCTGCACCTGCACGGTTGTTTGGTGGAAAAGCCGAGCTAAGATCGAGTAACAGCTTCTGCTGATACTCCTGCATACGTGCGTCCCTTTCTATGGCTGGAATTATGTCACAAAATTTGGACTTGTACCGGGGATCTAATAGTGTGGCAATCCAGTAGTCATCATCACTTCTAATTTTGACAATACGACTGTCATGTTGGAGGTAGTGCAACAAGAAGGCACTGATGTGTCTTGCGCAGCCATGCGGACCAAGTCCACGCTGTGTTTGTGGCATAGAGGTGCTAACCGTTCTTTCTTCCTCTGACATCTCCCCCCAACCTCTTTCAACTGAAATTTGACCAAGGTCTCCCTCATCCGCTGAGTCTTCCATGTCCATGGACAGTTCGTCCTCCATTTCTTCATGTTCTCCTGCACCTTGCTCAACATTTCGCCTGCTACTATGCGCCCTTGTCGATCCCTGTTCCCCATGGTCCCATGCCTGCTGTGTTGGTGATGATGAACGTCTGGATCTTGGTGATGTTGTTGTCCCTTGCACATATGAATCCTCCTGTAGTTCCTCCCCTTCATGTTGTCCCACCCCTTGACTCCGAATAGTGTTTAGCGTGTGCTCCAGCATGTAAATGACTGGAATCGTCATGCTGATAATGGCATTGTCAGAGCTAAACATATTCGTCGCCATGTCGAAACTGTGCAGAAGGGTGCATAGGTCCTTGATCTGAGACCACTCCATCAGGGTGATCTGCCCCACCTCTGCATCTCGTTGGCCCAGGCTATACGTCATGACGTATTGCACCAGGGCTCTGCGGTGCTGCCACAGTCGCTGTAACATGTGTAGAGTTGAATTCCAGCGTGTCGCCACATCGCATTTCAGGCGATGAACCGGCAGGCCGAAAGACTTCTGGAGCGATGCAAGTCGCTCAGCTGCGGCGCTTGAACGCCGGAAGTGAGCAGACAGTTTTCGTGCCCTGTTCAGAAGGCCATCTAGGCCGGGATAGTGTGTTAAAAATTGCTGCACGACAAGGTTCAACACGTGAGCCATACAAGGTACGTGTGTCACCTTGCCCAGGCGAAGGGCCGCACCCAGGTTTGCAGCATTGTCGCACACGGCCTTACCAGGCTGCAGGTTGAGTGGAGACAACCATTTATTAAACTCGGACCGCAGAGCTGACCACAACTCCTCAGCTGTGTGACTCTTATTACCAAGACATGTCAAGCTAAAGACCGCCTGATGCCGTTGCGCTCGGCTGCCAGCATAGTAATGAGGCGTGCGTGATTCCTTCTGCGCAGTGAGAACGCTGGTGGCCTGACCAGGCAGGCTTGGGGCGGAGGTGGAGGACCCAGATGAGGTGGAGGATGCAGAAGCTGTGGCGGAACTTGGACAGACAGAGGATTGACACACAAGTCGTGGGGACGGCAAGACTTGTGCAGCAGACCCTTCACCATCTATCACCATAGTTACCCAGTGCCCAGTCAGCGACATGTAACGTCCCTGTCCATGCTTACTGGTCCAAGTATCGGTGGTGAAATGCACCCGTTCACACACAGAGTTTCTCAAGGAAGCGGTGATGTTGTGTGCGACATGCTGGTGTAGCGCGGGCACACCTTTCTTAGAGAAGTAGTGGCGACTAGGCATCTGGTACTGGGGCACAGCGACAGACATAAGGTCTCTAAAATCCTGTGTGTCCACTAGGCGGAAAGGCAGCATTTCGGTAGCCAACAGCTTACAGAGGGATAGAGTCAACCTCTTAGCTTTGTCATGGGTCGGAGGAAGTGGCCTTTTATTTGACCACATCTGAGGGACAGAGATCTGGCTGCTGTGTGTAGACGGTGTTGAGTAGGTTGTCCCTGGAAAAATGCAGGTTTGTGAGGAAAGTGCAGGCGGAGACATGATGTTGCCTTCATCCAACGTTGGTGCTATCGATGTCTGAGAGAGCTGTACACACTCACTTGTTTCCCCTTCCAAACCAACTGACGACCTTACAAGCAAACTGCCTGTTGCGGTTACAGTGGTGGAAGTTTTGCGTGGAAAAACAGGTGTGACAGCTGTCCCCACAGTCCTAGAAGATGAAGAGCGCGCGGATGCACTGGAAGGGGCGGGCGGTGGATGGTTCGCTCCGCTAGCCGGCATTGCAGCACGGTGAGCTTCCCACCGGGACTTATGATATTTATTCATGTGACGATTCATGGAAGAAGTTGTCAAACTGCTGAGGTTTTGACCTCTACTAACAGAATCATGACAAATGTTACATATCACATGAGTTGGGCGATCTTTTTCGATGTGAAAAAAGGCCCAGGCTAGGCAAGGCTTAGAGGCCATGCGACCTGTTGATCCACCCCGAATAATGCTCATAGGCAGAGTGGTGGCTGAGGATGCAGTTGTAGACGTGCTACCAGTGCTCCGACTCTGTCCAGGAAGGCGCAAGGTAACTTCGTCGTCGGTTGCATCCTCCTCCACCGCCTCTGTTGACCTCCTCGAGTGCCTGACTGGGGGTTGACAGTAGGTGGGATCTAGAACGTCATCATCAATTGTTGTGTTTGCACTCCCCTCCCCCTCAGACCGAGCCTCTTCTTGCCCTGACCGAATATTTAAGTTGTCATCCCAATCGGGTATCTGCGTCTCATCTTCATCAGTATGTTCCTCATTGTCTATAACCACAGGTGTTACAGTTTGTGACAAAGGGTCAACATTATGCTCAGAAACTTGGTCCTCACGGCCTGAATCTGAGTCACAAAGGTTCTGGGCATCACTGCAGACCATTTCCTGTTCTGTACTCACTGTAGCTTGGGAGCAGACCTCTGATTCCCAGGCTATAGTGTGACTGAACAGCTCTGCAGACTCAGCCATCTCAGTTCCACCATACTGTGCAGGGCTGATGGAGACTTCAGAGCTGGGAGAAATCAAGTGTGATTGGGATGACAACTCAGAGGAATGGTGTTTTTTGGATGCGGTACTTGAAGTGGCTGAGAGGGCACTTGTTGGACCACTTGAGATCCATTCAAGCATTTTCCTTTTTTGCCCATCATCTACCTTTGTTCCTCTTGTTCGTGTCCGTAAAAAAGGGAGCACATCGGATTGTCCACAATAAGTAGTAGACATCTTACTTTTGCTAGTAGATGGTCTATCTTCAGCAGATGATAATGGAGCTTTGCCACCTTCCCCACTGACAAAACATTTTTTGCCTTTTCCACCACGCCTCTTCCCCTTTCCACCAGCATCTGTCATTTTGCCACTCATGTTGATTGCGACAAGATTGTGGACTGAAAATGTGGTAGTAAAAATTGAGAGGTGGTGAAGATTGCAGTGGTGGTCTAGCTTTATTAACAGCAGAATAATAAAGAATAAATATCCCTGACAATGTAACTTAGTTATAATTCGTTGGAGTGTGCAACGCAGGCAGACGTGCTGCAAATGTCTTGGCACTAGTGGGACTATAGCAAAGTCCAATAGCCACGTATAGGATGCCACTAGGTACACTGAGTGTTTGCTAGTATAATGGCTTCGTTATAATTTGTTGTAGTGTGCAACGCAGGCAGATGCGCTCTGCAAATGTCTTGGCACTAGTGGGACTATAGCAAAGTCCAATAGCCACGTATAGGATGCCACTAGGTACACTGAGTGTGTGCTAGTATAATGGCTTCGTTATAATTAGTTGGAATGTGCAACGCAGGCAGATGCGCTCTGCAAATGTCTTGGCACTAGTGGGACTATAGCAAAGTCCAATAGCCACGTATAGGATGCCACTAGGTACACTGAGTGTTTGCTAGTATAATGGCTTCGTTATAATTTGTAGTAGTGTGCAACGCAGGCAGATGCGCTCTGCAAATGTCTTGGCACTAGTGGGACTATAGCAAAGTCCAATAGCCACGTATAGGATGCCACTAGGTACACTGAGTGTGTGCTAGTATAATGGCTTCGTTATAATTAGTTGGAGTGTGCAACGCAGGCAGATGCGCTCTGCAAATGTCTTGGCACTAGTGGGACTATAGCAAAGTCCAATAGCCACGTATAGGATGCCACTAGGTACACTGAGTGTGTGCTAGTATAATGGCTTCGTTATAATTAGTTGGAGTGTGCAACGCAGGCAGATGCGCTCTGCAAATGTCTTGGCACTAGTGGGACTATAGCAAAGTCCAATAGCCACGTATAGGATGCCACTAGGTACACTGAGTGTTTGCTAGTATAATGGCTTCGTTATAATTAGTTGGAGTGTGCAACGCAGGCAGATGCGCTCTGCAAATGTCTTGGCACTAGTGGGACTATAGCAAAGTCCAATAGCCACGTATAGGATGCCACTAGGTACACTGAGTGTTTGCTAGTATAATGGCTTCGTTATAATTAGTTGGAGTGTGCAACGCAGGCAGATGCGCTCTGCAAATGTCTTGGCACTAGTGGGACTATAGCAAAGTCCAATAGCCACGTATAGGATGCCACTAGGTACACTGAGTGTTTGCTAGTATAATGGCTTCGTTATAATTTGTTGTAGTGTGCAACGCAGGCAGATGCGCTCTGCAAATGTCTTGGCACTAGTGGGACTATAGCAAAGTCCAATAGCCACGTATAGGATGCCACTAGGTACACTGAGTGTGTGCTAGTATAATGGCTTCGTTATAATTAGTTGGAGTGTGCAACGCAGGCAGATGCGCTCTGCAAATGTCTTGGCACTAGTGGGACTATAGCAAAGTCCAATAGCCACGTATAGGATGCCACTAGGTACACTGTGTGTTTGCTAGTATAATGGCTGAGTTTAAAAAACTTGGAGTGTGCAATGCAGGCAGATGTGCTCTGCTAATGTCTTTGCACTAGTGGGACTATAGCAAAGTCCAATAGCCACGTATAGGATGCCACTAGGTACACTGAGTGTTTGCTAGTATAATGGCTTCGTTATAATTAGTTGGAGTGTGCAACGCAGGCAGATGCGCTCTGCAAATGTCTTGGCACTAGAGGGACTATAGCAAAGTCCAATAGCCACGTATAGGATGCCACTAGGTACACTGAGTGTTTGCTAGTATAATGGCTTCGTTATAATTAGTTGGAGTGTGCAACGCAGGCAGATGCGCTCTGCAAATGTCTTGGCACTAGAGGGACTATAGCAAAGTCCAATAGCCACGTATAGGATGCCACTAGGTACACTGAGTGTGTGCTAGTATAATGGCTTCGTTATAATTAGTTGGAGTGTGCAACGCAGGCAGATGCGCTCTGCAAATGTCTTGGCACTAGAGGGACTATAGCAAAGTCCAATAGCCACGTATAGGATGCCACTAGGTACACTGAGTGTGTGCTAGTATAATGGCTTCGTTATAATTAGTTGGAGTGTGCAACGCAGGCAGATGCGCTCTGCAAATGTCTTGGCACTAGAGGGACTATAGCAAAGTCCAATAGCCACGTATAGGATGCCACTAGGTACACTGAGTGTGTGCTAGTATAATGGCTTCGTTATAATTAGTTGGAGTGTGCAACGCAGGCAGATGCGCTCTGCAAATGTCTTGGCACTAGTGGGACTATAGCAAAGTCCAATAGCCACGTATAAGATGCCACTAGGTACACTGAGTGTTTGCTAGTATAATGGCTTCGTTATAATTAGTTGGAGTGTGCAACGCAGGCAGATGCGCTCTGCAAATGTCTTGGCACTAGTGGGACTATAGCAAAGTCCAATAGCCACGTATAGGATGCCACTAGGTACACTGAGTGTTTGCTAGTATAATGGCTTCGTTATAATTAGTTGGAGTGTGCAACGCAGGCAGATGCGCTCTGCAAATGTCTTGGCACTAGTGGGACTATAGAAAAGTCCAATAGCCACGTATAGGATGCCACTAGGTACACTGAGTGTTTGCTAGTATAATGGCTGAGTTTAAAAAACTTGGAGTGTGCAATGCAGGCAGATGTGCTCTGCTAATGTCTTTGCACTAGTGGGACTATAGCAAAGTCCAATAGCCACGTATAGGATGCCACTAGGTACACTGAGTGTTTGCTAGTATAATGGCTGAGTTTAAAAAACTTGGAGTGTGCAATGCAGGCAGATGTGCTCTGCTAATGTCTTTGCACTAGTGGGACTATAGCAAAGTCCAATAGCCACGTATAGGATGCCACTAGGTACACTGAGTGTTTGCTAGTAAAATTGCTTAGTTTAAAAAACTTGGAGTGTGCAATGCAGGCAGATGTGCTCTGCAAATGTCTTGGCCCTAGTGGGACTATAGCAAAGTCCAATAGCCACGTATAGGATGCCACTAGGTACACTGAGTGTGTGCTAGTATAATGGCTTCGTTATAATTAGTTGGAGTGTGCAACGCAGGCAGATGCGCTCTGCAAATGTCTTGGCACTAGTGGGACTATAGCAAAGTCCAATAGC
Organism: Anomaloglossus baeobatrachus; assembly: GCF_048569485.1. Classification (NCBI taxonomy): domain Eukaryota; kingdom Metazoa; phylum Chordata; class Amphibia; order Anura; family Aromobatidae; genus Anomaloglossus; species Anomaloglossus baeobatrachus. The sequence continues at coordinate 158,223,468 of NC_134358.1, read as the reverse complement.
CACGTATAGGATGCCACTAGGTACACTGAGTGTTTGCTAGTATAATGGCTTCGTTATAATTTGTTGTAGTGTGCAACGCAGGCAGATGCGCTCTGCAAATGTCTTGGCACTAGTGGGACTATAGCAAAGTCCAATAGCCACGTATAGGATGCCACTAGGTACACTGAGTTTGTGCTAGTATAATGGCTTCGTTATAATTAGTTGGAGTGTGCAACGCAGGCAGATGCGCTCTGCAAATGTCTTGGCACTAGTGGGACTATAGCAAAGTCCAATAGCCACGTATAGGATGCCACTAGGTACACTGAGTGTTTGCTAGTATAATGGCTTCGTTATAATTAGTTGGAGTGTGCAACGCAGGCAGATGCGCTCTGCAAATGTCTTGGCACTAGTGGGACTATAGCAAAGTCCAATAGCCACGTATAGGATGCCACTAGGTACACTGAGTGTTTGCTAGTATAATGGCTTGGTTATAATTTGTTGTAGTGTGCAACGCAGGCAGATGCGCTCTGCAAATGTCTTGGCACTAGTGGGACTATAGCAAAGTCCAATAGCCACGTATAGGATGCCACTAGGTACACTGAGTGTGTGCTAGTATAATGGCTTCGTTATAATTAGTTGGAGTGTGCAACGCAGGCAGATGCGCTCTGCAAATGTCTTGGCACTAGTGGGACTATAGCAAAGTCCAATAGCCACGTATAGGATGCCACTAGGTACACTGAGTGTTTGCTAGTATAATGGCTTCGTTATAATTAGTTGGAGTGTGCAACGCAGGCAGATGCGCTCTGCAAATGTCTTGGCACTAGTGGGACTATAGCAAAGTCCAATAGCCACGTATAGGATGCCACTAGGTACACTGAGTGTTTGCTAGTATAATGGCTTCGTTATAATTTGTTGTAGTGTGCAACGCAGGCAGATGCGCTCTGCAAATGTCTTGGCACTAGTGGGACTATAGCAAAGTCCAATAGCCACGTATAGGATGCCACTAGGTACACTGAGTGTGTGCTAGTATAATGGCTTCGTTATAATTAGTTGGAGTGTGCAACGCAGGCAGATGCGCTCTGCAAATGTCTTGGCACTAGTGGGACTATAGCAAAGTCCAATAGCCACGTATAGGATGCCACTAGGTACACTGAGTGTTTGCTAGTATAATGGCTTCGTTATAATTAGTTGGAGTGTGCAACGCAGGCAGATGCGCTCTGCAAATGTCTTGGCACTAGTGGGACTATAGCAAAGTCCAATAGCCACGTATAGGATGCCACTAGGTACACTGTGTGTTTGCTAGTATAATGGCTGAGTTTAAAAAACTTGGAGTGTGCAATGCAGGCAGATGTGCTCTGCTAATGTCTTTGCACTAGTGGGACTATAGCAAAGTCCAATAGCCACGTATAGGATGCCACTAGGTACACTGAGTGTTTGCTAGTAAAATTGCTTCGTTATAATTTGTTGGAGTGTGCAACGCAGGCAGATGCGCTCTGCAAATGTCTTGGCCCTAGTGGGACTATAGCAAAGTCCAATAGCCACGTATAGGATGCCACTAGGTACAGAGTGTTTGCTAGTATAATGGCTGAGTTTAAAAAACTTGGAGTGTGCAATGCAGGCAGATGTGCTCTGCAAATGTCTTTGCACTAGTGGGACTATAGCAAAGTCCAATAGCCACAGATAGGATGCCACTAGGTACACTGAGTGTTTGCTAGTTTAATGGCTTAGTTAGAATGAGTTGGAGTGTGCAGAGGACAAGAGGGTACAGTGGCAGGATTGTGGTGCTCTGGGTAGAGGAATGGAAGCCTGCCTTTCTATTCCCTCCTAATGGTGAAATGCAGGGAGGAAATCCCTGACCTTGGCTACACAGACGCTGTTGCTGTTTGCAGGACCTGTCACCTATGGCTCTCTGACCCTGCCGGTACGAGCCCTTAAAAGGACTGCTAGAATGTGCTCTCCCTAAGCTGTCTAACGCTGTGTATGCAGCGCATACAGCTGTATCGGCGATAGGACAAAGGACGGAACTGCGACAGTGATGTCTGACACCAAAGACGCAGAAGGCAGATAATGGCGATCGTGAAGAAAATGTACGGTTTTATAATGCAGGGACATGTGACATGCAGATCCTATCACACATGCCGTTGCTTCTCTGCCTCAAAGTCCACTTAGGTGTGTGTGTGTGTCTGTGATTGGCTGACATGCTGGCCAGCCCCACAAGACGCGCGCGCTTAGGGAAGGAAGACAAGAAAAAAAAAAAAAAAATGGCGATCGCCATTATAGAAACAGCAGTGATCTGAAGGCGCTGTTCACGCACACTATACACTGAAATGTGATAATAGTTTGATTCACAGAGTGACTTACACTATTACAGCAGAAACCAAGCTAAGATTTAGCTGTTTTTTGGCTGCTAGAACCGTTCTCGAACGTTTCTAGAACTATCGAGCTTTTGCAAAAAGCTCGAGTTCTAGTTCGATCTAGAACATGCCCCAAAATCACTCGAGCCTAGAACTGGAGAACCACGAACCACGAACCGCGCTCATCTCTAGTCTTGGGTGTTGTGCCCCTGATCTTTTAAGTCATGAACGATGCCCCTGAAAAACACATCATCCAGAGGTCATGCAAATCTAAAGTAATCTATATGATTATGAAGAAAAACCTTAACAGAAATATTGAGGTCATAATAATTATTATTATTATTATTATTTATTATTATTTATTTATAGAGCACCATTAATTCCATGGTGCTGTACATGAGAAGGGGGTTACATACAAAATACGTATACAAGTTACAGTAGACAGACTAGTACAGAGGGAAGAGGGCCCTACCCTTGCGGGCTTACATTCTATAGGATTATGGGGAGGAGACAATAGGTGGGGTGTAGGTCAGGCGGCAGCTCCGCACGGTGGTCGGGCGGCAGCTCCGCACGGTGGTCGGGCGGCAGCTCCGCACGGTGGTCGGGCGGCAGCTCCGCACGGTGGTCGGGCGGCAGCTGCGCACGGTGGTCGGGCGGCAGCTCCGCACGGTGGTCGGGCGGCAGCTCCGCACGGTGGTCGGGCGGCAGCTCCGCACGGTGGTCAGGCGGCAGCTCCGCACGGTGGTCGGGCGGCAGCGAGTTCATTGTAGATTGTAGGCATTTCTGAACAGGTGCGTTTTCAGGTTCCGTTTGAAGTTTGCAAGGGTAGGGGATAGTCTGACGTGTTGAGGCAGCGAGTTCCAGGAGACTGGGGATGCTCGGGAGAAGTCTTGGAGTCGGTTGTGTGAGGAGCGAATGAGAGAGGAGGAGAGGAGGAGATTATAATAATAATAATAATAATATAATAAACCCATAGATTTAGAAGAGTAGGACCACACAGAATGGCATCCACATACTAATATGAGAGTAGTTCTTTTGTTTACTGAGACATTACTTTAGCAGTCATAAACCTATCCATGTAGTGTTGACTAGTAATAAGTGAATCTGCCAAAATTTGAATTCTGTCATGAAACTGAAATGACACAAAAGGGGGGCACAAATGGTGTCTTATCCGGTGGTACCAAAAAGAATTTAATTAGGTGCACTAACCTGGTGCAGTTGGGTTATAAACACAACCACTAAAACCACATGATGAAGATGGCTGCTGCAGAACCCAGGAGGATAGCGTTGGAGGAGATGGATAAAAAGGTTTAATCCGCGCTGCCAGAAGAAGATCACATAAGATCAATGGGGATTAAGACATCAGATTTTATTGTTTTACGCGTTTCGGACCTGTATAACCCCTTTATCAGGAACATTTTGTGAAGTGCACTTGTTCTTGCTGCAGAAAAGCAACCCTACAACATGATGCTGCCAACTCCATGTTTCACAGTTGGGATGGTGTTTTTAGGCCTTTTTCCTCCAAACATAACGATGGTGATTATGGCCAAACAGTGCAATTTAAGTTTCGTCAAACCACAGGATATGTCTCCAAAAATGAAGGTCTTTGTTCCTGTGTGCATTTGCAAACATTAATCTGGATTTTTTAATGTTTCTTTTGGAGTAATAGCTTCTTCCTGGTAGAGTGACCTGTCAGCCCATGTTGATACAGTACTTGTTTCACTGTGGATAATGACACAATCCACATATCTGACCAAAGCACATGCATCTCTGGTACACAGAAGCCGTCTCCTTCCTGAGCGGTATGATGGCTGGACATTCCCATCTTGTTTGTACTTGCATAAATTGTTTGTACAGATGAATGAGTTTCCTTCAAGTTCTCTTACTGAGATCTTGGCTCTTTTTTTTTCCTTTCCCATGATGCTACACAAAGAAGCAGTGTGTTTCAGTTGTGCATTAAAATACATTAAAATACAATAAAATATATCCACAGGTGTGTCTCTAATTAACTCAGATGAATGCTTGTGTGTCATTTTAGATAGTGTATGTACTTTTGGTTTCAACTGTACATTATTACAAGTCAGATCCAATGCGCGCGCAGTAAAATGATATAATACTATTTTTGTGTCCCTTCCTTTCTTTGCTGTAGCTTTGTAACATTCAAGGTAAGATTATAGGACCAGGAACAATAGAACAAATACTATTTGTGACTGTTCATGATTCACCATAGTAAGAGAAGATATATAGCTGCCAGAAATTTCTCTTTTCTGGTCTGTGGAAACAAAGGATTGAATAGTGTCTACACTTGTTTTCTCCAAGAGCAGACATTGTGGACCTCACATGTCAATACTAGAGATGAGCGAACCGGTCGTGGTTCGGCTCGAGTTCGGTTCGCCGAACGGAGGCCTCGTTCGAGTTCGGTTCGTCGAACGTTCGACGAACCGAACTCGAACCTATAGGCTATAATGGGAGGCAATCACAAACACATAAAAATGCATGATAAATGTACACAAACAGTTAATAAACATTGCCATAACACTTACCGGTCCCCGCGATCCCTCCTGCACTCTGTCTCCTGCCGCTATTCCATCCGATGATCGCTGAATCCTCCCGGTGACCAGCACTGCCAGCAGCGATGCAGGACCTATCGTGACGTCAAAATAGCCATGTGACCAGTCACGTGGCTATTATCTCATTGGCTACAGACTGGTCACATGACTATGACGCGTCATGTAGGACCTGTCATTGCACTCTCCGGTACATGGTGCACATATGTGTATCGCCGTGTACCGGCGACATGCTCTAGCACACGGTCGACTCCCCGTTCCATTAGGGACCGGCTGACACAGCCGGTCATTAACGGAGATCACCGTTGCCATAGCAACGCAGATAGCAGTGACGTCACCGCTAACCGCGGCTCCGAGAGCACCGTTGCTATGGTAACGCGTCTGTCAGCGTTACCGCTGTTACCGCTGACAGCCAGCAGCACTGATCTCTCACGGAGTGAAGGCTGCACGCTGCTTCCCGATTGTAGTGAGGATTGTAGTGAGGATGAGGTGCCCCAGCTCATCAAGTGATAGTAGTGAGGATTATAGTGAGGATGACTAGTAGTGAGGATTGTATTGAGGATGAGGTGCCCCAGCTCATCAAGTGATAGTAGTGAGGATTATAGTGAGGATGACTACTAGTGAGGATTGTAGTGAGGATGAGGTGCAACAGCTCATCAAGTGATGAGCTGGGGCACCTCATCCTCACTACAATCCTCACTACAATCCTGAAGTGCAGTTTCTTCAAATTCATTTAAAGGCACTTGGAACGCTGAAATTGCTGCTTATAATTTAAGCCTCTATTAAAAACCTTTTTGCTTATGGATTGAAAAAAACTCTCCAGGTATCTGAAAAATCATATTGCAGTGATAGTTTCAATTGGCATTAGATATCATATGCCTTGAAGCATCACTTAATATACTATACTAGATTTAATAATTGCTCTACTACCGGCCGGGGTACTGCAACCAGACACCTGGTATCTGTTTGCTGCACTATCAATTACTTATTCTTTATTTTTACTTTTATTTTTATTTCTACCATATGTGGTTTATTCTTCTTTCTTTTTCCTTGTTCTATTGTGTGAATTGTTTTGAATAAATTTGTGTCTAAAACAAGGATAGCAATAAAAAGTATAAAATATTAATAAAAAAACCTCTTATCAGCGCTGGTTTATTGGGGATTTATTGGGCTGACAGGGGATAATAAAGATGGAGTCTCTAATGTGTCTGTGTATTTATTTCTATTAAAGTATTTTTTCTCTGTGTGGTGTCTTTTTTTTTAACCCTTTATTGGAGATTCTTAATGGCCGGGTCAAACGAGCCTGACATTAAGATTCTCTGGCTTATTACTGGCTAGTAAAACAAAGCCAGTATTAACTCATGATTACCCAACAAGCCACCCGGCTCCAGGGCTGTTGGAAGAGTTGAATACAGCGCCAGAATTTCAGTCCGCTGCCGTCCCAGAAAATGGCGCTCTCATAGAAGCGCCATTTTCTGGGACGGCAGCGGACTGAAATTCGCAGCAGAGGCGCCCAGAAACCTCGGGCTAACCTGTGCCACGGATTCCAATCCCCAGCTGCCTAGTTGTACCTGGCTGGACACAAAAATGGGGCAAAGCCCACGCCATTTGTTTTTTAATTATTTCATGAAATAATTAAAAAAAAACGGGCTTCCCTATATTTTTGGTTCCCAGCCGGGTACAAATAGGCAACTGGGGGTTGGAGGCAGCCCGTGGCTGCCTGCTGTACCTGGCTAGCATACAAAAATATGGCGAAGCCCACGTCATTTTTTTGGTGGGCAAAAAACTTCTGCATACAGTCCTGGATGGAGTATGCTGAGCCTTGTAGTTCTGAAGCTGCTGTCTGCTCTTCTCCATACAGACAGACAGCAGCTGCAGAACTACAAGGCTCAGCATACTCCATCCAGGACTGTATGCAGAAGTTTTTTGCCTCCTGAAAAAATTATGTGGGCTTCGCCATATTTTTGTATGCTAGCCAGGTACAGCAGGCAGGTACGGCTGCCCCCAACCCCCAGTTGCCTATTTGTACCCGGCTGGGAACCAAAAATAAAGGGAAGCCCTTTTTTTATTATTTCATGAATTTCATGAAATAATTAGAAAACAAATGACGTAGTCTTCGCCCCATTTTTGTGTCCAGCCAGGTACAACTAGGCAGCTGGGGATTGGAATCAGGTTGGCCTGAGCTTTCTGGGCCCCACTGCTGCGAATTGCAGTCTGCAGCCACCTCAGAAAATGGCACTTTCATAGAAGCGCCATCTTCTGGCGCTGTATCCAACTCTTCCAGCACCTGCCTGCTATACCTGGCTAGCATACAAAAATATGGCGAAGCTCACGTCCTTTTTTTGTAGTTTTTTGGCAAAAAAAATAAAAAATGCTTCCCTGGATTTTCCATTGCCAGTGAAGGTAACACCAAGCAGTGGGGGTTAGCAGCCAGTAGCTGCTTGGATTACCCTTAGCTAGCAATACAAAAAATGCAGCGGGAGCCCATATATAGTTTTTTTAATTATTTATTTAAATAACTAAAAATAAAATGGGCTTCCCTGTATTTTGATTGCTGGACATCACAGTGCTGTAAAAATAAATCTTTAAAAAAATGACGTAGCGCTCCGCGGTATTTTTGTTTTCATATGTGACCAGTAGAGATGAGCATATGTTCAAATCGAACTGTTCGCCAATTTCAAATTTGAGTTGTTTTGGGCGATGTTCGAGTTAGCTCATGTCACTGCACTGCTCTCCCAGCCAATGGGGAACATCCTGCTCTTCATTGACTGGGACAGTGTGGATCGTCATGACAACCCCTTGGATTACACCAGACCTGGATTTGTTTTTCTTTCTAATAAATTGGTTAAAGAGGGAATGTATTGGGGAGTGTTTTTTCAAAAATTAATGTGTTTGTCGTCTATTTTTTTTTATTACTGACTGGGTTGGTGATGTCGGGTATCCGATAGACGCCTGACCTCACCAACCCCAGGGCTTGATGCCAGGTGACGTTACACATCTGGTATTAACCCCATATATTACCCCGTTTGCCACCGCACCAGGGCAATGGATGACCTGGGGCGAAGCACCAGGATTGGCACATCTAATGGATGCGCCACTTCTGGGGCGGCTGCGGCCTGCTATTTTTAGGCTGGGGAGAGTCCAATAACCATGGACCTCCCTAGTCTGAGAATATCAGACCCCAGCTGTCTGCTTTACCTTGGCTGGTGATCCAATTTTGGGGGGGGGGGCCTACGTGTTTTTTTTTTAAAATGATTTATTTAATTTAAAATAACAGCGTGGGGTGCCTCAGTTTTGGATTACCAGCCAAGGTGAGGTTGCCAGCTGTGGTCTGCAGGCTGCAGCCGTCTGCTTTACCCTAGCTGGCTACAAAAATAGGGGGAACCCTACGTCATTTTTTTTTTCATTTTTTTGGCTAAATACAAAGCTAAGCACCCCTTAGTGCCACATGAAAGGCACCAAAGGGTGCTCCACTTTTTCTCCACTTTTTCTCCATTTTTTCTCCACTTTTTCTCCATTTTTCTCACAAAAAACTTCACAAATTTCTCCAATTAACACTCCACAATTCTCCAAATTTTCTCCAATTCCACAATTCTCCACTTTTTCTCCACTTTTTCTCCACTTTTTCTCCAATTTTCTCACACTTTTTTCTCCACTTTTTCTCCACTTTTTCTACATTTTTTCTCCATTTTTTTCCCACTTTTTCTCCACTTTTTCTCCACTTTTCTCCACTTTTTCTACATTTTTTTCTCCATTTTTTCTCCACTTTTTCTCCACTTTTTCTCCACTTTTTCTCCACTTTTTCTCCATTTTTTTCTCCATTTTTTTTCCACTTTTTCTCCACTTTTTCTCCACTTTTTCTCCACTTTTTTCCAATTTTTTCTCCACTTTTTCTCCACTTTTTTCTCCACTTTTTCTCCACTTTTTCTCCACTTTTTCTCCTTTTTTTCTCCATTTTTTTCTCCACTTTTTCTCCACTTTTTCTCCACTTTTTCTCCATTTTTTTTCTCCACTTTTTCTCCACTTTTTCTCCACTTTTTCTCCACTTTTTCTCCACTTTTTCTCCACTTTTTTTCTCCACTTTTTCTCCACTTTTTCTCCGTTCTTTTTTCTCCACTTTTTTTTCCACTTTTTTCCCAATTTTTCTCCACTTCTTCTCCACTTTTTCTCCATTTTTTTCTCCATTTTTTCTCCACTTTTTCTCCACTTTTTCTCCACTTTTCTCCACTTTTTCTCCACTTTTTCTCCACTTTTTTCTCCACTTTTTCTCCACTTTTTCTCCACTTTTTCTCCATTTTTTCTCCTCTTTTTCTCCACTTTTCTCTCCACTTTTTCTCCACTTTTTCTCCACTTTTTCTCCATTTTTTCTCCTCTTTTTCTCCACTTTTCTCTCCACTTTTTCTCCACTTTTTCTCCACTTATTCTCCACTTATTCTCCACTTTTTCTCCACTTTTTCTCCACTTTTTCTCCACTTTTTCTCCACTTTTTCCCCACTTTTTCTCCATTTTTTCTCCATTTTTTTCTCCACTTTTTCTCCACTTTTTCTCCATTTTTTTCTTCACTTTTTCTCCACTTTTTCTCCACTTTTTCTCCATTTTTTCTCCATTTTTTCTCCTCTTTTTCTCCACTTTTCTCTCCACTTTTTCTCCACTTTTTCTCCACTTATTCTCCACTTATTCTCCACTTTTTCTCCACTTTTTCTCCACTTTTTCTCCACTTTTTCTCCATTTTTTTCTCCACTTTTTCTCCACTTTTTCTCCACTTTTTCTCCACTTTTACTCCACTTATTCTCCACTTATTCTCCATTTTTTATCCACTAAAGGCTACTTTACACACTGCGATATCGGTCCCGATATCGCTAGTGTGCGTACCCGCCCCCATCTGTTGCGCGACACGGGCATATCGCTGCCCGTGGCGCACAACATCGCCCAGAGCCGTCACACATACTTACCTGTCCGGCGACGTCGCTGTGACCGGCGAACCGCCTCCTTTCTAAGGGGGCGGTCCGTGCGGCGTCACAGCGTCGTCACTGAACCGCCGCCCAATCGCAGCGGAGGGGCGGAGATGAGCGGGACGTAACATCCCGCCCACCTCCTTCCTTCCGCATAGCGGCCGGGAGGCAGGTAGGGAGACGTTCCTCGCTCCTGCGGCGTCACACGCAGCGATGTGTGATGCCGCAGGAACGAGGAACAACCTCGTTACTGCTGAAGTAACGATAATTGGGAATGGACCCCCGTGTCGCCGATTAGCGATTTTTCACTGTTTTGCAACGATGCAAAATCGCTAATCGATGTCACACGCAACGGCATCGCTAATGCGGCCGGATGTGCGTCACGAATTCCGTGACCACAACGACTCCGCATTAGCGATGTCGTAGCGTGTAAAGCCCGCTTTATTCTCCACTTTTTCTCCACTTTTTCTCCACTTTTTCTCCATTTTTTCTCCATTTTTTCTCCACTTATTCTCCATTTTTTCTCCACTTATTCTCCACTTTTTCTCCACTTTTTCTCCACTTTTTCTCCGTTCTTTTTCTATAGTCGGTCTACCCATTAGCTCTGCCATGCATAGTGTAGCTCTACACCTACTGCACATGTTACTTTATAATTGACATCTCTTTCGTACCAGAGCTGTCTAAGCCTACTCTGACCCCATATTTGTCATTACTATATTGTCCTTGTACTGTATTATGACATTTGTATCATGTGTTTCATTTCTTGCTGTGTTGCAATTTTTTTGCTTCATCCCAATTGTACCTCTACATTGTTCGAGTTTATGTTATTGTTCTCTCACTCTTATGTGATACTGATTATTGTCATTTTTCATGATTATATGCAGATAAGTCCAATCTGACGAAGGCTCAGGCCGAAACGGCATTTGTAACTTGTTTTGGACAAAAACATATATGCTTATGAAAATTTTTTTTTTCTTAATACGGACCAATAAAGAGTGATTTTGCATTACTATCCGTTGTGACTTACTGACTTAGTCTGGGAGATTTAGAGTGCCGAGGTTACTCACTAATTTTATCTATTATTACCTCTGAGCACCTATATACCAGTGAGCAGAGCTTCCTCTACAGTAGTTCTCCTGATTAGGCATGCCCTTACCTCATGAGCAGGGCATTGCAGCTTTGGTAGCAACCATTACGACATGGACTCTGCTGCTGTGGACCCGAGAAGAGTGAGTGCAGATTCATTGCACCCACACTCCTCACATGAAGGGTCCGCACTCCTAGAAAATGGGGGATACGTTCCCTGAGTGTCTCCCCCCCATATTCTAGACGGTCCAGAGTCGTCGTGGGACCCCTTTATTTTTTTTCTTACAATAAATTGGTGAAAGAGGAAATGTTTTGGGGACTGTTTTTTCAAATAAATTTCTTTTGTCGATTTTTTTTTTTTGTTAGTACTGACAGTTTATGATGTTGGGTATCTAATAGACGCCATGACATCACAAACTGCTGGGCTTGATCTCAGGTTACTTTACAGCTAGTATCAACCCAATTTATTACCCCGTTTGCCACTGCACCAGGGCACGGGATGAGCTGGGGTGAAGCGCCAGGATTGGCGCATCTAGTGGATGCGCCACGTCTGGGGTGCCTGCGGCCTGCTATTTTTAGGCTGTGAAGGCCCAATAACTATGGACCTTCCCACCCTGAGAATACCAGACCACAGCTGTCCGCTTTACCTTGGCTGGTGATCCAATTTGAAGGGGACCCTACTTTTATTGTGTAATTATTAATATTTATAAAATAATTATAAAAAAGAGCCTGAGGGGACCACCACATTGGATCCCCAACCACGGTAAAGCTGCCAGCTGTGGTTTTCAGGCTACAGCCGTCTGCTTTACCCTAGCTGGCTATCAAAAATGGGGGGACCCAACGTCATTTTTTTTTTAACTATTTTTTAAATAGAAAAAATGAATGGGCTTCCCTGTATTTTGATTGCCAACCAAGGTAACGGCAGGCAGATGGGGGTGGCAACCCATAGCTGTCTGCTTTATCTGCGCTGAGAATCAAAAATACCGCGGAGCGCTACGTCATTTTTTTAAAGATTTATTTTTACAGCACTGTGATGTCCAGCAATCAAAATACAGGGAAGCCCATTTTATTTTTAGTTATTTAAATAAATAATTAAAAAAATATATATGGGCTCCCGCTGCATTTTTTGTATTGCTAGCTAAGGGTAATCCAAGCAGCTACTGGCTGCTAACCCCCACTGCTTGGTGTTACCTTCACTGGCAATGGAAAATCCAGGGAAGCATTTTTTATTTTTTTTGCCAAAAAAACTACAAAAAAAGGACGTGAGCTTCGCCATATTTTTGTATGCTAGCCAGGTATAGCAGGCAGGTGCTGGAAGAGTTGGATACAGCGCCAGAAGATGGCGCTTCTATGAAAGTGCCATTTTCTGAGGCGGCTGCAGACTGCAATTCGCAGCAGTGGGGCCCAGAAAGCTCAGGCCAACCTGTGCTGCGGATTCCAATCCCCAGGTGCCTAGTTGTACCTGGCTGGACACAAAAATGGGGCGAAGACTACGTCATTTGTTTTCTAATTATTTCATGAAATTCATGAAATAATAAAAAAAGGGCTTCCCTTTATTTTTGGTTCCCAGCCGGGTACAAATAGGCAACTGGGGGTTGGGGGCAGCTGTACCTGCCTGCTGTACCTGGCTAGCATACAAAAATATGGCGAAGCCCACATAATTTTTTCAGGGGGCAAAAAACTTCTGCATACAGTCCTGGATGGAGCCTTGTAGTTCTGCAGCTGCTGTCTGTCTGTATGGAGAAGAGCAGACAGCAGCTGCAGAACTACAAGGCTCAGCATACTCCATCCAGGACTGTATGCAGAATTTTTTTGCCCACCAAAAAAATGACGTGGGCTTCGCCATATTTTTGTATGCTAGCCAGGTACAGCAGGCAGCCACGGGCTGCCTCCAACCCCCAGTTGCCTATTTGTACCCGGCTGGGAACCAAAAATATAGGGAAGCCCGTTTTTTTTTAATTATTTCACTTATTTCATGAAATAATTAAAAAACAAATGACGTGGGCTTCGCCCCATTTTTGTGTCCAGCCGGGTACAACTAGGCAGCTGGGGATTGGAATCCGCAGCATAGGTTAGCCCGAGGTTTCTGGGCGCCTCTGCTGTGGATTTCAGTCCGCAGCCGTTCCAGAAAATGGCGCTCTCATAGAAGCGCCATCATCTGGCGCTGTATCCAACTCTTCCAACAGCCCTGGAGCCGGGTGGCTTGTTGGGTAATCATGAGTTAATACTGGCTTTGTTTTACTAGCCAGTATTAAGCCAGAGATTCTTAATGTCAGGCACGTTTGACCCGGCCATTAAGAATCTCCAATAAAGGGTTAAAAAAAAACACCACACAGAGAAAAAATACTTTAATAGAAATAAATACACAGACACATTAGAGACTCCATCTTTATTACCCCCTGTCAGCCCTCCATGATCCTGCTCTTCTGTCTTCTTTCTTTCTAGTGTAGTAGTAGTGACGATTGTAGTGAGGATGAGGTTCACCAGCTCATCACTTGGGGCTGGGGAACCTCATCCTCACTACAATCCTCACTACAATCGGGAAGCAGCGTGCAGCCTTCACTCCGTGAGTGATCAGTGCTGGCTGTTAGCGGTAACAGCGGTAACGCTGACAGACGCGATACCATAGCAACGGTGCTCTCGGAGCCGCGGTTAGCGGTGACGTCACCGCTAACTGCGTTGCTATGGTAACGGTGATCTCCGTTAATTACCGGCTGTGTCAGCCGGTCCCTAACGGAACGGGGAGTCGACCGTGTGCTAGAGCATGTCGCCGGTACACGGCGATACACATATGTGCACCGTGTACCGGAGAGATGCACTCGCAGGTCCTACATGTCGCATCATAGTCATGTGACCAGTCTGTAGCCAATGAGATAATAGCCACGTGACTGGTCACATGGCTACTTTGACGTCACGATAGGTCCTGCATCTCTGCTGGCAGTGCCGTCACCGGGAGGATTCAGCGATCATCGGATGGAATAGCGGCAGGAGACAGAGTGCAGAAGGGATCGCGAGGACCGGTAAGTGTTATGGCAATGTTTATTAACTGTTTGTGTACATTTATAATGCATTTTTATGTGTTTGTGATTGCCTCCCATTATAGCCTATAGGTTCGAGTTTGGTTCGTCGAACGTTCGACGAACCGAACTCGAACGGGACCCCCGTTCGGCGAACCGACCTTGAGCCGAACCGCGACCTGTTCACTCATCTCTAGTGACCAGTCTGTAGCCAATGACATAATTGACACATGACTGGTCACATGGCTATTTTGAAGTCACGATAGGTCCTGCATCACTGCTGGTTACCGGGAGGACACAGCGATTACCGATGGAAACGCGGCGGAAGACAGAGTGCAGGACGCATCGCGGGCACTGGTAAGTGTTATGGCAATGTTTATTAACTTTATGTGTACATTTATAATATGTTTTTATGTGTTTGTGATTGCCTTCCATTGTTTTCAATGGGGTTCGAGTGGTTCGTCGAACGTCTCGTCAAACGGGGCACCGTTCAACGAACCGAACCGAACTCGAACTCCAGGGGGTGGCTCATCTCTAGTCCTTGGCCTATAAGACCTGGCCATTTTCCCCATCGCCGCCATTATCTCAGTGCTGCGGGGGTGTGTTAGTCACCGCTCCCACTGCTGCTGCTGCTGTGGGCGCTATACACTTATACAGTGCAATTTACACATTGGTTTAGGGATTAGGGACTACTTGTAATTTCAGCCCTTTTCAGGGCTAGATTAGAGCAGTTCATAGCCATTTTTGCTAGGCAGGTCTGTGCCAGCTCTGTGCAAGGGTTTTTCACAGCATTTGTCTAAATCAGCTCAGGCAATTCATTGGGGCACAGTATAAGTGTCTGTCATAGTCAGTGACCTACCACTGCTGTCAAGAAAGTTACCCCACCTCTCCATTTCTACTAGTCAATTTGTAACTGCAGGTAGTCCAGGCAATTCTTTGGGGCATAGTATCAGTGTCTGTGATAGTCAGTGATCTACCACTGCTGCCAAGAAAGCTACTCCACCTCTCCATTTCTGCTACACAATTTTTAACTGCAGGTAGTCCAGGCAATTCTTTGGGGCATAGTATCAGTGTCTGTGATAGTCAGTGACCTACCACTGCTTTCCAAAAACATAGTCCAGTTCTCAATTTCTGCTAGACAATTTGTAACTGGAAAAAGTGCAGGCTATTCCTTGGGGCATAGTATCAGTGTGTGTGATAGTCAGTGATGTACTACTGTTTTCCACAAACATAGCCCAGTTCTCCATTTCTGCTAGACAATTTTTAACTGCAGGTAGTCCAGGCAATTCTTTGGGGCTTAATATCAGTGTCTGTGATAGTCAGTGACCTACCACTGCTGTCAAGAAAGCTACCCCACCTCTCCATCTCTAGTAGCCAATTTGTAACTGCAGCTAGTCCAGCCAATCTGTGAGGAAGGTGCAGGCGTAGATAAAATGTTGCCTTCATCCAAAGGTGGTGCTCTCGATGTCTGAGAGAGCTCAACGCCAGCAGCTGTTTCCACTTCCAAAACAACTGATGACCTGCCAATCACATTGCTTTTTGCGGGTAATGAGGTGGAAGGTTTGATCCAAAAGCATCTTTGACTGCTTTCCCCACAGTCACAGAGGATGAAGAGCATGCAGATGCACTTGATGAGGCAGACAGTGGTTGCCCCACCCCGCTAGGCCGCATTATAGCATAGTGAGCTTTCCACTGCGACTTATGCTTCATTTAAAGTCGTGTACAGGGTGGGCTCACCAGTATACAGCAAAACCATGCACCAGGAAAAGGACTCTAGGCAGTTGGGTTGATAAATGATTGTTTAACTTTACCAAAACAAACAATAAAAACCATGCATAAAACAGAAAGAACAGAACAATCTATTCACAAGGCCAAAAGCCGACACCCCTATGCTGTGCCACTCGTAATGGCGAATTATACTGCCTTCTCAAAAACCTTTGCCTAACCAAGAGACTGTCTAAACAGTCGCCTAATACCTGGTAATCCCTCTAGGTAGCAGGAGTAACTGTGTGTGTGTGTGTGTGTGTGTGTGTGTGTGTGCGAACACGACCTACCAGTGGCGCAGCACAAGAGCTTACAACTTATCTACCTAAACATAGACAAAACCCATTAACCCCCCTGAATACCCTTGTTTGCTGAATCCTCACAGATAAGGCAGATGATAAAAGTGGTAAGGAAAACCACACAGCTCAGTAACACAGTCCTGGAAATCTTGTAAAGCAACAGTCAATGCAGACATGTGTCACTGTCCCTTTAAGATTTAACTGTAACTGACAAACTGACAGAGCAGAGGCATCAAGTCTTAATGTCTATATAGTCGGCCTAAGCAGAACAGGTATGTGTTTTGTTACCAAAACAAAGTGTTGCGTGCATGCAGTTCTGGGCCCAGCCTACCGTACCAGGGTACTGTGGTGTCCAGCTGCCATAAATACAGACTTGAAGATCCTCTCTTGGTAATCAGTATAGCTAGCAACTGAAGATTGGCAGTCTCCGGCACAGGATGCTGCTCACGCGTTACGGTCCTCCTCACCAAACTATAACACGAGTCTCCTCACAATCCACCTAAGTGTTTCTGCGGCGGCTCCTTTCTGTTACGCACACCTTTCGCTTTTCCTTCAGCTCACATACAGCACCTCCTCCGGTGTACAAGTCCACAGCCAAAAAACATTTTGCTGTTGCTATAGTGACCAAATAGTCAAAGGCAGATGTAAAAGAGCGGTCCCTTTTGGGTGGTCAGCAACAATGCTTTCAATAGAGAGTAAATAGGCATTTTGCATTTACAGTGAATAAAGGTCATTTATACACTCTTACCTTTTACATGTGAATAACAATACATACAATGAACAGCAAATAAGCATCTTGCATTCACAGTGGATAAAGGACATCAATACAACCTCACCCTATCACTTCATATCCATGTGACGGTTCATGGACGAAGTACTGAAACTAGTGAGTTTTTGGCCTCTACTTACAGATTGGTGACAAATCTTACACATGACATGAGTAGAGATGAGCGAACCTCTGAAGGCTCGAGTTTGGTTCGGTTCGTCAAACGGAGGCTCCGTTCGACGAACATTCGATGAACCGTTCGACGAACCTCTCAAACCCCATTGAAACCAATGGCAGGCAAACACAAACACATAAAAACACATTATAAATGTACACATACAGTTAATAAACATTGTCATTACACTTACCGGTCCCCGCGACGCGTCCTGTACTCTGTCTCCCGGCGCTTTTCCTTCCGATAATCGCTGCATCCTCCCGGTAACCAGCACTGATGATAGGACCTTCTTTGACGTCAAAAAAGTATGTGACCAGTCACGTGTCTATTATCTCATTGGCTGCAGATTGGTCACATGACTAGACGTCATGCTAGGTCCTGTCATTGCATCTCTCTGGTACGCGGTGATCGTTCCAGCATCTCCGTGTACTGGCGAAATGCTCTGGAACATGGTCGGCTTCCCCGTTCTGCTTCCCCATTCCATAATTCACCGGCTGCCACAGCCAGTCAATAACGGAGATCACCGTTTCTATAGAAACCCAACTGTCAGCGGTGACGTCACCGCTCACAGCCTGCAGCCTCTGCTCACTCACAGAGTGAATAGACTGCACGGGGAGCAGCAGCGTCTTCCTCCCATGCAGCGCTGTTTGATGTAGCAGAGCTGCATAGGTTGAAGGAAAAAGAAGACAGAAGACCATGGATCGTAGAGGGCTGATAGGGAATAATAAACATGGAGTCTCTAAGTGTGTCTGTGTATTTATTTCTATTAAAGTATTTTTTCTCTGTGTGGTGTCTTTTTTTTAACCCTTTATTGGAGATTCTTAATGGCCGGGTCAAACTTGCCTGACATTAAGAATCTCTGACTTAATACTAGCTAGTAAAACAAAGCTAGTATTAACTCATTATTACCCAGCAAGCCTCCCGGCTTCAGGGCTGCTGGAAGAGTTGGTTACAGCGCCAGAAGATGGCGCTTCTATGAAAGCGCCCTTTTCTAGGGCGGCTATGGACTGCAATTCGCAGCAGGGGTGCCCAGAAAGCTTTGGCACCCTGAGCTGCGGATTCCAATCCCCAGCTGCCTAGTTGTACCTGGCTGGATACAAAAATTGGGCGAAGCCCACGTAATTTTTTAAAAAAATTACTTCATGAAATTCATGAAATAATTAAAAAAAAGGGCTTCCCTATCTTTTTGGTTCCCAGCCGGGTACAAATAGGCAGCCGGGGGTTGGGGGCAGCTCGTAGCTGCCTGCTGTACCTGGCTAGCATACAAAAACATGGCAAAGCCCACGTAATTTTTTTGCAGGGGCAAAAAACTCCTGCATACAGTCCTGGATGGAGTATGCTGAGCCTTGTAATTCTGCAGCTGCTTTCTGTCTGTATGGAGGAGAGCAGACAGCAGCTTCAGAACCACAAGGCTCAGCATGGTCCATTCACTAGTGTATGCAGGAGAGCAGACAGCAGTTGCAGAGCTACAAGACTCAGCATACTCCATCCAGGACTGTATGCAGGAGTTTTTTGCCCACCAAATAATGACGTGGGCTTCGCCATATTTTTGCATGCTAGCTAGGTACAGCAGGAAGGTATGGCTGCCCCCAACCCCCAGCTGCCTATTTGTACCCGGCTGGGAACAAAAAAAATAGGGAAGCCCTTTTTCTAATTATTTTATAAATTTCATGAAATAATTAAAAAAAAATCGACATGAGCTTCACCACATTTTTGTGTCCAGCCAGGTACATTTAGGCAGCTGGGGATTGGAATCCGCAGAACAGGTTGGCCTAAGCTTTCTTGGCCCCTCTGTTGCGAATTGCAGTCCGCAGCTTTCATAGAAGCGCCATCATCTGGCGCTGTATCCATCTCTTCCAGCTGCCCTAATAGAAATAAATACACAGACACATTACAGACTCCATGTTTATTAATACCTCTCATCCCTCCATGATCCAGGGTCTTCTGTCTACTTTCTCCTTCAACCTATGCAGCTCTGCTACATCAGACAGAGCTGAATGGGAGGAAGGACGCTGCTGCTCCCCGTGCACTGCAGTCTATTCACTCAGTCAGTGAGTAGCAGAGGCTGCGTGCTGTAAGCGGTGACGTCACCGCTGACAGGCGGGTTGCTATAGCAACGGTGATCTCCATTATTGACCCGCTGTGGCAGCCGGTGAATAACGGAATGGGGAAGCAGAACGGGGAGTCGACCATGTGCCAGAGCATTTCGCTGGTATACGGAGATGCTGGAATGATCACTGTCTCCCGTAGAGTTTAATCACAGGACCTAGCATGATGTCAAAGCCATGTGACCAGTCTGTAGCCAATGAGATAATAGACACGTGACTGGTGACATGCTTTTTTTGACATCACGGAAGGTCCTATCATCAGTGCTGGTTACCGAGACGATGCAGCGATTATCGGAAGGAAAAGCGGCGGGAGACAGAGTGCAGGACGCATCGTGGGGACCTGTAAGTGTTATGGCAATGTTTATTAACTGTATGTGTACATTTACAATGTGTCTTTATGTGTTTGTGTTTGCCTCCCATTGTTTTTAATAGGGTTCGAGAGGTTCGTCGAACGGTTCGCCGAACCGAACTCGAATGTGGCCTCCGTTTGACGAACCGAACCGAACTCGAGCCTTTAGAGGCTGGCTCATCTCCAGTGTCTGAGTCTCATTAGCATGTTCCCAATTGTTTCCACCAGGAGGATTTATAGTTTGCGAATGAGGGTGTACATTATGCTCAGAACCTTCTTCACTCGGGCCTTCATCCGACTCACAAAGCTTCTGGGCATCAGTGCACATCATTTCCTTGTCTGAACTCATTGCAGCTTTGGAGCAAACCTCTGATTCACAGGCTATAGTGTGACTGAACAGCTCTGCAGACTCAACCATCTCTGTTACCCCATACTCAGCAGGGCTGGTGGAAACCTGAGAGCTGTTAGGAAGCTAGTGCGATTGGGTTGACAACACAGAGGAATGGAGTATTTTGGATATTAAGGTAGAGGAGAGGCCACTTGATTGCGCACTTGAGACCCATTGAAGCACCTGATCTTTTGGTGCCTCATCTACATTTGGTAGCGATGGTTTTGTCCGTGAAAAAAGGGATCATATCAGATTATCCATGGGAAGAAGTAGACCTCTTATTTTGGCTGGTAGTTGGTGTTATGAATCGGCGCCGCCTTAGACGCAAGCAGCCTGCTGCGGTTCCAGTTGCGCCCAGGCATCAGCTGCCATTTTTGGCCGTGCCTGGGTTCGTTCTTTATATCCATTGAGACGAGATGGGATATCTGGTCTGAGGGTATTATACCATCTTACTAACATGTTAATATTATTCATGGTATGTTCATATGAGTATATGTAGTCGGCTATATTTAGTAAGTAACCCTTTAAATTCATATCCGACAAATATTTATTGCTCTATATCTAATCCATTAGAAGAAAGCTCCACGTTGAATGCTTGATGTTTAAGAATCATTGGCTATTTTTGACATTGTATCATAGATATTAAAGTACGCCCTCTAACCCTATATCACACTGTATTCTGACAGAATCATTTTATGACTCTCTTCTGACATTTGTTCTTATCTCTTTCTACCATAGACTGATTGTATAGTCAGTCCAGATAAAGACGCCTGTTTGTAATACCTTTTGGTGCGATTTGACGATATTTTTATAGTACTTAGGTATGTTTTTACATGACTCTCTTGATCAGTCACATTCATTAATTGTCTTATTGTTCATGTCTCAACAGATCTTATATGATGTTAAGGAAACTCCTATGTCTATTACACTGGATGCTTATGATAGTAATGTGTATTATTTCTGTAAATACTGCAACATTGTTGATAATACATATGGGTGAAAATTACACTCCCATATGTTTGTAACGTTTCTCATGTCAAGCTATATGTTTTGTAGTAACCATTTCATTGATGGATTGTTTTTCATTGTTGTAATATTATTATTTTTATCTTTTTGTTTTTTTTCATGTCATTAGTCTTATGGTCCTTGTGAAAGATCCACATTAGGATCGAAACGTTGGACGGCCTATATTTATACTTTCAAATACTGAATAAATAATTTTTTCAAGCACCATTTCAGACTTCTTTATAACTTTATTGTGGTGTGCCGTAGTTTTTTTTCGATTATTTGGACTTTATTACTCCAGAGCACACAATCTTATAGTTGAGCAAGGTTTATTCTACAATTACTTGGGACAGAGGTAGGAAGGGAAAGGGCGTCGGTGCTGGTCTCCACCACACTTGGTAATTCGGCACGGTTACGGCCAGCTCCTGTCTTACCAGTCCTGCCAGTGCAGCCCAGTGGCATTAACTGGGCTGCTGCTGCACCTGCTGTCCACAGGTGTGCCCCCTATGCACACGGACAGCGTACCCCAGGGCCCCTGTGTTGTTAACAGTGAGTTCCTGGGCTGGGTGTGTGGACCCTGTGACGCTAACAGGGTTCACAGTCTCCTGATCCGAGCGTCGTCTAACTCGGGTCAGGCTAATATTAGTTTCAGAGCCACCCAGCTCTGTATCCTTCGCCTAACCTTCGGGTTGTCAGTATCTCCTTTTCCATCTGGGAGCACGGTGGACCCCGACTGGCGATTGGGATATATACCACCTTATCCTAATCTGCAAGGCCCCCCATAACAGATGGTGTTTCTTCAGCAGATGTTACTGTTGCTTTACCACCCACCCCACGGACACAAACTTTTTTCCCTTTCCAACACACCTGTTCCCCTTTGCACCAGCATCTGGCCTTTTTCCACTCATTTTGTATATGACCAAATTTGCAATTCTGCAGGGACACCATACTCAATGCCATCTCAGCACAGCAGCCAGCCCTCGGTCCCTCAGATGTGGACAAGTAAAAGACCATTTCCTCCTAGCCATGAAAAGCAGTGAGATTCATTCTGTGCACCACTGGAAAAGCTGATCTACGATTGTGTAGCAGCATCTGCTGATACTTCTGCATACGTGCATCCCTTTCTATGGCAGAATTTATTTTGCCAAATTTAGGCACAGGCACCACTTAAGTGGCATCAATTTTCCCACAGTTACAAACTTAAAATGGTTATTTTCATGAAGCACATTCAAAAATCCACAAGCCTTTAGTCTCCCCAGGATGACACAGGGGTAGAAAAGTCCTTCCTGATCCATGACTTGTTCATCTTGATGAACGTTAGTCTGTCCACATTGTCACTGGACAGACGCGTGTGCTTATCTGTCAGCACACACCCAGCATCACTGAAGACACGTTCCGAGAGAACGTTGGCTGCGGGACATGACAAGATATCCAAGGCGTAAGTGGCGGGCTCAGGACATTTTTCCAGATTGGAAGCCCAAAATGAGCAAGGCTCCAGTTGCAGTCATTACATCGATGTTCACTTGTACAAGAAGAAAAAAAAGACCTCAATAGAAACATGTACAAACCAACATGTATAAAGGTATAAATTTTATTTTGTCCAAAAAACGCATGCAAAACACACAGTGATAGTAAAAACCATTAAAAAACATTAAAAACAGAGCAGCCCATGTCCCAGATAACACACATAAGCATATGGTGTATACATAAATCGATATTCACTTGGAGATACTCCTGTATCATCCTCTCCAGGCGTTGACTATGTGTCAGACTCCTTGCGTCTTCTGGCCTTGCAAAGGATGGTGTAAAAAAATCATGAAACGATTACATAAAATTACTGTTACCACCAGATACGGTGTTACTGATACGGTTTGAGTGATGACTTGACAGTCCCATGGTTGGCAAGTTAAAAATGTGAGATACACTTTGTGCAGCACTGGTGTTTAGTGGAAAAGCTGATCTAAAATTGCGTACCAGCTTCTGCTGATACTGATGCATACGTGCGTCCCTTTCTATGGCAGGAATTATTTCGCCAAATTTTGACTTGTACAAGGGGATCTAAGAGTGTGGCAACCCAGTAGTCATCATTACTTCGAATTCTGACAATCCGAGGGTCATGTTGTAGGTAGTGCAGCAAGAAGGCGCTCATGTATCTTTCGCATCCAGGAGGAACAAGTCCTTGCTGTGTTGTTGGCTGCAAGGTTAGAATCATGCTTCCTTCCTCTGTCCTCTCACCCCAACGTTGCACAACAGAAATGTGATCAAGGTCTCCCTCATCTGCTAAGTCTTCCATGCCCATCGCCAGTTCATCCTCCATTTCTTCCTGGGCTCCTGCACCTTCCTCAACAGTTTGGCTGCACCATGCGCCCTTGTTAATCTCTCTCCCCCACCGTCCCATTCCTCCCGCCTTGGTGCTGCTGACCAACTGGACAGTGTAGATCTTTGTAACCCTTCCACATATGACTCCTCCTGTACTTCCTCCCCTTCCTCTTGTCCCACCACATGACTACGAATAGTGTTTAGAGTGTGCTCCATCATGTAGATGACCGGAATTGTCATGCTGGTAATATCATCGTCAGCGCTAAACATCTTCGTCACCATTTCAAAACTGTGCAGAAGGGTGCATAGGTCTTGATCTGAGACCACTCCAGCAGCATGATCTGCCCCACCTCTGAATCTCGTTGGCCCAGGCTATACGTCATAATGTATTGCAGCAGGGCTCGTCAGTGCTGCCACAGTCGCTGCAACATGTGCAGATTCAAATTCCTGCGTGTCGGCACATCGCATTTCAGACGGTGAACCAGCAGGCCAAAAGACTTCTGGAGCGATGCAAGTAGTTGAGCTTCTGGGTGTGAACAGCATAAGTGAGTACATAGCGAACGTGCCCTCTACAGAAGCCCATGTAGGCCAGGATAGTGGTTTAAAAATTGCTGGACAACCAGGTTCAACACTTGAGCCATGCAAGGCACGTGTGTCACATTGCCCCGGCGAAGGGCCACACCCAGGTTTGCAGCATTGTTGCACACGGCTGTTACGTCACCACCGGAGTCCACTCCAGCGACTTCTACTCCGATCGCCAGGTGATGCCGTGTCCCTTTCCTGGATAGTGCTGGTGACGGGAGAGGAGTCAAAGCCAGCCGCGCCAGTGGGCGCAGGCTCCGCTCATCCAATGGGCTGGGTTACCTTGGGATCTGCAGTACCCCAGGCTGACTGTAGGTGGTGGGTGTCTCACAGCTGAAGTACCATCATTCGGCTACAACCAATGGGAAGACACCACACCCTTTTTAATGCCCCACCTGTCTGCTGACCACTGCCAGCGATAGTTCTGAACTTCTGGTTTCTGTTCCGCCCTGTTCTGTTTTGTGATTTTGTGTGCTGACTACCGCTTGTTTCCTGACTACGTCTCCTTCCTGCTTTTTATGTACCTGTTTTCCTGATCCGCATTTGACCTCTTCTTGTTTTCTCATTACTTCCTTGCTGGCCGATTCTGTCCCTGTTCCACAATTCCTGGTTTGACCCTGCCTGACTACTACTCTCTCTGACTTCAGCCTTTCACAGATAGTGATTACCTTGGGCCCTGTGTAATTCCAAATCCCTGTATAGGGGTTAAAGGGTTTCAGGGTTCTGGGGCGCCTGCTTGGTGAGTTGCGTCCCTCTAACCTATCCTTTACAGCCTGTCTGAGTCTGTGGATCCAGGCAGGTGTTACACCGTGCCCTCTGCAGATGCCCATTTAGGCCCGGATAGTGGTTTAAAAATTGCTGGACACACAGGTTCAACACTTGAGCCATACAAGGCACGTGTGTCACATTGCCCCGGTGACAGGCCGCACCCAGGTTAGCAGCATTGTCACACACGGCCTTCCCTGGCTGCAGGTTGAGTGGAGGCAAGCATTGATGAAACTCGGTTTCAAGAGCTAACCGTCCACAACTCCTCAGCGGTGTGACTCACATTTCCCATACATTTCAAAGTAAAGAGTTGACCGCCTGATGCAGTTGAGCTCTGCTGCCAGCATAGTAAGGAGGTGTGCGGGATTCCTTGTGCACAGTTACAATGCGGGTGGCCTTACCAGACAGGATTTGGGCAGAGGTGGAGGACTGAGATGAGGTTGAGGAGGCAGAGGCAGTGGAAAAACTTCTACATACAGAAGATTGACGCAAAACTCTTGGGAACGGCAAGACTTGTACAACAGACCCTTCTCAATCTCTCACCATAGTTTCCCAGTGCCCAGTCAGCGACATGTAACGCGCCTGTCCATGCTTACTGTTCCAAGTATCTGTGGTAAAATGCATCCTGTCACACACAGAGTTTCTCAAGGAAGCGGTGATGTTGTATGCGACATGGTGGTGTAGCGCAGGCACACCTTTCTTGGAGTAGTAGTGGCGACTGGGCATCTGCTCTTGGGGCACTGCGATGGACATAAGGTCTCGAAAATCCTCTGTGTCCACCGGGCGGAAAGGCAGCATTTCTGTAGCCAACAGTCAACCACTTAGGCATGTCATGCCCATCTAAAATCATGTAAAACACAGCAAGGGGACTCCAACAAGACTCTCCATTTTTCCCAAAAATTTGGCCGCAGACAATGGTTATTTGCATGAAGCACATTCAAAAATCCACAAGCCTTTAGTCTCCCCAGGATGACACAGGGGTGGAAAAGTCCTTGCGGATCCATGACTTGTTTATCTTGATGAACGATCATCTAAAACACAGCAATGGACTCCAACAAGAGTCTCCATTTTTTAAAAAAATTTGGCCACAGACACCACTTAAGTGGCATCAGTTGTCCCACAGTTGCAAACTTAAAATGTTGATTTGAATGAAGCACAATCAAAAATACACAAGCCTTTACTCTCCCCAGGATAAGCTGAAAAATAAGGAGCGCTTATAGTGTAATACCAACAGATCAGTGAGGTAGATCAGGAAAAATACACTCACCTGAAATGGTTGTGATAGTCACAACCACTGATAGAGCATAGGATGATGGCGTCTGCTGCAGCCCCACGTGGATGTGCATACAAATCAGAGTGAAAAGGGGGTTAATGCCGCGCATCAGCCAAAATGAAGATGTAGCACGTTGATGTTATAAACGTATTCTTTTATTCCATCGATCAGACCGATGGAATAAAAGAATACGTTTATAACATCAACGTGCTACATCTTCATTGTGGCTGATGTGCGGCATTAACCCCCTTTTCACTCTGATTTGTATGCATTCTCCCCAGGATGACACAGGGGTTGAAAAGTCCTTGCGGATCCATGATTTGTTCATCTTGATGAACGTTAGTCTGTCCACATTGTCACTGCACAGACATGTGCGCTTATCTGTCAGCACACCTCCAGCAGCACTGAATAAATGTTCAGAAAGAACGCTGGCTGTGGAATACGACAAGATCCCGAAGGCGTAAGTGGTGAGCTCAGGCCATTTTTCCAGATTGGAAGCCCAAAGTGAGCAAGGCTCAAGTTGCACAGACATGGCATCGATGGTCACTTGCAGATACTCCTATATCTGTGTCTCCTCCTCCTTTTACTCATCTAGCTCTTTTCTTTCAGCATGAGTATATGCACTTGTCACTTTTCCATGTGTTTGGGGTGTCTTCTGAGTTGTTTGTCACCTTTTGGACACCTTAGAAGGTGTTTTCTATGTGTTTGTATGTGTTTGTGTTTGCTTGCCATTGTTTTCAATGGGGTTCGACGGTGTTCGACAAACATTCGTCGAACGTTCAATGAACACACCCGCCGTTTAATGAACCGAACAAAACTCAAACACTAGGGGGGTGGCTCATCTCTAGTGACCAGGTAGTTTACCAAATAATTTACATATGTAATCTCTTAATGCCGTTTTCACCTTCCTGAGCAGATCAAATTCATAGAATTCTAACCACTGTGGTAATTACATATTTCTGTAAAAAAAAATAATTGCGGAACATTTTGAAAAATTTCCAATTATTGAACTTTGAATTATTATCCTTTAAAATAAATAGTCATACCACTAAAAATAATTATTAAAGGTAAGTTGTCACGTTTTTTCATTTTTGTATTAATAATAGTGATTATGGAATCAAGTATTTTTAATACAAAATTAAACTCACTGTTTATTTAATTTTATTTAATTCTAGTTTTACTGAAACACTGGGTGCTGCCATCTTGGATTTGCTGTGTGTAACGACAGTTACTCACTGCATTTATGGCGGCGCCCTTGGAATTGGATCTCATAGTCCCTATCCGACCCCTAAACATAACAGGGAGATCTCCCTGCTGTGAGCTGGACACGCCCCCTGGGCTGTCCAGATCTCAGCAGAGGGAAGAGATCGGCGCCATCTTTGTGGAGCTCATATATAAATATAACACTGCACTCTCAATGGGCAAGAATGAATAAAGATATAACTCTTTTTCTCAATGCTAATAGATTTTTAATACAGAAGGCAAGATAGCAACAATTGAAAAACATGTGACACTTGTGATAATTTTGCGACAATAACGTTTCGGTCCTCCAGGACCTTGATCACATTAGTCGCTAAATTACTGTGAAGAAAAGTGTTGGGGTTCCTTTAATGATTAACAGACTGTAGTCTCCTTACTCATAGGCAAATGTATAAAGACGTTTGTCCAGAAATCCAAAAAAAGTGGCAATACGGTGAGGTCTTTCCTGTTCCCTCCACAGTGGAGTTCAGGGTAGGAATATCAGCAAGATCCCTGGATCTTGCTGTTTAAATAGCCTGTGTTAATGGCTCCGGACGCCATTAACACAGGCTATTTAAACAGCAAGATCCAGAGGGTTAGTTACACATGGCTACAACTCCTGGGGACGCAGACTGCAATTCAGCTTTAACGTGTATACAAAGACAAATACAGCATTAACCCCGGAGGGTCTAGGAGCACAAACCCATTTTATGAGCCCACTCATAAGACACATGCATTATTCACTTTAAGGATCTTCCTGCACTTCTATACAGGCGATTAATTTTCCCTAACTGCCCAGGAAGGACAGGATATTCCTACCCTGAACTCCACTGTGGAGGGAACAGGAAAGACCTCACCGTATTGCCACTTTTTTTGGATTTCTGGACGAACGTCTTTATACATTTGCCTATGCGTAAGGAGACTACTGTATGTTAATCATTAAAGGAACCCCCAAAAAACACTTTTCTTCACAGTAATTTAGCGACTAATGTGATCAAGGTCCTGGAGGACCGAAACGTTATTGTCGCAAAATTATCGCAAGTATCACATGTTTTTAAATTGTTGCTATCTTGCCTTCTGTATTAAAAATCTATTAGCATTGAGAAAAACAGTTATATCTTTATTCATTTTTGCCCATTGAGAGTGAAGTGTTATATTTATATATGATTTATCAGGGATTTTTGATCCTCTTACACTAGCACCTCCCCCACACTTCTAATTCTAAGTGTGTGCACACTATTTTCTTATCTTTGTGGAGCTCACAGCACATGCTGTATGATAAACTTTCCCCTTGTCACCTGGGATGTATGAGTACCAGCGCCTGGCCACTGCCACTACCCTCCCCCAATCTCCCCACTGTTGCCCCACCCTCCCCCGCTCCTCTTCCTTCTTCTCTTGTCACTCTCCTCACTGCTGCCACTCCCCTCTCTGCTGCTACCCTCCTCCTGCTGCTTCCCCGCTGCCGCTCCCCCCGCTCTCGTGTGCTCACCTTGGGCCTCCGCTCCTCAGCTCAGCAGAGCACAGTATACTGAGGAGCGTGGTATACACAGGTGTGCGTGCCGCAGAGCTTTGCGGGGGTGCTTGCGTGCATGCGGCACAGCATTAAGGGCGTGCTTGTGGAGAGCATTGCGTGAGTGCATGCGGCAGAACATTGTGGGGGTGCATATGTCAGAGCATTGTAGACATGCATGCAGCAGAGCATTGCGGGTGTGCGGGCGTGCGGCAAATCATTGCTTGCGTGCATGCAACAGAGCATTGCAGGCCTGCGTGTGGCAGGGCATTGCGGGCGTGTATGCGGCAGAGCATTGGCGGCGTGCATGTGGCAGAGCACTGCAAGTGGGTGTGCATGCAGCAGTGTATTGCGGGGGTGTGCGTCAGAGCATTGAGGGCGTGCGTGCAAAGAGCATTGCGGGTGTGTGTGCGGCAGAGCATTGCGGGTGGGCGTGCATGCAGCAGAGCATTGCAAGTGGGCATGCTGCAGAGCATTGCAGGTGGACGTGCTGCAGAGCATTGCAGGCGGACGTGCGTGTGGCAGAGCATTGCTAGACTGGAGCGTGCAGAGCACTACGTGGGGAAGACTATGCAGCTGTCCTTGTTGACACTTTAGACATTAGGATCACTTTGCGGTCACCATCAAAATGGCTCTGCATTGTGATCCTAAACTTTATCTTCCCTTATCTTTCTGGAAACACCCAGACTGGGGGGGAGGTGACATCAGACACAGGAGAGCAGATTCTGCCCACTTTTACTGCAGTTGTAATGTGAGCTAGTTCTACAGTAGTTCTACAGTAGGATCTCAGCAGCTGCTCACCCTAGTGTTTAAGAGTGGAAAATATCAAACTTTTTATTTTTTTTATATTTTGCTCAATTAAAAACAAATAATAATATTTAAACAAAACATTAATACTTTACATTTTTTCAGTTATTGAAAGGTTGGGATTTTTTTGGATGACAAAAGTTTACACAGTATTCACATGTCTACTTTACATCAGCATAATTTGGCTAATATTTTTTCTTACTAGAAATGCAGAAGGCTTAATAGTTTAACAGTAATTGTTCATGTTTCCAGCAAAATGTATAAAACCTATTTTATTAGGAACCACTTTACATTTGAAATGACCTTTAGGGGGCTATATGTCAAAAACACCCAAACCATTACCCTGGTACTCCATCTGTGACAACAGGTAAACTGACCCCAGGCGACCTCATTGAACTCAGTGACCTCACCTCAAGTGAACTAATTTAGTTTGATGAGACCTGCTTCCTCTGGCAGAAAACTGTTTTTTTTTTTGTTTTTTTTACCAAGAGATGCAGATATGGTGCTAAAATTTATACAACTAATTCCTGCACCAATAATATATATCCTGGCAAAAAAATGCATCAAAACTGCATCACAGAATACTGCCGATACACCAGTAAAGTTGGCGAACACAAACTGAACCTTGACAGGTTCGCTCATCTCTCGTCATTATCTATTTATATAAAAAGATATTTAATGCATACTAACAAATTGCAGATTTTATAAGGAATGTTTTTATGTTTATATAGTATATATTAGAAATTTCCATATGATTCATGTTTATGCCCCATATGGGGACTAAAAAAAAAAGTAAAAAGTAATTTAAAAAAAAGTTTACAAATGAAAACTTATACAAAATTCAAATCACTCCCTTTCCCAATCTTAAAATAAATTATCAAAACATAAGCAACAAATAAAGTTCTCGTACGGCTTTATCGAAGGAAAAATAAAAAGCTATGGCTCTCATAACCAGAGGAGGAAAAACACAAAACTACAAAAATGAAAATTGTCTCCCATGGAGAAGGATTAAAATAAAAATGAAGTGGCTAACCCTTGTAATTTGCTTATTGTTTAGAACTTATTTTCATAAGGGAAACCAAACCTGCAGCAAATACTCTCTTAAATATAAGTAACCTTGATTTCTCTAACCATAGTAGGTTGGAAAATATCTTAAGCAGATATAGCAGTGTACATAAAGTAATAAAATATAGAAATAGGCACTAATAGGCAATGATTTATGAGTCAGTTGTATAGAGGTATTTCTACAAAATAGTATTCAGCAATTCAGCTGATAATTAATCTGACTTTTCTGCTCTAATCAGGTTTACATTTTGTTTTTGGCAACTCTTGAAGCACTAATATTTATGTAACACATTAGTTTATTTTAATGATGCAAGTCTTATCTGCCTGGATCATTAATTCATTTTTTTACTAACCTGAGTACAACTGTATTAATATGACAGTAAATTCTTAAGTATAAAACTGTTTCCATTGCATATCAAGAAACATGTAAAACCTAAATTGTCAAGGCATATTTAAATGATTTTATAGCTCATTAAAGCTCTCATTCTTTCACGAAGATGACCTACAGCTCTAGTCATTTAGTTTATAGAACATGATTTACATTTCCTTAAATTTATTGTAAAAGTTATAAAATGAGTAGGTCATTTTCATTTTCTACTTATATTCTACAACACAGGTCTCGTCTTTAGAACATCAAGGCCACAATGTGTCTACTGAGGCATTTTAAAGAGTCTTTGGGAGCAAGTAATCTGTCAAATGAGTCATTTATAAGAAGAATTAGTTCTCAGAATTTAATAAGCATTTAGGAAAGGAAAGCCAATTAATAATAAACAAAAGAAACATAATTAACTAAGCATAAATTCTCCACAAAATACCATGGTAAATGATGTGCACCAAAGAAGATGTATAGCTTGTCCTCCCGTAAATTGGAGTTTTCCACTTAGATAGGAAGCAAAAGTCCTATTTAATAATTACCATATGTATTATGCCTCAGAATAAATTGATTTCTAGCTCTAGCAATCATAGAATTTGCAATATTTTTTTGATCAATGTCTGTAAAATGCTTTTACAAGCAAAAAAAGTCAAAACAGTTAAATAATTTAACTTAGAATGATTCAAGCAAATTTGATACATTCCATCGATGACCTGAGATATTTTATTAGCTATCTGTTTGCTCCGCTCATTTTTAATAGTTTTGAATTGCTTTCAACTTCTTTCTTTCTGATACCTATTTTGTTTCATCTATGTTTCTACAAGAAAGTTGCTCATAAATGATGTATACCTGGAGAAGCGCTTATGAAAGGCAATGGCGTTACACTCTTCAAATCTAAAGCTATTGTTTAAGGTACATATAAGATTAAGTGAAATTCTAAATAAGACTTTTTCCAAGTGTCAGCAAATAATCCTGGAAATGGAAATCATCAAAGAAAGTAACTTGCTTATTCTGTGATAGATGAAAGTAAGGAACGGGGAGTTTACCCTCTGCAGCTTTGTTAATTTTATTTTCAAGTGAAGGCTTCAGCAGACATTTACAGATGAGAATGAATTGGTATAAATTAGGCAATCAGCACATTTCTGTTCAAAGCTCAGATAGGCTTCACTGAGAATTTTTGATATATGAAAATGCTAAGACAAGCAAAACAGTTGTTTTAATACTGTTCTACATTCCCTTACAGGTAGACGCACTGTTTTAATACAGTCATGTCTGCAAATACTTTAGCTTACATCTTTGCAAAACATTCTTGTAGTATACATATGTAACGGTGCAATACATACATGTCTGGTTCTTTTTTAAACAACTATTGCTTAACATTAGCACAATATTGCTTGCATAGATTTTTTTTCATTGACTTTCCTTTTCAATAATATTTCATTAGAACAAATACATTTAGGCTATGTTACCACAAGTCATCTTTTGTTATGTGCATTTTGAGTGCATCTTGAGAGTGCATCTCATTTTGTAAAAATGCACCAGCGGGAAAAACGTGGCAAAAACGCATGAGTTTTTTATGTGTTTTTACCATGTTTTGCCTAATGCATTTTGTAAGTGAAATTTATTGACTGGAAGGGCTCAAAAACGCCGTAAAAATGCAAAAAGAATTGACATGGTGCATCTTGAAAAATGCAGCCAAGAGGCAGCCAACAAAAGATGCCCAGTGTGGACAGCAAAATAGAAATCTCATAGACTTTGCTGGGAGAAGGAAATGCATGCATTTAGGTGCATCTTTGTGACCTCAAAAACGCACCAAAAATGAAGCAAAAGATGCAGTGTGTGAACTTAGCCTAAAACATACTTCGAAACTAAAAAAACTACAGTAGTAAATTGTTCTGGGATGATGTCTGCAACTTACACAAGAGCAGTACAGTATGAGTAGAACATGTAGTACAGAACATTCAGTAAGGTTGAATGAAGAACAGTATATGTAGGACAGGTAGATAACAAAATTGATATGTAGTATCAGTAGACATCAGAACAGTAAATGTAATAACAATGTAGAATAGTATATGTAGTAAAGGCAGATAGTAATATTTAACATGTTGAATCAGCAGAGAGCAGTATACAATATAAAGTATAGATGAAGAGTATGACTGCTTATATTATCGAATGTTTAAATTGCCTCTTCAGAGAGGAAGAGGAATTGAACTCTAGTGCCACATGTTGAAAGAAGCAATCCTAAAAAGTCATTATCAGCCCTTTAACCCCAGGGCGATTTTCCATTTTTTTTTTAATTTTTTTTTCGTTTTTGATTTTTGCTCCCCTTCTTCCAAAAGCCATAACTTTTTTGTTTTTCCATCAATCTTGCCATATGAGGGCTTGTTGTTTGCAGGATGAGGTGTAGTTTTAAATTAAACCATGAGTTTTACCATATAGTGTACTGGAAAACAGCAATAAAATTCCAAGTGCAGAGAAGTTGCAAAAAAGTGTGATTGCACAATTGTTTTGGGGTATGTTTTTCACCGTGTTCACTAAATGGTAAATCTTATGTGTAAGTATAATGTCTCAGATCGGTATGCATTCATAGATACCAAACATGTATAGGTTTACTTTTATCTAAAGGGTTTAAAAAAATTCAGACGTTTGTCCAAAAAAGTGGTGCAATTTTTGCGCCATGTTCCGTGACGCATAGTGTTCTCATTTTTTAGGATAAGTGGCTAAGTGATGACTTATTTTTTGCATCTCAAGCTGCCATTCTTAATGGTACTATTTTCGTGCAGGTGCTACATTTTGATCTTCTCTTATTGCATTTTGTGAAAAATTTGTGACAACCAAAAAACATAACTTTGGCGTTTTGAGTTTTTTTGCCACTGTGCAATGTACCAATCAGATTAAAGGATTTTATATTTTGATAGATCTGGCATTTTTGATCATGGCGATAGAAAATATGTGTATATTCTTTTCTTTTTTTAACCCTTTCATTTTCAATGGGGTGAATGAGGGGGGATTTGAACTTTTAGCTTTTTTTATGTCTTTTTTAAATTTTAAAACTTTTTTTAATCGTTTTTTAATTTTCCTATTCCCCCTAGAGGACTATAAAGATCAGCAGTATTTTTGTTTGTTCATTTCTGCTGATCAGAGCTGCACAGCTCAGATCAGCTGAAATGCTGCTCTCCTCTTACAGCCAGCTCTCTGGTCATGATAGCGACATGAGTCAATCAAATCACTCTGTGCTACCTGGCAACCATCAACTCTACGTGATCGCATCACAGGGCCTCCAATGGCAGCAGGAAAAGCAGCGTTCCCCGCTGCAGCCATTTACATTGCGCTGTCAGTATTTGACAGCACAATCTAAGGGGTTAACAGGTGTGGGTGGATCGTGAATTCACCCACACATGTTAGCCGCATATGTCTGTTGTACAAATCAGCAGACATGTGCGGGTATCACCACTGGCTCACCGCAGTAGTCAGCGGTGATTACACCGACATTATCTAGGACATACCCAGTACGTCCAATTTCAGTAAGAGGATAACGAGCCTTGCCATATGACTTAGCATGAAAGTCAAACCAGAATCTTAATTTGCAGATAAAGTGTTTCAGGGTTAAAACTGGATCTGGCACTTACTTTCAAAAATTGCAGACAAATGCTGTCTAAACTACAATATTATGTTCAGGACATTACAAAAGTGTTATATCCATCCTGTTACTTAGTATGGGTTACCATTTTAATGAGCTACCTATATTGCAATAAAAATGTCATTGTTCTACCTTACCAAAGATACGTTATACCAAGTGCTTTGATGTGGCATAACCTTCAACAGGGCCCCCAAATAACACAGGTTCATCACTAGTACTGGTCTTATTATATCGGCCAAAGACTTTTTTTAGCTTTTCTATACTGTAAGCCACTGGTGTGACTGCAACCCTCTAATCCCCCTCCTCTTTATAACACTATATTACTGATGTTAAGCCTGCTACATACGGCCAGCAATACATGATTGCTAAATTGCATTGGGCTATTTTAGTTGCTTATTTTCCACAACCACAATAGTGTGTCAATACTATTCATTAACCATGATTAAGTTGAAAGATACAACCCTGCTTCAATAAATGATGACCTTCTAAATGAAATCAATGTGTTATCACCTTTTTCCTGCAAAAACGCATTTTTAGCTGTATAGTTCAAAAACGGCAAGGATTTTGGGGGGATTACAGTCTAGTGTGAGTAACCAATTATATCAACAAAGGGATAATGATTATTTTTCATATTTAAACTTAAACATTGTCATAAATTAAAAAAGAAACAGCTGTGTAGGAGGCATAAAAAATCTCCGATGGAACATATTTGTAGGCTATATGTGTATTAGTTTATTATAGACCTGTTGGTTGTTTTCTCCATCTTGCTCCTGGTATCCAGGAGCAGATGGAGGGTAATCTAATAATCTTATATGATCTATTTTGAGGTTATATCTAAATACATGAATACTTCATTATGGGAATTGCACCTTTGATAGTGTGACTAATATGTGGTTTTTCTGCACCTGTTTTAAAATTTGTAATAAAATTTGATATTTGGGAATATTTTTGGAGTTTTTTGATACCAGGATATTCCCCTTGACTATAGGTCAATTTTTGAGTAATCCTCAAAAGTAGTTTTGACCACAAATGGGGTATTGGAGTACTCATGAGAAATTGCAAAACAAATTGCTATGGTGGTAAAACAAATTTATGTGGTAAAAAATATATTTTTTTCATTTTCATGTCTCAATGTTATACAATTCCGTAAAGCACCTAGTGGTTCAAGGTGCTCACCAGCTAGCTAGATAAAATCCTTGTGAGTCCAATTCCCAAAATAGGGTCATTTGTGAGGGAGATCCACTTTTTAGGCACCTCAGGAGTAGAGATGAGCCACCCCCTAGAGTTCGAGTTTGGTTCGGTTCGTTAAATGGTGCCCCGTTCGACGAGCCGCACGACGTGCCGTTCGACGAACCTCTCGAACCCCATTGAAAACAATGGGAGGCAATCACAAACACCTAAAAACACATTGAAAACACCCTCAAAGTTGTCCAAAAGGTGCAAAACAACTCCCAAGACAACAAAAAAACATGGGAAAGTGACAAGGACAAATACCCATGCGAAAACTAAACAGCTGGATGAGGAAAAAGTGGAGGAGACACAGATATAGGCATGGCATGCCCTTCTAAAGTCATGTAAACACAGAAAGGAGACTCCAAGCAGAGTCTACCTTTTTTCCAAAAATTGGGCCACACATACCACTTCAGTGGCATCACTTCTGCCCCAGTTGCAAACTGGATGTGTTGATTTGCATCAAGCACATTCCAAAATATGCCAGCCTTAACTGTCCCGAGGATGACACCGGGGTAGGTAGCAAAGTCTTTGCTTAACCATGACTTGTTCATCTTGTCTCATTTTTAAAAACACAGCAAGGGTTACTCCAAGCGGAGTCTCCCTTTTTTTCCAAAAATTGGGCCCAACAGACACCACTTCAGTGGCAGCACTTGTGACCTAGTTGCAAACAGGATGTTTTGATTTGCATCAAGCACATTCCAAAATATGCCAGCCTTTGCTGTCACCCGGAAAGGTCTAGCAAAGTCTTTGCTGATCCCAGATCTGTTCATCTTGGCTCATTTTTAAAAACACAGCAAGGGTTACTCCAAGCGGAGTCTCCCTTTTTTTCCAAAAATTGGGCCCAACAGACACCACTTCAGTGGCAGCACTTGTGACCTAGTTGCAAACAGGATGTTTTGATTTGCATCAAGCACATTCCAAAATATGCCAGCCTTTGCTGTCACCCGGATGACACCGGGGAAGGTCTAGCAAAGTCTTTGCTGTTCCCAGGTCTGTTCATCTTGGCTCATTTTTAAAAACACAGCAAGGGTTACTCCAAGCGGAGTCTCCCTTTTTTCCAAAAATTAGGCCCCACAGACACCACTTCAGTGGCAGCACTTGTGCCCTAGTTCCTAACAGGATGTTTTGATTTGCATAAAGCACATTCCAAAATACGACAGCCTTAACTGTCCCCAAGATGACACCGGGATAGGTAGCAAAGTCTTTGCTGAACCATGACTTGTTCATCTTGGCTCATTTTTAAAAACACAGCAAGGGTTACTCCAAGCGGAGTCTCCCTTTTTTCCAAAAATTGGGCCCCACAGACACCCCTTCAGTGGCAGCACTTGTGCCCCAGTTGCAAACTTGACAGGTACATTTGCATAAAGTACATTCCAAATCCACAAGCATTTACTCTCCCCAGGATGACACAGGGGTGGTAAAGTCCTTGCGGATCCATGACTTGTTCATTTTGATGAACGTTACTCTGTCCACATTGTCACTGGACAGACGCGTGCACTTATCTGTCAGCACACACGCAGCAGCACTGAAGACACGTTCAGAGACAACGCTGGCAGCTGGGCACAGCAATATCTCCAAGGCGTAAGTGGCGAGCTCAGGCCATTTTTCAAGATTTGAAGCCCAAAATGAGCAAGGCTCTAGTTGCAAAGTCATGGCATCGATGTTCATTTGGAGATACTCCTGTATCATCCTCTGCAGCCGTTTACTATGTGTCAGACTTCTTGTCTCTGTTTGCCTTGCAAAGGATGGTCTAAAAAAATTCTGAAAGGATTTAATAAAATTGCTGTTACCAGCGCCAGATATGGTGCTGCTGGTATGGTTAGACTGTTGATGACGAGATCGTCCCATGTTTGTCAAGTTACAACTGGGAGATTCACTCCGTGCACCACTGGTGTTTGGTGGAAAAGCCGAGCTAAGATTGAGTAACAGCTTCTGCTGATACTCCTGCATACGTGCGTCACTTTCTATGGCTTAAATTATTTCACTAAATTTGGACTTATACTGGAGATCTAATAGTGTGGCAACCCAGTAGTCATCATGACTTCTAATTTTGACAATCCGAGGATCATGTTGTAGCTAGTGCAGCAAGAAGGCGCTCATGTGTCTTGCCCATGCATGCGGACCAAGTCCTTGCTGTGTTTGTGGCATAGAGCTGCTAACCATTCTTTCTTCCTCTGACATCTCCCCCCAACCTCTTTCAACTGAAATGTAACCAAGGTCTCCCTCATCTGCTGAGTCTTCCATGTCCATGGACAGTTCGTCCTCCATTTCTTCATTTTCTCCTGCACCTTCCTCAACATTTTGCCTGCTACCATGCGCCCTTGTTAATCCCTCTCCCCCATCGTCCCATGCCTGCCGCCTTGGTGATGATGAACGTCTGGACCTTGGTGATGTTGTTATCCCTTGTGCATATGAATCCTCATGTACTTTCTCCCCTTCCTGTTGAACCAACCCCTGACTCCGAATAGTGTTTAGCGTGTGCTCCAGCATGAAAATTACTGGAATTGTCATGCTGATAATGGCATTGTCAGCGCTAAACATATTCGTCGCCATGTCGAAACTGTGCAGAAGGGTGCATAGGTTCTTGATCTGAGACCACTCCATCAGGGTGATCTTCCCCACCTCTGCATCTCGTTGGCCCAGGCTATACATCATAATGTATTGCACCAGGGTTCGGCGGTGCTGCCACAGTCGCTGTAACATGTGAAGAGTCGAATTCCAGCATGTCGGCACATCGCATTTCAGGCGATGAACCGGCAGGCCGAAAGACTTCTAGAGCGATGCAAGTCGCTCAGCTGTGGCGGTTGAACGGCGGAAGTGAGCAGACAGTTTTCGTGCCCTGTGTAGAAGGCCATCTAGGCCACGACAGTGTGTTAAAAATTGCTGGACAACAAGGTTCAACACGTGAGCCATACAAGGCACGGGTGTCACCTTTCCCAGGCGAAGGGCCGAACCCAGGTTTGCAGCATTGTCACACACGGCCTTACCTGGCTGCAGGTTGAGTGGAGACAACCATTATGAAACTCGGAAAGCAGAGCTGACCACAACTCAGCCACTGTGTGACTCTTATTTCCAGGTCATTTCAAGCTAAAGCTAGCCTGATGCCGTTGCGCTCTGTTGCCAGCATTGTAAGGAGGTGTGCATGATTCCTTGTGCGCAGTTACAACACTGGTGGCCTTACCAGGCAGGCTTGGGGTGGAGGTGGAGGACCCAGACGAGGTTGAGGAGGCAGAAGCGTTGGAGGAACTTTTACATACAGAGGATTGACGCACAAGTCGTGGGGACGGCAAGACTTGTTCAGCAGACCCTTCTCCATTTATCACCATAGTTACCCAGTGCCCAGTCAGCGACATGTAACGCCCCTTTCCATGCTTACTGGTCCAAGTATCGGAGGTGAAATGCACCCGTTCACACACACAGTTTCTCAAGGAAGCGGTGATGTTGTGTGCGACATGCTGGTGTAGCGCAGGCACACCTTTCTTAGAGAAGTATTGGCAACTGGGCAACTGGTACTGGGGCACAGCGACGGACATAAGGTCTCAAAAATCCTGTGTCCACCAGGCGGAAAGGCAGCATTTCGGTAGCCAAGAGCTTACAGAGGGATAAAGTCAACCTCTTAGCTTTGTCATGGGTCGGAGGAAATGGCCTTTCATTTGTCCACATCTGAGGGACAGAGATCTGACTGCTGTGTGTAGATGGTGGTGAGTCGGGTGTCCCTAGAAAAATGCAGGTTTGTGAGGAAAGTGCAGGCATAGACAAGATGTTGCCTTCATCCAACGTTGGTGCAATCGATGTCTAAGAGAGCTGTACACCCGCACTGGTTTCCTGTTCCAAACCAACAAATTTTACAGATCACATGATTTGGGAGATCCTTTCCAAGGTCAAAAAAGGACCAGGCTAGGCAAGGCTTAGAGGACATGCGACATGCAGAGCCACCCCGACTTGTGCTCAGAGGCAGAGTGGTGGCTAAGGATGCAGTTGTAGACGTGCTAGCAGTACTCCGACAGGAAGGTGCAAGGTAACTTCGTCGTCAGTTGCATCCTCCTCCACCGTCTCTGTTGACCTCCTCAAGTGCCTGACTGTGGGTTGACAGTAAGTGGGATCTAGAACTTCATCATCAAGAGTTGTGTTTGCACTCCCCTCACCCAAAGACCTAGCCTCTTTCTGCCCTGACCGAATATTTAAGTTGTCATCCCAATCTGATATCTGCATCTCATCGTCATCAGTATGTTCCTCATTGTTTACACCAACAGGTGTTACAGTTTGTAAATGAGGGTCTACTTTATACTCATAAACTTGGACATCAGGGCCTGAATCTGAGTCACAAAGCTTCTGGGCATCACTGCAGACCATTTCCTGGTCTGTACTCACTGTAGCTTGAAGGCAGACCTCTGATTCCCAGGCTATAGTGTGACTGAACAGCTCAACAGACTCAGCCATCTCTTTTACACCATACTGTGCAGGGCGGGTGGAGACTTGAGAGCTGGGAGAAAGCAAGTGTGATTGGGATGACAACTCAAAAGACTGTTTTTTTTTATGTGGTAGTTGAGGTGGAGGAGAGGGCACTTGTTGGAGCACCTGAGATCCATTCAAGCACGTTCTTTTTTTTGTGCATCATCTACCTTTCTTACAGTTGTTCTGGTCCGTAAAAAAGGAAGCACATCGGATTGTCCACGGAAAGAAGTAGACATCTTACTATTGCTGGAAGATGGCTTATCTTCAGCAGATGTTAATGTAGCTTTGCCACCTTCCTCACGGACACAAAGTTTTTTTTCCTTTTCCAACAAGCCTGTTCCCCTTTCCCCCAGCATCTGTCCTTTTGCCACTCATTTTGTTAGCGACAAGATTAGCCACTTAAAATGTGGTAGCAAAAATTGAGAGGTGGTGTAGATTGCAGAGGTGATCTAGCTTTATTGACAGCTGAAGAACCAACACTGACTAGCCCTGACAATGCAACTATGGCCCTAAAACTGGCAGCACTGTTTGCTATAAATATAGCGTAGCAAAATGTGCATGAGGGTAGAATACAGAGGTGCTGGGTAGAGTTGAGCGCGGTTCGCGGTTCGAGGTTCTCCAGTTCGCGGTTCGAGTGATTTTGGGGGCTGTTCTAGATTGAACTAGAACTCGAGCTTTTTGCTAAAGCTCGATAGTTCTACATACGCTCGAGAACGGTTCTAGCAGCAAAAAGCAGGGCTTTTTACAGCTACAGTGTGCAGGAGCCATCGCTGGCACCCTGCCAGAAGCTGGTAAACAAGATAAACATCGGGTATCCAACCAAAGCGCTTTGGTTAGTAACCCGATGTTTATCCTAGTTACGTGCAGGAAGCCCACACTTCCCCGCTCAGCTCACTCCACCCCCTCCTGCATGTGGCATGTACGTGTACACACACACACACACACACAGTCTGCACACTGCACTCTGCACACATGGTCCCGCTCGGCTTACCTGCGGTGATGAAGTCCCGCCATCCCGACCTCAGCGCTGTCACTGTCCTCCATGGCCGCCACTTGTCACATCACCTTCTCTCGCTTCCGACCCGAGACTGACTAGCGGTGACGTAACGGGCCTCTCGCGATACTTGGCTGTGAAGGCGGCGGTCATTGAACTCAGTGACAGGTTCTGTCAGCAGTGCAGGAGATCAGCGCAGGTAATGTACCTCGCTGACAGCAGCATTTGTCATGCCCTTCAGTGACCTGGGCTGACCCATTGATGTTAGCTCAGGTCACTGCATTGCTCTCCCAGTCAATGGGGAACATTCTGCTCTTCATTGACTGGGACAGTGTGGATCGTCATGGCAACCCCTTGGATTACACCAGACCTGGATTTGTTATTCTTTCTAATAAATTGGTTAAAGAGGGAATGTTTTGGGGAGTGTTTTTTCAAATAAAAATGTGTCGTCTATTTTTTTTTATTACTGACTGGGTTGGTGATGTCGGGTATCTGATAGACGCCTGACCTCACCAACCCCAGGGCTTGATGCCAGGTGACATTACACATCTGGTATTAACCCCATATATTACCCCGTTTGCCACCGCACCAGGGCGCAGGATGAGCTGGGGCAAAGCACTAGGATTAGCGCATCTAATGGATGCGCCACTTCTGGGGTGGCTGCAGCCTGCTATTTTTAGGCTGGGGAGAGTCCAATAACCATGGACCTCCCTAGTCTGAGAATATCAGACCCCAGCTGTCTGCTTTACCTTGGCTGGTGATCCAATTTTGGGGGGACCCCTACGTGTTTTTTTTTAAAAATTATTTATTTAATTTAAAATAACAGCGTGGGGTGCCCTCAGTTTTGGATTACCAGCCAAGGTGAGGTTGCCATCTGTGGCCTGCAGGCTGCAGCCGTCTGCTGGCTACAAAAATAGGGGGAACCCTACATCATTTTTTTTTTCATTTTTTTGGCTAAATACAAAGCTAAGCACCCCTTAGTGCCACATGAAAGGCACCAAAGGGTGCAAAATTACAAAATGCAGGAGAGTGGGACATTATGTGTCTTTCTGCCATTATAATGACAGAAAAGACTGATATGAAGTGCACAAGCACAAGAAAACCTCCAGAGCGCTCTACGCTGTGAAAAGCAGTAGAAAATGGCACTGGACTGAACATGTGACCGCCTCATGTAGGTTGAAGCTATGGTTCCTGGGTAAATGTATGCATTTACCCTCCTTCAGGTTTTTTGCAGTACACAAAAAAAACGGAAGGCACACGGATGACAAACAGATGACATACGGACCATCTACGGAACGGAAACGGATGCCACACGGATGCACCCGTGAAAAAAAACAGACTGCTTTTTGAAGACCGCAAAAATGGATCGGTCACGTTAATGTAGCCTTATTCTGATCTGCTGTTTATAAACAGCAGGCAGAAATAAGTGAATAACGCCCCCCCAGCATCAGAAAATCTCCGGGTTTCAGGGCTAGCTGAGACCCTGGAGATCATGATTCAGGTCGGTTTTTCCGGTCCCCGCTCACGTGATCACAGGTATACACCGAACACCGATGATCACGTTACAGTAAATGACAGTGCCGGTAAAAAATTATTTATCTCCCATCTGGCATGAACAAACATGATAAATCTCCTCCCCGGTCCCCTCCGGTCCCCCGGTGTCGCCAAAGTGCCCCCCCGATGCGCTCCCAGAAATCCAAGATGGCCGCGCGCACAGCAGCGCGCCGGCCGCATTCACCCTACTCCTCTGATTTCTGTCGCATGTGCCATGACACATGCGACAGAAAACTCCTCCTCAGGCCCTGCCAGGTCACCCCTTATAACCCCACCGGTGTTCCCCGGTGTCCCACGGTACCTGTGCAGCGTTGATCCCCCGCGGCCCTCTCCTTCACAATAGACGCTGCCGCATGCACAGAGCGGCTGTCAGCTCAGCTTCCTGTGTTCAGACACAGTGAGTGGTGCTTATGCATCCGTAAGCTAAATGGGTGGCACGGTGGCTCAGTGGTTAGCACTGCAGTCTTGCAGCGCTGAGGTCCTGGGTTCAATTCTCACCAAGGACACCATCTGCAAGGAGTTTGTATGTTCTCCCCGTGTTTGCGTGGGTTTCCTCCGGGTTTTCCGGTTTCCTCCCACACTACAAAGACATACAGCGCTATGGAATTAATAACGCTATATAAATGAATAAATTATTATTACTGCAATGCCCTGCTCATGAGGTAAGGAACATAATTGATCAGGAGAGCTATACTACATTTCCAAATGGAGGGATTTGCTTTTATAGTTGCCCTGCTGAATGACTACCAAACATGAGAGTCCGTTATACGCCACAAGAAAACACATCTACATAGCGAGCTCTGTTGCTAAGTATTCATTCAGCTGGAACACTGGACTTAAAGGGGTATTCCATCTCCAAGATCCTACCCCCAATATATAGTAGGTGGAATAGCAATAATATCAGCAAATACCAATATTTGGAAATGTAGAATAGTTCTCCTGATTAGGCATGCCCTTACCTCATGAGCAGGGCATTGCAGCTTTGGTAGCAACCATTACAACATGGACTCTGGTGCTGTGGACCCGGGGAGAGTGA
This sequence comes from Anomaloglossus baeobatrachus, assembly GCF_048569485.1. Taxonomy (NCBI): domain Eukaryota; kingdom Metazoa; phylum Chordata; class Amphibia; order Anura; family Aromobatidae; genus Anomaloglossus; species Anomaloglossus baeobatrachus. The sequence continues at coordinate 158,179,814 of NC_134358.1, read as the reverse complement.
GTGCAGATTCATTGCACCCACACTCCTCACATGAAGGGTCTGCACTCCTAGAAAATGGGGGATACGTTCCTCGAGTGTCTCCCTCCCATATTCTAGATGGTCCAGAGTCGTGGGACCCCTTTATTTTTTTTCTTACAATAAATTGGTGAAAGAGGGAATGTTTTGGGGACTGTTTTTTCAAATAAATTTCTTTTGTCGATTTTTTTTTGTTAGTACTGACAGTTTATGATGTTGGGTATCTAATAGACGCCATGACATCACAAACTGCTGGGCTTGATGTCAGGTGACCTTACAGCTAGTATCAACTCGATTTATTACCCTGTTTGCCACTGCACCAGGGCACCTGATGAGCTGGGGCGAAGCGCCAGGATTGGCGCATCTAGTGGATGCGCCACGTCTGGGGTGCCTGCGGCCTGCTATTTTTAGGCTGTGAAGGCCCAATAACTATGGACCTTACCACTCTGAGAATACCAGACCACAGCTGTCTGCTTTACCTTGGCTGGTGATCCAATTTGGGGGGGGACCCTACTTTTTTTGTGTAATTATTAATATTTATAAAATAATTATAAAAAAGAGCCTGGGGGGATCTCCACATTGGATCCCCAACCACGGTAAAGCTGCCAGCTGTGGTTTTCAGGCTACAGCTGTCTGCTTTACCCTAGCTGGCTATCAAAAATGGGGGGACCCAATGTCATTTTTTTTTTAACTATTTTTTAAATAGAAAAAATTAATGGGCTTCCCTGTATTTTGATTGCCAACCAAGGTAACGCCAGGCAGATGGGGGTGGCAACCCATAGCTGTCTGCTTTATCTGCGCTGAGAATCAAAAATACCGCAGAGCGCTACGTCATTTTTTTTAAAGATTTCTTTTTACAGCACTGTGATGTCAAGCAATCAAAATACAGGGAAGCCCATTTTGTTTTTAGTTATTTAAATAAATAATTAAAAAAAATATATATGGGCTCCCGCTGCATTTTTTGTATTGCTAGCTAAGGGTAATCCAAACAGCTACTGGCTGCTAACCCCCGCTGCTTGGTGTTACCTTCACTGGCAATGGAAAATCCAGGGAAGCATTTTTATTTTTTTTGCCAAAAAACTACAAAAAAGGACGTGAGCTTCGCCATATTTTTGTATGCTAGCCAGGTATAGCAGGCAAGTGCTGGAAGAGTTGGATACAGCGCCAGAAGATGGCGCTTCTATGAAAGTGCCATTTTCTGAGGCGGCTGCAGACTGCAATTCGCAGCAGTGGAGCCCAGAAAACTCAGGCCAACCTGTGCTGCGGATTCCAATCCCCAGCTGCCTAGTTGTACCTGGCTGGACACAAAAATGGGGCGAAGCCTACGTCATTTATTTTCTAATTATTTCATGAAATTCATGAAATAATAATAAAAGGGCTTCCCTTTATTTTTGGTTCCCAGCCGGGTACAAATATTCAGCTGGGGGTTGGGGGCAGCCATATCTGCCTGCTGTACCTGGCTAGCATACAAAAATATGGCGAAGCCCACATAATTTTTTCAGGGGACAAAAAACTTCTGCATACAGTCCTGGATGGAGTATGCTGAGCCTTGTAGTTGTGCAGCTGCTGTCTGTCTGTATGGAGAAGAGCAGACAGCAGCTGCAGAACTACAAGGCTCAGCATACTCCATCCAGGACTGTATGCAGAAGTTTTTTGCCCACCAAAAAAATGACGTGTGCTTCGCCATATTTTTGTATGCTAGCCAGGTACAGCAGGCAGCCATGGGCTGCCTCCAACCCCCAGTTGCCTATTTGTACCCGGCTGGGAACCAAAAATATAGGGAAACCCGTTTTTTTTAATTATTTCACTTATTTCATGAAATAATTAAAAAACAAATGACGTGAGCTTCGCCCCATTTTTGTGTCCAGCCGGGTACAGCTAGGCAGCTGGGGATTGGAATCCGCAGCACAAGTTAGCCCGAGGTTTCTGGGCGCCTCTGCTGCGAATTTCAGTCCGCAGCCGCCCCAGAAAATGGCGCTTTCATAGAAGCGCCATCATCTGGCGGTGTATCCAACTCTTCCAACAGCCCTGAAGCCGGGTGGCTTGTTGGGTAATAATGAGTTAATACTAGCTTTGTTTTACTAGCTAGTTTTAAGCCAGAGATTCTTAATGTCAGGCACGTTTGACCCAGCCATTAAGAATCTCCAATAAAGGGTAAAAAAAAAGACACCACACAGAGAAAAAATACTTTAATAGAAATAAATACACAGACACATTAGAGACTCCATCTTTATTACCCCCTGTCAGCCCTCCACGATCCATGGTCTTCTGTCTTTCTCGTTCAACAAATGCAGCTCTTCTACATCACTGCTGCATGGGGGAAGACGCTGCTTCCCGTGCAGCCTTCACTCCGTGAAAGCTGCACGGAAAGCAGCGTGCAGCCTTTACTCCGTGAGTGATCAGTGCTGCTGGCTGTTAGCGGTAACAGCGGTAACGCTGACATACGTGTTACCATAGCAACGGCGCTCCCAGAGCCGCGGTTAGCGGTGACGTCACCACTAACTGCGTTGCTATGGCAACGGTGATCTCCTTTAATGACCGGTTGTGTCAGCCGGTCCCTAACTGAGCGGGGAGTCGACCTTGTGCTACAGCATGTCGCCGGTACATGGCGATACACAAATGTGCACTGTGTACTGGAGAGATGCACTCGCAGGTCCTACATGACATGTCATAGTCATGTGACCAGTCTGTAGCCAATGAGATAATAGCCACGTGACTGGTCACGATAGGTCCTGCATCACTGCTGGCGGTGCCGGTCACCGGGAGGATTCAGCGATCATCGGATGGAATAGCGGCAGGAGACAGAGTGCAGGAGGGATCGCGGGGACCGGTAAGTGTTATGGCAATGTTTATTAACTGTATGTGTACATTTATAATCTGTTTTTATGTGTTTGTGATTGCCTCCCATTATAGCCTATTGGTTCGAGTTCGGTTTGTCGAACGTTCGACGAACTGAACTAGAACGGGACCTCCGTTCGGCGAACCGAACTCGAGCCGAACCACAGCCAGTTCGCTCATTTCTAGTGCTGGGACTTGCTTGGCACAATTGGGACACAAAATTAGTATATCAGCCACTTTTTGAATGCTACTTATGTTCAGCACTGTTTGCTATAAAAATAGCGTAGCAAAATGTGCATGAGGGTTGAATGCAGAGGTGCTGGAAATTGCTTGGCACCAGTGGGACAACAATGAAGTATAGCAGCCACTTTTTTAATGCCACTAAGTTTCAGCACTGTTTGTTATAAAAATAGCAAGGCAAAAGTTGGCAGGTGGGTACAGTGGCCGGGTTCTCTGGGTTAGTGGACAGGAAAGGAAGCCTCACTATCTATCCCTCCTAATGGTGAAATGCAGTAAGGAATTCCCTGAGCTTAGGTACACAGACGCTGTTATCTGAAGCTGTATACAGCGTTTCCACAGACCTGATTGTCACCTATTGTTCTGAGCCCGAGGAAATGAGCACTGAAAAGGGCTGAAATAAACTTCTGTCCCTAATCTGTAGAGCGCTGTGTGTATAGCAAAAACAGCCGGAGCGGCGACAGGAGCTGTGTAGCTGTGACTGTCACCTACACGCAGAAAGCAGATAATGGCGCCGTGAGGGAAAATGGCCGTATTTATAATGCAAGGACATGTGACATGGACAGCCTATGACACATGCCCTGTCTGGCAAAAATGACCACTTAGCTGTGTGTGTGTCTGGGATTGGCTGACATGCTAGCCCGCCCCACTGCACGCGCGCTTAGGGAAAAAAAAATGGCGAGCGCCATTATCCCAGCAGCACTGATCTAAACGCGCTGCCTCCGCACACTATACGCTGAAATTAGATAATAGTGTGAATCACAGAGTGACTCACACTATTACAGTGAAAAGCCAGCTAGTAACTAGCTAGGCTTTTTGCTCATTGAACTGTTCTCGAACGTAACTCGAGCTATCGAGCTTTTAGCACAAAGCTCGCGTTCGAGTTCGATCTCAAGCACCTCCAAAATCACTCGAACATGAAATTGGCGAACCTTTAACCTCGAACATCGCTTAACTCTACTCAGGAGCTCTCCAAACATAACATGGTGTCCGCTAACGACATTGCAGTCTGCTGACGAATTTGCAGTCAAATAGTGATCCTTCCCTTCCGAGCCTCGCTGTGCACCCAAACAGTTGATTTCTACCACATGTGAGGTATCCTCGTACAAATTGTACAATAGAAATTGTACAATAAATTGTATAGGGCATTTTTTCCTGTTACCCTTGTGAAAACAAAATCTATCTATTTGAAGTCACAATTTTGTGGTAAAAATGTATTTTTTATTTTCACGTTATAAAATTCTGTAAAGCACCCGGGAGCTCAAGGAGATAACTAGACATCTAGATAAATTCCTTAAAGGGTCTATTTTCCAAAATGGGGTCACTTGTGGGGAAATGCCACTGTTGGAGCTCACCAAACGCAACATAGTGTCCACTAACTACTGCAAATATTTTACTATTCAAAATGTGAAATGGCGCTCCTTCCCTTCTGAGCCATGCCATGCACCCAAGCAGTTGATTTCCACCACATATGAGGTATCAACATACTCAGGAGAAATTGCACAATAAATTGTTCTGTGCATTTTTTCCTGGAGAGTCTGTCATGGAGAGACTGAAGAATTTGTGCTAGTCTACATCCATGGAGGTTTTCTGGTTTATTCTCCAAGTTGTTTCAAACAACTTCTCTGCCACCTTCCAAAAGTCTGTGCAGATGCACCTATAAGCATTGATACTCTTTCTAAAACAAAAGGCGATGACAGTAAACATTGTTTTAATTTACATTTCTCCTTTGCTCATTCACTATTTATTTTGTTAGTTGATAAACTATTTGCACTTCTATTTTTTTAAAGTATTTTTACTTCAAAGCATTTTTTTTTACACCTGTCTAAAACTTTTGTACTATATAGCTTGTTAGTACTTTATTTCAATTCAAGTGAAACATCTATGGGGTATATTCAATACATACAGTGAATATCTGGAAGCAATTTCTAGATGTATTTTGCAGAGTCTTCAATTCTTTTCTTCAATACCATAAAAAAGATATATGATTCAATTTTATACCTGCCATCAAACTTAGTGTGGACTCTAACACACTTAATAGTAACATAAATGTAAAAAGTTATCACAGTTTTTATGAGAGACCTGGCTACTAGGCTGTACCATATTTTAATGTGTATTGTATAATTAGTATAAATTACATAAAGCATTGAAAAAAGCAAAGACATATATGAGAGTTTCAAAGACAACTTTAAGAAGTTCGAACATAAAAGAAGCAGAAGATTTGAAGGAGCAATAAAATATTGGTATATCAGTTTGCGTATGGTTCATATAGTCTAGAAACAAATGCAGCTCAAGACTAGAGATGAGCGAACCGGTCCCGGTTCGGCTCGAGGTCGGCTCGCCGAACGGGGGTCCCGTTCGAGTTCGGTTCGTCGAACGTTCGACGAACCGAACTCGAACCAATAGGCTATAATGGGAGGCAATCACAAACACATAAAAATGCATGATAAATGTACACAAACAGTTAATAAACATTGCCATAACACTTACCGGTCCTCGCGATCCCTTCTGCACTCTGTCTCCTGCCGCTATTCCATCTGATGATCACTGAATCCTCCTGGTGATGGAACTGCCAGCAGAAATGCAGGACCTATCGTGACGTCAAAATAGCCATGTGACCAGTCACGTGGCTATTATCTCATTGGCTACAGACTGGTCACATGACTATGACACGTCATGTAGGACCTGCGAGTGCATCTCTCCGGTACACGGTGCACATATGTGTATCGCCGTGTACCGGCGACATGCTCTAGCACACGGTCGACTCCCCGTTCCGTTAGGGACCGGCTGACACAGCCGGTCATTAACGGAGATCACCGTTGCCATAGCAACGCAGTTAGCGGTGATGTCACCGCTAACCGCGGCTCCGAGAGCACCGTTGCTATGGTAACGCGTCTGTCAGCGTTACCGCTGTTATCGCTGACAGCCAGCACTGATCACTCACGGAGTGAAGGCTGCACGCTGCTTCCCGATTGTAGTGAGGATTGTAGTGAGGATGGAGGTTCGCCAGCCCCAAGTGATGAGCTGGTGCACCTCATCCTCACTACAATCGTCACTACTACTACACTAGAAAGAAAGAAGACAGAAGAGCAGGATCGTGGAGGGCTGACAGGGGGTAATAAAGATGGAGTCTCTAATGTGTCTGTGTATTTATTTCTATTAAAGTATTTTTTCTCTGTGTGGTGTTTTTTTTAACTCTTTATTGGAGATTCTTAATGGCCGGTTCAAACGTGCCTGACATTAAGAATCTCTGGCTTAATACTGGCTAGTAAAATAAAGCCAGTATTAACTCATGATTACCCAACAAGCCACCCGGCTCCAGGGCTGTTGGAAGAGTTGGATACAGCGCCAGATGATGGCGCTTCTATGAGAGCGCCATTTTCTGGGATGGCTGCGGACTGAAATCCGCAGTAGAGGCACCCACAAACCTCGGGCTAACCTGTGCTGCGGATTCCAATCCCCAGCTGCCTAGTTGTACCCGGCTGGACACAAAAATGGGGCGAAGCCCACGTAATTTGTTTTTTAATTATTTCATGAAATAAGTGAAATAATTAAAAAAAAACGGGCTTCCCTATATTTTTGGTTCCCAGCCGGGTACAAATAGGCAACTGGGGGTTGGAGGCAGCCCGTGGCTGCCTGCTGTACCTGGCTAGCAAACAAAAATATGGCGAAGCTCACGTCCTTTTTTTTGTAGTTTTTTGGCAAAAAAAATAAAAAATGCTTCCCTGGATTTTCCATTGCCAGTGAAGGTAACACCAAGCAGTGGGGGTTAGCAGCCAGCAGCTGCTTGGATTACCCTTAGCTAGCAATGCAAAAAATGCAGCGGGAGCCCATATATATTTTTTTTAATTATTTATTTAAATAACTAAAAATAAAATGGGCTTCCCTGTATTTTGATTGCTGGACATCACAGTGCTGTAAAAATAAATCTTTAAAAAAATGACGTAGCGCTCCGCGGTATTTTTGATTCTCAGCGCAGATAAAGCAGACAGCTATGGGTTGCCACCCCCATCTGCCTGCCGTTACCTTGGTTGGCAATCAAAATACAGGGAAGCCCATTAATTTTTTCTATTTAAAAAATAGTTAAAAAAAAAAATGACGTTGGGTCCCCCCATTTTTGATAGCCAGCTAGGGTAAAGCAGACGGCTGTAGCCTGAAAACCACAGCTGGCAGCTTTACCGTGGTTGGGGATCCAATGTGGAGGTCCCCTCAGGCTCTTTTTTATAATTATTTTATAAATATTAATAATTACACAATAAAAGTAGGGTCCCCCCCAAATTGGATCACCAGCCAAGGTAAAGCGGACAGCTGTGGTCTGGTATTCTCAGGGTGGGAAGGTCCATAGTTATTGGGCCTTCACAGCCTAAAAATAGCAGGCCGCAGGCACCCCAGACGTGGCGCATCCACTAGATGCGCCAATCCTGGCGCTTCACCCCAGCTCATCCCGTGCCCTGGTGCAGTGGCAAACGGGGTAATAAATCGGGTTGATACTAGCTGTAAAGTCACCTGAGATCAAGCCCAGCAGTTTGTGATGTCATGGCGTCTATTAGATACCCAACATCATAAACTGTCAGTACTAACAAAAACAAAAAATCGACAAAAGAAATTTATTTGAAAAAACAGTCCCCAAAACATTTCCTCTTTCACCAATTTATTGTAAGAAAAAAAATAAAGGGGTCCCACGACGACTCTGGACCATCTAGAATATGGGGGGGAGACACTCAGGGATCGTATCCCCCATTTTCTAGAGTGCGGACCCTTCATGTGAGGAGTGTGGGTGCAATGAATCTGCACTCACTCTCCCCGGGTCCACAGCAGCAGAGTCCATGTCGTAATGGTTGCTACCAAAGCTGCAATGCCCTGCTCATGAGGTAAGGGCATGCCTAATCAAGAGAACTACTGTAGAGGAAGCTCTGCTCACTGGTATAGGTGCTCAGAGGTAATAATAGATAAAATTAGTGAGTAACCTCTGCACTCTAAATCTCCCAGACTAAGTCAGTAAGTCACAATGGATAGTAATGCAAAATCACTCTTTATTGGTCCGTATTAAGAAAAAAAAAATTTTCATAAGCATATATGTTTTTGTCCAAAACAAGTTACAAATGACGTTTCGGCCTGAGCCTTCGTCAGATTGGACTTATCTGCATGTAATCAAGAAAAATGACAATAATCAGTATCACATAAGAGTGAGAGAACAATAACATAAACTAGAACAATGTAGAGGTACAATTGGGATGCAGCAAAAAAATTGCAACACAGCAAGAAATGAAACACATGATACAAATGTCATAATACAAAAAACACAAAAACCTGAGCTGAAACAATGTTCAGTGAACATGCAACATTAAGCATGTGAATTGCAGCCTTAAGACTAGAAAAAACCAAGGAGAAAAATTGTATGAAAAATACCCTGAATATAAATAAATAAATTGCAAGTGCTTAATAACAGGGTACTTAGTGTATACATTTTTGCAAAAAGGTAAAAAGCTGTCTCACCTCGTCACGGTGTACCCATCTGAGACAGTCCCTAACCTACTGAAGTTAAAAACATTATCAATACCTGACTTGTGTCATGTCAGAACTCCAATATGGATGGTGGCAAGTGGTTAGCTGTGTCCCAGATAAAATACACAGCAAAGTGAGACGCAATCAGCTGTTCAGTCTCAGTACTAGGAGGGCTGCACCCCCAACTTGCAACTAAGCAAGAAAACATACAAAAAACACAAAAACCTGAGCTGAAACAATGTTCAGTGAACATGCAACATTAAGCATGTGAATTGCAGCCTTAAGACTAGAAATGTCATAATACAGTACAAGGACAATATAGTAATGACAAATATGGGGTCAGAGTAGACTTAGACAGCTCTGGTACGAAAGAGATGTCAATCATAAAGTAACATGTGCAGTAGGTGTAGAGCTACAGTATGCATGGCAGAGCTAATGGGTAGACCGACCATAGAAAAAGAACAGAGAAAAAGTGGAGAAAAAGTGGAGAAAAAGTGGAGAAAAAGTGGAGAATAAGTGGAGAATAAGTGGAGAAAAAGTGGAGAAAAAGTGGAGAAAAAAATGGAGAAAAAGTGGAGAAAAAGTGGAGAAAAAGTGGAGAAAAAGTGGAGAAAAAAATGGAGAAGAAGTGGAGAAAAAGTGGAGAATAAGTGGAGAAAAAGTGGAGAAAAAGTGGAGAAAAAGTGGAGAAAAAGTGGAGAAAAAAATGGAGAAAAAGTGGAGAAAAAGTGGAGAAAAAGTGGAGAAAAAGTGGAGAAAAAGTGGAGAATAAGTGGAGAAAAAGTGGAGAAAAAGTGGAGAATAAGTAGAGAAAAAGTGGAGAAAAAGTGGAGAATAAGTGGAGAAAAAGTGGAGAAAAAGTGGAGAATAAGTGGAGAAAAAGTGGAGAAAAAGTGGAGAAAAAGTGCAGAAAAAGTGGAGAAAAAAATGGAGAAAAAATGGAGAAAAAGTGGAGAAAAAGTGGAGAAAAAGTGGAGAATTAGTGGAGAAAAAGTGGAGAAAAAGTGGAGAAAAAGTGGAGAAAAAGTGGAGAAAAAAATGGAGAAAAAGTGGAGAATAAGTGGAGAATAAGTGGAGAAAAAGTGGAGAAAAAGTGGAGAAAAAGTGGAGAAAAAGTGGAGAAAAAAATGGAGAAAAAGTGGAGAATAAGTGGAGAATAAGTGGAGAAAAAGTGGAGAAAAAGTGGAGAAAAAGTGGAGAAAAAAATGGAGAAAAAGTGGAGAAAAAGTGGAGAAAAAAATGGAGAAAAAGTGGAGAAAAAGTGGAGAAAAAGTGGAGAAAAAGTGGAGAAAAAAATGGAGAAAAAGTGGAGAAAAAGTGGAGAAAAAGTGGAGAAAAAGTGGAGAAAAAGTGGAGAATAAGTGGAGAAAAAGTGGCGAAAAAGTGTTGAAAAAAATGGAGAAAAAGTGGAGAAAAAGTGGAGAAAAAAAAGGACAAAAAGTGGAGAAAAAGTGGAGAAAAAGTGGAGAAAAAGTGGAGAAAAAAATGGAGAAAAAGTGGAGAAAAAGTGGAGAAAGAAAAGGAGAAAAAGTGGAGAAAAAGTGGAGAATAAGTGGAGAAAAAGTGGAGAAAAAGTGGAGAAAAAGTGGAGAAAAAATGGAGAAAAAGTGGAGAAAAAGTGGAGAAAAAAATGGAGAAAAAGTGGAGAAAAAGTGGAGAATAAGTGGAGAATAAGTGGAGAAAAAGTGGAGAAAAAAATGGAGAAAAAGTGGAGAAAAAGTGGAGAAAAAGTGGAGAATAAGTGGAGAAAAAGTGGAGAAAAAGTGGTGAAAAAGTGGAGAAAAAAATGGAGAAAAAGTGGAGAATAAGTGGAGAAAAAGTGGAGAAAAAGTGGAGAAAAAGTGGAGAATAAGTGGAGAAAAAGTGGAGAAAAAGTGGAGAAAAAGTGGAGAAAAAGTGGAGAAAAAAATGGAGAAAAAGTGGAGAAAAAGTGGAGAAAAAGTGGAGAATAAGTGGAGAAAAAGTGGAGAAAAAAGTGGAGAAAAAAGTGGAGAAAAAAGTGGAGAAAAAATGGAGAAAAAGTGGAGAAAAAGAGGAGAAATAGTGGAGAAAAAGTGGAGAAAAAAATGGAGAAAAAGTGGAGAAAAAGTGGAGAAAAAGTGGAGAAAGAATGGAGAAAAAGTGGAGCACCCTTTGGTACCTTTCATGTGGCACTAAGGGGTGCTTAGCTTTGTATTTAGCCAAAAAAATGAAAAAAAAATGACGTAGGGTTCCCCCTAGTTTTGTAGCCAGCTAGGGTAAAGCAGACGGCTGCAGCCTGCAGACCACAGCTGGCAACCTCACCTTGGCTGGTAATCCAAAACCGAGGGCACCCCTGTTATTTTAAATTAAATAAATAATTAAAAAAAAAACACGTAGGGGTCCCCCAAAATTGGATCACCAGCCAAGGTAAAGCAGACAGCTGGGGCCTGATATTCTCAGACTAGGGAGGTCCATGGTTATTGGACTCTCTCCAGCCTAAAAATAGCAGGCTGCAGCCGCCCCAGAAGTGGCGCATCCATTAGATGCGCCAATCCTGGTGCTTCGCCCCAGCTCATCCCGCGCCCTGGTGCGGTGGCAAACGGGGTAATATATGGGGTTAATACCAGATGTGTAATGTCACCTGGCATCAAGCCCTGGGGTTGGTGAGGTCAGGCGTCTATCAGATACCCGACATCACCAACCCAGTCAGTAATAAAAAAAATAGACGACAACCACATTTTTATTTGAAAAAACACTCCCCAAAACATTCCCTCTATAAACAATTTATTAGAATGAAAAACAAATCCAGGTCTGCTGTAATCCAAGGGGTTGCCATGACGATTCATGACGATTCACACTGTCCCAGTCAATGAAGAGCAGGATGTTCCCCATTGGCTGGGAGAGCAGTGCAGTGACCTGAGCTAACATCAATGGGTCAGCCCAGGTCACTGCAGGGGATGACAAGTGCTGCTGTCAGCGAGGTACATTACCTGCGCTGATCTCCAGCACTGCCGACAGCCCCTGTCACTGAGGTCAATGACCGGCGCCTTCACATCAAGTATCGCGAGAGGTCCGTGACGTCACCGCTAGTCAGTCTTGGGTCGGAAGCGAGAGGTGATGTGACAAGCGGCGGCCATGGAGGACAATGACATCGCTGAGGTCGGGATGGCGGGACTTCATCACTGCAGGTAAGCCGAGCGGGACCGTGTGTGTGTGTGTGTGTGTGTGTGTGTGTATGTATGTGTACATGCCGCGGGCAGGAGGGGGCGGAGCGAGCTGAGCGGGAAAGTGTGGGCTTCCTGCACGTAACTAAGATAAACATCGGGTTACTAACCAAAGTGCTTTGCTTGGATACCCGATGTTTATCTTGGTTACCAGCTTCTGGCAGGCTGCCAGCGATGGCTCCTGCACACTCTAGTTGTAAAAAGCCCTGCTTTTTGCTGCTAGAACCGTTCTCGAATGTATCTAGAACTATCGAGCTTTTGCAAAAAGCTCGAGTTCTAGTTCGATCTCGAACAGCCCCCAAAATCACTCGAGCTTAGAACTGGAGAACCTCGAACCGCGAACCGCGCTCAACTCTACTCAAGACTAGAGATGAGCAAACTTGTTCCAAAAATTTCACAAATTTCAAATTCGACATGAGCCTTGCCCATTCGGATTCAGATTGCCGAACACTTTTTTCAAAAATGGCAAAATTCGGCCTTTGTTCAGTAACTGTTTATGTTTGAACTAATGGTTTTCTTCTACCTTAGGCCCATTTCAGACGTCAGTGAAAAACACTGACGTTTTTCACTGGCGTGTAAAACACGCACATGTCCCTCCGTGTGCCATGAATCACGGCACACATGGGTTGTCTAAGTGCAATCCGGGCTCCGTTCTCCGTGGCCCGTGATTGCACTTAGAGATTAACTCACCTGTGCCCGCTACCGCTCTCCATGGTGCTGATTGCTCCCGCGGTGCAGCATCTGGCCAGCGCTGACACCGCAGCAGCTGCTTCCGGGTCGGCTGTGTCGTGCATGATGAATATGCGCGACAGTAATGAGCCGGCTCAGAACCAGCAAGCTGCACAGGCTGCAGAGGACATCACTGGAGCCGGGTGAATAAAAATGATTTTTATTTTAAAGAAGGGAATTTTGTTTACTTACCGTAAATTCCTTTTCTTCTAGCTCCAATTGGGAGACCCAGACAATTGGGTGTATAGGCTATGCCTCCGGAGGCCGCACAAAGTATTACACTAAAAGTGTACAGCCCCTCCCCTTCTGCCTATACACCCCCCGTGCTCCCACGGGCTCCTCAGTTTTGGTGCAAAAGCAAGAAGGAGGAAAAAATTATAAACTGGTTTAAAGTAAATTCAATCCGAAGGAATATCGGAGAACTGAAACCATCCAACATGAACAACATGTGTACACAAAAAAACAGGGGCGGGTGCTGGGTCTCCCAATTGGAGCTAGAAGAAAAGGAATTTACGGTAAGTAAACAAAATTCCCTTCTTCTTTGTCGCTCCATTGGGAGACCCAGACAATTGGGACGTCCAAAAGCAGTCCCTGGGTGGGTAAAATAATACCTCGTAATAGAGCCGTAAAACGGCCCCTTCCTACAGGTGGGCAACCGCCGCCTGAAGGACTCGTCTACCTAGGCTGGCATCCGCCGAAGCATAGGTATGCACCTGATAGTGTTTCGTGAAAGTGTGCAGGCTCGACCAGGTAGCCGCCTGACACACCTGCTGAGCCGTAGCCTGGTGCCTCAAAGCCCAGGACGCACCCACGGCTCTGGTAGAATGGGCCTTCAGCCCTGAGGGAACCGGAAGCCCAGCAGAACGGTAAGCTTCGAGAATTGGTTCCTTGATCCACCGAGCCAGGGTTGATTTGGAAGCCTGTGACCCTTTACGCTGGCCAGCGACAAGGACAAAGAGTGCATCCGAGCGGCGCAGGGGCGCCGTATGAGAAATGTAGAGTCTGAGTGCTCTCACCAGATCTAACAAGTGCAAATCCTTTTCACATTGGTGAACTGGATGAGGACAAAAAGAGGGTAAGGAGATATCCTGATTGAGATGAAAGGGGGATACCACCTTAGGGAGAAATTCCGGAACCGGACGCAGAACCACCTTGTCCTGGTGAAACACCAGGAAAGGGGCTTTGCACGACAACGCTGCTAGCTCAGACACTCTCCGAAGTGAAGTGACTGCTACTAGGAAAACCACTTTCTGCGAAAGGCGTGAGAGAGAAATATCTCTCATTGGCTCGAATGGTGGTTTCTGAAGAACCATCAGCACCCTGTTCAGATCCCAGGGTTCTAACGGACTCTTGTAAAGCCTGCTTTACACACTTCAATAGATCTTTCAATCCGTCGTCGGGGTCAAGTTGTAAGTGACGCACATCCGGCATCGTTCGTGATGTATTTGCGTGTGAAACCTACATGCGATCGATATTGAACGAAAATACGGTGATCGCATACACGTCGTTTATTCCTCATACATTGGACGTTTTGTTCTACGAAACTAGTGAATTGTAACGTGTGACATCCATCATTCGATTGTGATGTCTGATGATATGTGCGCAGGTGTGCGCTCTGCACCGCAGGTTAACAAAGGTCTGCTTCAGAGCGCAGCTGAAAAGCTGCGTTCTGAAGCGCCTCACAATGTCTGTCAATCACTAATCTCTGTCAGTCCGTCACTATCTCTGTCCCTCTCTCTCTGTCCATGTCAGTCTATCCCCCTCTCTCATATACTCACCGATCCCCGATCCCCGGCGCTGCACGGCGTTCACACTGCTCCGGCGGCTTTTACTGTTTTGAAAAAGCCGGCCGCCCATTAAACAATCTCCTATTCCCTGCTTTCCCCGCCCACCGGCGCCTATGATTGGTTACAGTGAGACACGCCCCCACGCTGAGTGACAGGTGTCACACTGCACCCAATCACAGCAGCCGGTGGGCGGGTCTATACTGTGCAGTGAAATAAATAATTAAATAATTAAAAAAAACGGCGTACGGTCCCCCCCAATTTTAAAACCAGCCAGATAAAGCCATACGGCTGAAGGCTGGTATTCTCAGGATGGGGAGCTCCACGTTATGGGGAGCACCCCACCCTAACAATATCAGCCAACAGCTGCCCAGAATTGCCGCATACATTATATGCGACAGTTCTGGGACTGTACCCGGCTCTTCCCGATTTGCCCTGGTGCGTTGGCAAATCGGGGTAATAAGGAGTTATTGGCAGCCCATAGCTGCCAATAAGTCCTAGATTAATCATGTCAGGCGTCTATGAGACACACTCCATGATTAATCTGTAAGTTACAGTAAATAAACACACGCCCGAAAAAATCCTTTATTAGAAATAAAACACACAAACACATTCCCTGGTTCACCACTTTAATCTGCCCCAAAAAGCCCTCCATGTCCGGCGTACTCCACAGTCCTCCAGCGTCGCATCCAGCGCTGCTGCATGGAGGTGACCGGAGCTGCAGCAGACACAGCCGCTCCGGTCACCTCCACGCAGCTAATGAAGACAGCCGCGCTATCGGCTGAGCTGTCAGTGAGGTTACCCGCTGTCACTGGATCCAGCGGTGGATGCAGCGGTGGCCGCGGGTAACCTCAGTGACAGATCAGCTTATCACGCTACTCACCGCCGCTCCGGTCAGCAACTGAGGTGAGTAGCGCGATCAGCTGAGCTGTCACTGAGGTTACCCGCTGCCACCGCTGGATCCAGTGACAGCGGGTAACCTCACTGACAGCTCAGCCGATAGCGCGGCTGTCTTCATTAGCTGCGTGGAGGTGACCGGAGCGGCTGTGTCTGCTGAAGCTCCGGTCACCTCCATGCAGCAGCGCTGGATGCGACGCTGGAGGACTGTGGAGTACGCCGGACATGGAGGGCTTTTTGGGGCAGATTAAAGTGGTGAACCAGGGTATATGTGTGTGTTTTATTTCTAATAAAGGATTTTTTCGGGCGTGTGTTTATTTACTGTAATTTACAGATTAATCATGGAGGGTGTCTCATAGACGCCTGACATGATTAATCTAGGACTTATTGGCAGCTATGGGCTGCCAATAACTCCTTATTACCCCGATTTGCCAACGCACCAGGGCAAATCGGGAAGAGCCGGGTACAGTCCCAGAACTGTCGCATATAATGTATGCGGCAATTCTGGGCGGCTGTTGGCTGATATTGTTAGGGTGGGGGGCTCCCCATAACGTGGAGCTCCCCATCCTGAGAATACCAGCCTTCAGCCGTATGGCTTTATCTGGCTGGTTTTAAAATTAGGGGGGACCGCACGCCGTTTTTTTTAATTATTTAATTATTTATTTCACTACACAGTGTGGACACGCCCACCGGCTGCTGTGATTGGGTGCAGTGTGACACCTGTCACTCAGCGTGGGGGCGTGTCTCACTGTAACCAATCATAGGCGTCGGTGGGCAGGGAAAGCAGGGAATAGGAGATTGTTTAATGGGCGGCCGGCTTTTTCAAAACAGTAAAAGCCGCCGGAGCAGTGTGAATGCCGTGCAGCGCCAGGGATCGGGGATCGGTGAGTATATGAGAGAGGGCTGCTCAATTCACTTACTCAGGAGTTTAGCGGTCACTGGTGAGTCTTTACTGGTGACCGCTAATCAGGACACGACACAGACAGAGCCGCAGCATGACAATGAAGTCGGGTGAGGTTCACCCGAGTTCATTCTGACAGTGCGGCTCTGTCTGTGTCTGCTGTCATCTACCATTCACCGCTGCTACATGGCTGTCTGTGTCTGCTGTCAGCGGCCATGTAGCAGAGCTGAATGGCAGATGACATAGTAAAAACGCATCCCTACACATTACGCACGCTTGTAAAAACAATAAATAAAAAAAAAAAGGGTGCCCAATGCATACGTCACAGAACACATGATCTAAAGGATCGCACACAAAATTGACCAATTTAACATAGGCTACTAACGCACGTGTGACAGCAAATGAACGACCTACGTGCAATCTCATTAGATCGCATATGCAACCTGGGCGTGTCACATCGCATACGAGATCGCATACCTAATTGTAAGGTGTAAAGCTGGCTTAAGGAGGGACGATGTGACAAACCCCCTGCAGGAACGTGCGTACCTGTGGAAGTCTGGCTAGGCGCTTCTGGAAAAACACAGAGAGCGCTGAGACTTGTCCCTTAAGGGAGCCGAGCGACAAACCCTTTTCCAGTCCAGATTGAAGGAAGGACAGAAAAGTGGGCAAGGCAAATGGCCAGGGAGAAAAACCCTGAGCAGAGCACCACGACAGGAAAATTTTCCACGTCCTGTGGTAGATCTTGGCGGACGTTGGTTTCCTAGCCTGTCTCATAGTGGCAATGACCTCTTAAGATAATCCTGAAGACGCTAGGATCCAGGACTCAATGGCCACACAGTCAGGTTGAGGGCCGCAGAATTCAGATGGAAAAACGGCCCTTGAGACAGCAAGTCTGGTCGGTCTGGTAGTGCCCACGGTTGGCCGACCGTGAGATGCCACAGATCCGGGTACCACGACCTCCTCGGCCAGTCTGGAGCGACGAGGATGACGCGGCGGCAGTCGGCCCTGATCTTGCGTAACACTCTGGGCAACAGTGCCAGCGGAGGAAACACATAAGGGAGCTGAAACTGCGACCAATCCTGAACTAAGGCGTCTGCCGCCATAGCTCTGGGATCTTGAGACCGTGCCATGAACGTCGGTACCTTGTTGTTGTGCCGGGACGCCATTAGGTCGACGTTTGGCATGCCCCAACGGCAACATATCTCCTGAAACACGTCCGGGTGAAGGGACCATTCCCCTGCGTCCATGCCCTGGCGACTGAGAAAGTCTGCTTCCCAGTTTTCCACGCCCGGGATGTGAACTGCGGATATGGTGGAGGCTGTGGCTTCCACCCACAGTAGAATCCGCCGGACTTCCTGGAAGGCTTGCCGACTGCGTGTCCCGCCTTGGTGGTTGATGTATGCCACCGCTGTGGAGTTGTCCGATTGAATTCGGATCTGCTTGCCTTCCAGCCACTGCTGGAACGCTTTTAGGGCCAGATACACTGCCCTGATCTCCAGAACATTGATCTGAAGCGAGGACTCCTGCTGAGTCCACGTACCCTGAGCCCTGTGGTGGAGAAAAACTGCTCCCCACCCTGACAGACTCGCGTCCATCGTGACCACCGCCCAGGATGGGGGTAGGAAGGATTTCCCCTTCGATAATGAAGTGGGAAGAAGCCACCACCGAAAGGAAGCTTTGGTTGCCTGAGAGAGGGAGACGTTCCTGTCGAGGGACGTCGGTTTCCTGTCCCATTTACGTAGGATGTCCCATTGAAGAGGACGCAGGTGAAACTGCGCGAAAGGGACTGCCTCCATTGCTGCCACCATCTTCCCCAGGAAGTGCATGAGGCGCCTCAAGGGGTGTGACTGACCTTGAAGGAGAAATTGCACCCCCGTCTGTAGTGAATGCTGCTTGTTCAGCAGAAGCTTCACTATCGCTGAGAGGGTATGAAACTCCATGCCAAGATATGTCAGCGATTGGGCCGGTGTCAGATTTGACTTTGGAAAATTGATGATCCACCCGAAACTCTGGAGAGTCTCCAGAGTAGCGTCGAGGCTGTGCTGGCATGCCTCTTGGGAGGGAGCCTTGACCAGCAGATCGTCTAAGTAAGGGATCACCGAGTGACCCTGGCAGTGGAGGACCGCGACTACTGTAGCCATGACCTTGGTGAAAACCCGGGGGGCTGTCGCCAGGCCGAACGGCAGTGCCACGAACTGGAGGTGTTCGTCTCCTATGGCGAAGCGCAGGAAGCGCTGATGCTCTGGAGCAATCGGAACGTGAAGATAAGCATCTTTGATATCGATCGATGCAAGGAAATCTCCTTGGGACATTGAGGCGATGACGGAGCGGAGGGATTCCATCCGGAACCGCCTGGTCTTTACGTGTTTGTTGAGCAGTTTTAGGTCCAGGACAGGACGGAAAGACCCGTCCTTCTTTGGAACCACAAACAGGTTGGAGTAAAAACCGTGACCCTGTTGCTGAAGAGGAACAGGGATCACCACTCCTTCTACCTTCAGAGTGTCCAACGCCTGCAGAAGAGCATCGGCTCGCTCGGGAGGCGGAGATGTTCTGAAGAATCGAGTCGGAGGACGAGAGCTGAACTCTATCCTGTAACCGTGAGACAGAATGTCTCTCACCCATCGGTCTTTTACCTGTGGCAGCCAGGTGTCGCAGAAGAGGGAGAGCCTGCCACCGACCGAGGATGCGGTGTGAGGCGGCCGTAAGTCATGAGGAAGCCGCCTTGGTAGCGGCACCTCCGGCGGTCTTTTTAGGGCGTGACTTAGACCGCCATGAATCGGAGTTCCTCTGATCCTTCTGAGGCCTTTTGGACGAGGAGAATTGGGCTCTGCCCGCACCCCGAAAGGACCGAAACCTCGACTGTCCCCTCCTCTGTTGGGGTAATTTTGGTTTGGCCTGGGGTAAGGATGTTTCCTTTCCCTTGGATTGTTTTATGATTTCATCCAATCTCTCACCAAACAAACAGTCGCCAGAAAATGGCAAACCGATTAAGCACTTTTTGGCAATCGAATCTGCCTTCCATTCCCGTAGCCACAAGGCCCTGCGTAATGCCACCGAATTGTCGGCTGCAACCGCCGTACGGCTCGCAGAGTCCAGGATAGCATTAATAGCGTAGGACGCAAATGCCGACGTTTGAGAGGTTATGGAAGCCACTTGCGGCGCAGACGTACGTGTGAGTGCGTCAATTTGGGCTTGACCCGCTGAGATAGCTTGGAGTGCCCATACTGCTGCGAATGCTGGAGCGAAAGACGCGCCGATAGCCTCATAGATGGATTTCAACCAGAGCTCCATCTGTCTGGCAGTGGCATCCTTGAGTGAAGCCCCATCTTCAACTGCAACTATGGATCTAGCCGCCAGTCTGAAGATTGGAGGATCCACCTTGGGACACTGAGTCCAGCCCTTGACCACGTCAGGGGGGAAGGGATAACGTGTATCCTTAAGGCGCTTGGAAAAACGCTTATCTGGACAAACTCGGTGTTTCTGGACTGCCTCTCTGAAGTCGGAGTGATCCAGAAACATACTCGCTGTATGCTTGGGGAACCTGAAACGGAACTTCTCCTGCTGAGAAGCTGACTCCTCTGCTGGAGGAGCTGAGGGAGAAATATCCAACATCTTATTTATGGACGCAATAAGATCATTCACTATGGCGTCCCCATCAGGAGTATCAAGGTTGAGAGCGGCCTCAGGATCAGAATCCTGATCAGCTACCTCCGCTTCATCATACAGAGAGTCATCTCTCTGAGACCCTGAACAATGTGATGAGGTCGAGAGGATTTCCAAGCGAGCTCGCTTAGGCGGTCTGGGACTGCGGTCCGTGTCAGAGACCTCACCCTGGGATCTATGAGACACCCCGGTGGGACATTGTTGTTCCAACTGAGGGGGACTAGGGGGCAGTGATTCCACAGTGCCCATGGTCTGAGATACCGGTCTGGACTGCAAAGCTTCTAGTATTTTAGCCATAGTCTCAGAAAGTCTGTCAGTAAAAACTGCAAACTCCGTCCCTGTCACCTGGACAGTGTTAGCTGGTTGTTCCCCCTGGGCCCCCCTTAGCAGAGGCTCCGGCTGAGTAAGTGCCACAGGGGCCGAGCAGTGCATACAATGAGGGTCAGTGGAACCTGCCGGTAGCGAGGTTGTACATGCGGCGCAGGCAGCATAGTAAGCCTGTGTTTTGGCACCCCTGCTTCTTGTGGGCGCCATATTGTTGTCTCCTTTGAGCAACACAACAGGGTATATAGCCAGAAATCAACTGTGCACCATACAGTGTAAAGTATAGCCTGTAAACATATAAACTATAATCACACTTCTGCACAAGTGGGGCCAGCACCTCAGGTGCTGCTTACCGCCCGCTTAAAGCGGTTGTGTGGCCACCAGAATCCCTGCCTGGGTCCCCCAGAGTTTGTCTCCCCTCTGCAGCGTCCTAGGAGCTGACAGGAATGGCTGCCGGCGTCCTGAGGAGAGGAGGGAGCCGTGGGCGTGACCCAGAAAGTGCGGGAGCTGGTGCCTCACTGTGCACAGTGAGGGGGGTGGAGTATGCAAAGCATGCTCCAGCCCTCAGTGCTGCCGTGCTGTACAGCGTCCCGCCCTTCCCCTGACTGGCAGGGCTGGGGGCGGGAAGAAAGAGAGACTAGGCCCAAAAGCCGGGGACTCGAGTTATAAGCGCGGCCGCCGTATAAGCGCGGCCGGCGCAGAGTCCCCGGCGCACTAACAGTCCCAGCCGCGCCTCAGTAAAAACAATGGCAGTGGCGGTCAGCGCGGTAGTCCCCATACACAAACACACTCAGCGACGCTGCAGTGTATAATGGCACAAACGCGGTCAGCGCCGCGGTCCCCGGTGCACTAGCACACCCAGCAATGCTGGAGTGTTGCTGTGCGCGGTCCCCACGGGGACACAGAGTACCTTAAAGTAGCAGGGCCATGTCCCTGAACGATACCCGGCTCCTATCCAGCAGGCTCCTCAGGAGTTGTGGATGAAGCACGGTCTCAGTGCCTGGAGACCGATAGGATCCCACTTCACCCAGAGCCCTAAGGGGGATGGGGAAGGAAAACAGCATGTGGGCTCCAGCCTCCGTACCCGCAATGGATACCTCAACCTTAACAACACCGCCGACAAGAGTGGGGTGAGAAGGGAGCATGCTGGGGGCCCTATATGGGCCCACTTTTCTTCCATCCGACATAGTCAGCAGCTGCTGCTGACCAATCTGTGGAGCTGTGCGTGCATGTCTGCCTCCTTCGCACAAAGCAAAAAAACTGAGGAGCCCGTGGGAGCACGGGGGGTGTATAGGCAGAAGGGGAGGGGCTTTACACTTTTAGTGTAATACTTTGTGCGGCCTCCGGAGGCATAGCCTATACACCCAATTGTCTGGGTCTCCCAATGGAGCGACAAAGAAAGCATGTTTTTTTCTGGCACGTGTTTCAGGGACCACACCACTGCGTGGTCCGTGGGACATCAGTGATGCCAGAAAAAAATGAACATGTCTCCGTGCGGCAATCACGGGCACGCGGGTACGCTGCACGAAGACATGTGCAGTGAAAAATCACTGATGTGTGAGCAGACCCATTCATTATAATGGGTCTGCGTATGTCAGTGATTCTGGTACATTTAAAAAAAAGCACAAACGTACCAGAATCACTGATGTGTGAAACAGGCCTTATTATGACTTTAAAGAAACAAAAAAAAATGAGTTGGAGGATAAGTTGGTATGCATGCAACTTGTTAGCGCATGTTTACACTGGCCATAAGATAAAAAAAAAACAAGATGAAAATAATTTAGACGTATACCCTACTATAACTAGATAAAAGCATAATGCATATAAACTTAGGGTGCTTAGTAAACACTATTTTTGATCAAAAAAGCGTAAAGCCATCCCACTATGAAAAGGTGTACCCAAATTGGGATGGGACCTAACACTCTCTAGTATTAAATCCTTACCATGTGTCATAACAGAGCTCAATATGAATAAAGGCAGAGTCCTGACTATGGATACTGTTACGGTTGCTGCGAGCACTGGAGACTAAGTCCAGATTTCTTGCTACTGCACATGTGCGAGCGCTGGAGACTAAGTCCAGATTTCTTGCTACTGCACATGTGCGAGCGCTGGAGACTAAGTCCAGATTTCTTGCTACTGCACATGTGCGAGCGCTGGAGACTAAGTCCAATCTTGGAGCCATTGCACATGTGCGGGTGACATCATCGCTGACACGAGGTCACATGTCTCTGACACCTTCTATGCCGATTGGTCGCTGGTCATGTGCTTGTGACGTCTTGCTCGGTGATAGGCCAGCATGACGTCACTCCTGTCGTTCTGGCAGCGGATTGGCTCTGGTGTCCTCCATCTTGGATGAGGCACAGAGTCTATATAAGACCCTGACACACGCCGCATGGTGCTCAGTCCTCTTGGTTCATGCATATGAGTAGACGCTCTGTGCGCGTTCCTCTAGGCATTCCTCTGTCTATGCTAGGTGAGCGCTACCGGCAGGGTAGCGTTCTTATACCTTACAGCTTCGGCTGCTGTCCGTATCCTTACCTCTTAGGGGAGCGGACATAGGCAGGTGCCTGAGGCACATGGTCTGGCTGGGCCTTGTGATTCTACTCGTAGGTGGACGTTGCCGCTAGGGTAACGTTCCTTATACTGCGTCTGGCAGTTGTTCGTATCCTCGCACACTAGGGGAGCGAACAGAGGTAGGAGCTTTGTGCGGCTTACGCTGCTGTTCGTCTCTTTTGCACCACTAGAAGAGCGGACCTAGGCAGGTGCCATATCTAGTGGTTCGTGTCCTCGCACACTAGTGGAGCGAACGCAGGTAGGAGCTTTGTGCGGCTTACGCTGCTGTTCGTCTCTTTTGCACCACTAGAAGAGCGGACCTAGGTAGGTGCCATTTCGCACACATTGCCTTTGTCTCTGTGGTTATTAACAGAGATCATTCCACACACCCTCCAAGTAAGGGAGGAATTGCTTTACTTACTTATTATATCCTTCTGTGAGTTAACAGAGGTATTGCACTCTGCCATAGTCTGCAGCAAAGTCTTTGCACGGTGGACCCTGACTGTCTGATACTCCTTTCAGTTATTATCAGACAGCCCCCCGTAACATTAGGACTGAGCCAAGGGTCTGGCAGTTATGGCAGAATATCAGCAGTTACACCGTTACATACAAGTACTTGAGTCACGGCTCAAGAGTATAGAGGATAAACCTCAGACCATGGTGACATCTGCACATGATCCTCGACTTGCTCTGCCAAACAGATATTCTGGCGATGCCAGATCATGTCGTGGTTTCATTAGTCAGTGTCAGATACACCTAGAGGTCAACTCTTCTCGCTTCTCTACGGAGAGGTCCAGAGTAGGCTTTATCATCTCCTTACTTCAGGACAAAGCCTTAGAATGGGCGACTCCCCTATGGGAGCGCTCTGATGTGGTTACTCTGAGACATCAAGACTTTCTTGATGCTCTTAAGGCGGTATTCATGGGTCCGCAGGTTACCCATGATGCGGCCCTGAGACTGTTAGATCTATCTCAGGGTTCGTTATCCACTAGTTCTTATGCCATTGCTTTTAGAACTCTGGTGGCAGAACTAGATTGGCCAGAGAAGGTGTTGATTCCTATCTTCTGGAGAGGGTTGGCAGGCTATGTCAAGGATGCCCTTGCTACTCGTGAGGTCCCTGCTTCTCTGGAGGACTTGATCACAGTAGCAACGAGGATCGATGTACGCCATAAGGAACGTAGACTCGAGGTCTCTTCCTCACGCCCTAAGCATCGGGCTATTCCAGTTGTTGAGGGTCCACTACCATCTTCCTCAGCATCTGAAACATCTCCCACTCCTATGGAGTTAGGTCATACGTCCTCCAGACTATGCAAGTCTGGTCCTCCTATATGTTACGTATGTCGTCAAGCTGGGCACTATGCCAACAAGTGTCCTAGTCGTCAGGGAAACTCCCTGTCCTAGTAACCATTAGAGGGGGGTTACTAGAGACGTCTTCTGCACCCTCTAAGTGTTGTATCCCAGGTCAGCTCTCGTTATCTGAGAATACATGGCCTATTATGGCTTTTGTGGATTCCGGAGCTGACGGGATTTTTGTGTCCTCAGGATTTGTAAAGGGACACAATATTCCCTCTATCATGTTAGAGGCGCCTATTCCTGTCCGTGTTGTTAATGGAACTATGTTGTCTGACTCCATTACATTGAGGACAGTTCCCTTGCGCCTTTCCCTGTCTCAGGGTCACATAGAGGAGATTTCTTTTCTTGTTTTGCCTGAGGGTATAGACGACGTCCTTCTGGGTCTTCCATGGCTTCGGACTCATGCTCCTCACATTGACTGGGAGTCTGACAGCATTATTAGTTGGGGTTCGAAATGTCAGTCCCGATGTCTTCCCTTACCACCTAAGGTCGTTGCGGTTGCATCAACTGATCTCTCTCCCATACCTACACCCTATTTGGATTTCGCTGACGTGTTCTCCAAACAGGGTGCTGAGGTTCTTCCACCCCATAGGCCGTATGACTGTGCCATAGACCTTATCCCAGGTTCGGTTCCACCTAAAGGCAGGGTTTACCCCCTGTCGATACCTGAGTCGGAGGCCATGTCGACCTATATAAGAGAGAGCTTAGAGAAGGGGTTCATTCGTAAGTCTGTCTCTCCCGCGGGAGCTGGGTTTTTCTTTGTTCGGAAGAAAGAGGGTGATTTGCGTCCCTGCATAGATTACAGGGGTCTCAACGCAATCACAATAAAGAACAAATACCCATTACCTTTAATTTCGGAGCTCTTTGACAGACTGAGAGGAGCTCAAGTTTTTACGAAGTTGGATCTGCGGGGTGCGTATAACTTGGTACGAATTCGAAAGGGTGACGAATGGAAGACCGCTTTTA
Organism: Anomaloglossus baeobatrachus; assembly: GCF_048569485.1. Classification (NCBI taxonomy): domain Eukaryota; kingdom Metazoa; phylum Chordata; class Amphibia; order Anura; family Aromobatidae; genus Anomaloglossus; species Anomaloglossus baeobatrachus. The sequence goes on along the minus strand of NC_134358.1, from coordinate 158,154,864 downwards.
ACACCCGAGACGGTCACTATGAATACCTCGTCATGCCTTTTGGGTTATGTAATGCACCCGCAGTATTTCAGGACTTCGTAAACGATGTGTTCAGGGATTTACTGTTATCCTCAGTAGTGGTGTATCTGGACGACATCCTGATTTTTTCTCCTGATCTGGAGACTCATCGTCAGGATGTCGTTCGTGTCCTTTCCCGTTTAAGGGAGCACTCATTGTTTGCTAAACTCGAGAAATGTGTATTCGAGCAGTCCTCATTGCCTTTTTTGGGTTACATTATCTCACAAGAGGGTCTGGCTATGGATCCTGCGAAGCTCTCTGCTGTCCTGCAATGGTCCGAACCTCATTCCTTGAAGGCGGTGCAACGCTTCTTAGGATTCATAAATTATTACAGGCAGTTCATACCCCATTTTTCTACTTTGGTGGCCCCTTTGGTGGCCTTGACTAAGAAAGGTGCTAATCCCAAAGCCTGGTCTACTGAGACATCTCAGGCTTTTGAGGCAGTAAAAAGACACTTTTCAACTGCTCCCGTTCTTCAAAGACCCGATGAGAATAAGCCCTTCCTCTTAGAGGTTGATGCCTCTTCAGTGGGTGCTGGTGCGGTCTTGTATCAAAAGAACGGTGCAGGTAGAAAAAGGCCGTGTTTCTTCTTTGCTAAAACCTTTTCACCGGCAGAGAGAAACTATACCATTGGGGATAGGGAACTGCTCGCCTTGAGATTAGCCTTGGAGGAGTGGCGTCACTTGCTGGAAGGAGCGAAACATCCTTTCCAGGTCTATACAGACCATAAGAATCTGACGTACTTACAAACCGCTCAGCGTCTGAATCCTCGCCAAGCCCGCTGGTCCTTGTTTTTCTCCCGCTTTCACTTCTCCATCAACTATCTGTCTGGGAGTAAGAATAACAAGGCAGACGCCCTGTCCCGCTCTATGCTTTCTACCCAGGAAGAGATTGACGAACCTCGTCTTATCCTTCCCTCCAGGGTTTTTCATACGCTCTCCCCTGTGACGTTAGACCAAATCCCACCGGGCAAGACCTTTGTTCCGCCTGATCGACAGAATGATAAGAATGATATACTGTCATGGGCCCACACCTCAAAGGTGGGTGGGCATTTTGGTATTAGGCGGACACGAGAGTTACTGGAGAGGTGGTATTGGTGGCCACACTTAGCCAGCCACGTCAAGAGATATGTCGGTTCCTGCTACTCGTGTGCTCGCAACCGTCCATTACGGCAGAGACCGGCTGGGCTCTTGCATCCTTTACCAGTGCCAGATAGACCATGGGAGGTGGTAGGCATGGACTTTGTGGGTGATCTTCCATGTTCACAGGGACATAGATTTGTGTGGGTCATTACGGACCATTTCTCCCGGATGGTTCATCTCGTACCGTTATCGAGAATCCCATCTTCCAGGGTACTAGCCAAACTATTCCTCAAGCATGTCTTTAGGCTTCACGGGATGCCAGATCGTATCATTTGTGATAGAGGCCCGCAATTTACTTCCCGTTTCTGGCGAGATCTTTGTAGCCTTCTGCAAATTGAGTTGAATCTCTCTTCGGCATACCATCCGGAGACTAATGGTTTGGTTGAACGTACCAATCAATCTATGATTATATACCTTCGACACTTTGTTGCTGAGAACCACGATAACTGGTCCTCCCTCCTACCCTGGGCAGAATTTGCCCTTAACAATTCGCTGGCTGAGGCCACTGGGCAGACACCGTTCGTACTCAATAATGGGCAACACCCTAGGGTACCAGTACCGTTTCCCGCTGCTGCACCTCCTCCTCTTGTGGCCGACTGGGCAACTAATGCCAGAGAGGTTTGGGATCGGACTCAAGAGTCGATCCAAGCAGCTAAGGACCGTATGAAGACGGTGTCCGATCGGTTTCGTCGCCCGGCTCCTGTCTTTTCTCCAGGGGACTTTGTGTGGCTCTCTGCAAAACACGTGAGACTTAGAGTGAGCTCTGTCAAATTTGCTCCTCGCTTCCTGGGTCCTTATGAGGTTCTTCGACAGGTAAATCCTGTAGTCTATCAATTGAAGTTACCTGTCCATCTTAGGATTCATGACAAATTCCATGTCTCACTGCTAAAGCCGGCTATTTTACCTCACGCTCGTGAAGTGCACTCTCCTGCCTCTGATTCCTCTCGCTCTAGCTATGAGGTACGAGCCATAGTTGGTTCTAAGATGGTTAGAGGGCGCAGGTTCTTCTTGATAGATTGGGAGGGCTATGGTCCGGAACATCGCTCTTGGGAGCCTGAGGAGGCTGTCCATGCTCCCGACTTAGTTGCCGATTACCTGCGTCGCCGGGAGGGGGGCCCTTGAGGGGGAGGTACTGTTACGGTTGCTGCGAGCACTGGAGACTAAGTCCAGATTTCTTGCTACTGCACATGTGCGAGCGCTGGAGACTAAGTCCAGATTTCTTGCTACTGCACATGTGCGAGCGCTGGAGACTAAGTCCAGATTTCTTGCTACTGCACATGTGCGAGCGCTGGAGACTAAGTCCAATCTTGGAGCCATTGCACATGTGCGGGTGACATCATCGCTGACACGAGGTCACATGTCTCTGACACCTTCTATGCCGATTGGTCGCTGGTCATGTGCTTGTGACGTCTTGCTCGGTGATAGGCCAGCATGACGTCACTCCTGTCGTTCTGGCAGCGGATTGGCTCTGGTGTCCTCCATCTTGGATGAGGCACAGAGTCTATATAAGACCCTGACACACGCCGCATGGTGCTCAGTCCTCTTGGTTCATGCATATGAGTAGACGCTCTGTGCGCGTTCCTCTAGGCATTCCTCTGTCTATGCTAGGTGAGCGCTACCGGCAGGGTAGCGTTCTTATACCTTACAGCTTCGGCTGCTGTCCGTATCCTTACCTCTTAGGGGAGCGGACATAGGCAGGTGCCTGAGGCACATGGTCTGGCTGGGCCTTGTGATTCTACTCGTAGGTGGACGTTGCCGCTAGGGTAACGTTCCTTATACTGCGTCTGGCAGTTGTTCGTATCCTCGCACACTAGGGGAGCGAACAGAGGTAGGAGCTTTGTGCGGCTTACGCTGCTGTTCGTCTCTTTTGCACCACTAGAAGAGCGGACCTAGGCAGGTGCCATATCTAGTGGTTCGTGTCCTCGCACACTAGTGGAGCGAACGCAGGTAGGAGCTTTGTGCGGCTTACGCTGCTGTTCGTCTCTTTTGCACCACTAGAAGAGCGGACCTAGGTAGGTGCCATTTCGCACACATTGCCTTTGTCTCTGTGGTTATTAACAGAGATCATTCCACACACCCTCCAAGTAAGGGAGGAATTGCTTTACTTACTTATTATATCCTTCTGTGAGTTAACAGAGGTATTGCACTCTGCCATAGTCTGCAGCAAAGTCTTTGCACGGTGGACCCTGACTGTCTGATACTCCTTTCAGTTATTATCAGACAGCCCCCCGTAACAGATACACAGTCATGGGAAGCACTTTAATATTCCTGCAAGTAACAAATAGTGCCGAATATATTCGCTCATCAATATTTATTTCTTTTTACCTACAGGATTAATAATGGATGGGTGTCTCATGGATATAGACCACTATGCATTACTAATCCAGGATTTAGAGGCAGCTTGAATTTTTGAATCGAGAAAAGTGCTAGAATTATGTGTGGCTTTGGGCAGATATTTTTAGCATGGAGGGTCAAATAACCATCAGCATCCCCAGCCTGAGAATAACAGCTCCCAGCTGTTGGCTTTATCTTGGCTGATTATCAAAATTGGGGAACTGCATATTGTTTTTTCATATTATTTATACAGTCAGGGCCAGAAATATTTGGACAGTGACACAAGTTTTGTTATTTTAGCTGTTTACAAAAACATATTCAGAAATACAATTATATATATAATATGGGCTGAATGTGCACACTCCCAGCTGCAATATGAGAGTTTTCACATCCAAATCGGAGAAAGGGTTTAGGAATCATAGCTCTGTAATGCATAGCCTCCTCTTTTTCAAGGGACCAAAAGTAATTGGACAAGGGACTCTAAGGGCTGCAATTAACTCTGAAGGCGTCTCCCTCGTTAACCTGTAACCAATGAAGTAGTTAAAAGGTCTGGGGTTGATTACAGGTGTGTGGTTTTGCATTTGGAAGCTGTTGCTGTGACCAGACAACATGCGGTCTAAGGAACTCTCAATTGAGGTGAAGCAGAACATCCTGAGGCTGAAAAAAAAAGAAAAAATCCATCAGAGAGATAGTAGACATGCTTGGAGTAGCAAAATCAACAGTCGGGTACATTCTGAGAAAAAAGGAATTGACTGGTGAGCTTGGGAACTCAAAAAGGCCTGGGCGTCCACGAATGACAACAGGGGTGGATGATCGCCGCATACTTTCTTTGGTAAAGAAGAACCCGTTCACAACATCAACTGAAGTCCAGAACACTCTCAGTGAAGTAGGTGTATCTGTCTCTAAGTCAACAGTAAAGAGAAGACTCCATGAAAGTAAATACAAAGGGTTCACATCTAGATGCAAACCATTCATCAATTCCAAAAATAGATAGGCCAGAGTTAAATTTTCTGAAAAACACCTCATGAAGCCAGCTCAGTTCTGGAAAAGTATTCTATGGACAGATGAGACAATGATCAACCTGTACCAGAATGATGGGAAGAAAAAAGTTTGGAGAAGAAAGGGAACGGCACATGATCCAAGGCACACCACATCCTCTGTAAAACATGGTGGAGGCAACGTGATGGCATGGGCATGCATGGCTTTCAATGGCACTGGGTCACTTGTGTTTATTGATGACATACCAGCAGACAAGAGTAGCCGGATGAATTCTGAAGTGTACCGGGATATACTTTCAGCCCAGATTCAGCCAAATGCCGCAAAGTTGATCGGACGGCGCTTCATAGTACAGATGGACAATGACCCCAAGCATACAGCCAAAGCTACCCAGGAGTTCATGAGTGCAAAAAAGTGGAACATTCTGCAATGGCCAAGTCAATCACCAGATCTTAACCCAATTGAGCATGCATTTCACTTGCTCAAATCCAGACTTAAGACGGAAAGACCCACAAACAAGCAAGACCTGAAGGCTGCGGCTGTAAAGGCCTGGCAAAGCATTAAGAAGGAGGAAACCCAGCGTTTGGTGATGTCCATGGGTTCCAGACTTAAGGCAGTGATTGCCTCCAAAGGATTCGCAACAAAATATTGAAAATAAAAATATTTTGTTTGGGTTTGGTTTATTTGTCCAATTACTTTTGACCTCCTAAAATGTGGAGTGTTTGTAAAGAAATGTGTACAATTCCTACAATTTCTATCAGATATTTTTGTTCAAACCTTCAAATTAAACGTTACAATCTGCACTTGAATTCTGTTGTAGAGGTTTCATTTCAAATCCAATGTGGTGGCATGCAGAGCCCAACTCGCGAAAATTGTGTCACTGTCCAAATATTTCTGGACCTAACTGTAAATAATTTAAAAAGCCGCATGTGGTCCCTTTTGATACACAGTGAAGAAAACGTGCATGGTATTATTACACCACTATAGGGCTTCAGACAGCGTGTTAGATTCCAACCAATCACAGATGCTGTCACAGAGGGTGGGGTCGTGGTTTGACAGTAACCAATCACAGATGCCGGGACTGACAGTGGGCAGGGAAACAGTAAATATGTATGAGGGATAATGATCAGACTTGGAAGCAGTGTTACAGCACCATTTTATTCCTTTTTTTCTTTCTTTTGCAGCCCCTTTATCCCTTACTAACACCATTTTATATCACATAAGTTTGGGTCCTTTAGATTTATATGGAGTTCGGCATGCAGGGTCAAGTTCATGTTCAAGTTCGGCTGCTAAACCTGTTTTTTTTTTAGTTTGTGCTGGTTCAGAGAACCCGAACATCCATGGGTTTGCTCATTACTACTCAAGTGTCATGGTCGTCTCCCTGCATGTTGAGAGCAGTGACAGCCTTTGGATTGGAGCCACTCATCTGGCCTCTTCATTTAAATGGGTTTCATTTCTCTTGGCACTGAAGTGGTTAAGTGCCAGTTTTGCCATTGTAGCTTTTCCAAAGTAGTTCCTTGCTGAGTGATCAGCTGCTCTTACTAAGTAGTCACGCCCTTCAGCTTTAAATAGTGGTTTAGCCCAGCATTCCCTGCTGGAGATACAAAGTCATTTGTGTCCTGGCCACCTTTGAGAAAGTTTCTGCTAATCAGGTTCCTGTGCTCAGGCTATATCCTTTTGTTTGTTAATTTTCCTTCTGTCTGTGTTTCCTTCCCTGTGTGTTGTTAGTGCAACAGTGAGATCTAGTGAAGCCCACCTGCCCTCATTAGTCAGGGTTTCTATAGGGTCTTCCGAGGGTCCCAGGTCCCTATTTAGTGACAGTTGCGGAGACTGTATAGGGACTGATGAGGCGAGAAGGGACAGGTGCAGGTGAGGTTAGGAGGTGCCCACCTACCTTTCTCATTAGTTTCAGGGCCTCCTGTTGTTTTGTGTCCCCAGTGCCCCCCTTTTCATGTGTTTTTTGTTGTGCTTCAAATGCATGTAGTTCTGAACACACCTCGCCAAGCTCGCTACACCCGGCGAACGTGACATCAAGACCTTTGTTGTAGAGAACATATACAGTAGGTTACTTGTGACAAGTTCTCTTCCTCTCTAAAAAGGTAATTTGCACAATACAGAATTGATCAGTCCTCCAAGTCAATTCTTGACAAATTGCAAAGTAGTTCAAAAGTGGATAGCTCTAACATTATATATCCCAGGAAAAAGTGAGTAAAAGAATTAAAGACTTTTTCTGGGTATAGCATCTCTGAGTAAATGTTTCAAGATATTCAACAGACTCTAACCAATTGGGTTCAACCAGAAATAGTGTCCCCGTTTAATTTTAATGTGTTGTGGAATACAAGAATGACAGCAGATTTTTACATTTAGACTGGATAAACCCTCTAAGGCTGCTTTCACACTTATGTTGTTTTGTATCAGTTGCAATCCGTCGCCTTGAGGAAATACGGTATATAAAATATTTAGCAGGATTCCGTTTTTTCCCCATAGACTTGTATGAACGATGGACTGTGACTGATGGTCTTGCATTGCATTCGCCGCGTGACGGATCAGTCGTAAAACGACTGACCGTTGGGCGGCAAGAATGCAGCATGTAGCATTTTTTGAGCGACAGAATCCTTTTGTTTTCACTGTGCATGCTCAGCTCTTGTGTTTAATCATTGAAATCAATGTCTCTATCTATCTCTCGGCGGCCAAACGATCACCTGATCGGTTGGCGGCGGCTTTTGTGAATGATCAGCTGATCACACGGCTGCCAGTTACTGTGAACGATCAGCTGATCACCCGGCGGCTGGCTTTTGTGAACATCAGCTGATCGGCTGGCGGTGGCTTTTGCAAACGATCAGCTGATCGTTCACAAAAGGCAGGTGCCGAGTGATCAGCTGATCGTATGGCGGGCAGCTACTGTGAATGATCAGCTGATCACCCGGCGGCCGGCTTTTGTGAATTATCAGCTGATCGCCCAGCGGCTGGCTACTGTGAACGATCAGCTGACCATCCGGTGGCCGGCTACTGTGAACATCAGCTGATCGCCCGGCTTTTGTGAACGATCAGCTGATCGTTCACAAAGGCAGGTGCCAAGCGATCAGCTGATCGTTCACAAAAGCTGGCCACTGGTAAAACAGTAAAAAAAAGAAAAAAGCAACAGATCTTTTTTTGCAGCTTCAGTCACATCAGTTGTGTCACTATCTATAAAGCATCTGTTGCATCAGTCACACAACTGATTGTGACGGATGCAAAAAAAACACAAGTGTGAAAGCAGCCTAAGAATGTGTTGGGGCTTATTATCACTGGTTTCTCATAGCACAAAGATCAAGATTTTCTGTTGCTAATTGTCTTAAAGCAAGCCACAGTGTGAGATATATATTAAAAAATTCTTATACAAGTTACATCACAGTTTAGATTACAAAAGGAGACAGAATAGGATCATGGAATTTGAGCATATTGAGTGCTGTTACTTTAATTAACTATTTCATTTTATATAAAATATTTAGCAAAATTAATTATCCACAGAGTTAAATGGAACAAAACTGGAATATTGTTCAGTTATTATGGACACTAACCCAGTAATTTGCATTTATTTGCAGTAAAATAACAATAGTTCAAAACCACCCTTTCACCATGCTGGTTATTTTTTACCTTTTCACAAACATTAGCTTCTCATCTATGTCTTAAGGCAAACTCAGCTCTGTTTATCAAGGATGATAGAAAGCCTTCCTGGCTTTGCCAAGTAATAAGTCTACCTGAATGCCTGCTTGACCAAGCAATAACTTTAGAATATAGGGTCTTTCAAATGTGTTCTGAAAAATTGCTCCTGGAATTGAAGACATATATTTAATGTTTATATGGTGTGTATCAGAGTGTGTTTATATAGATGAAAAATATAAAGAAATGAAAAAAATATCTTCTCTTCACAAAATATTATATTGTAATATTAGAAAAAGGAAATCTCCGTAATTGTGTTAACTAGACAGGTCTGAAAAATTTTGGTTTGTGATTTTTTTTTTCAAATTTAATGACTGATTCTTATGCCTTGATTTAAAAAAAACATGTCTATTTTTAACCATCGCTTATAGATTATGCACAAAACACACGTGAAATTATGTACGAGTGGGATGAACAAGAAAAATCTCTATTGCCAAAAATGTACACAATATATAATAAAAATGTTTTGAATATTCATTCTACAAATTGATTGGAAATTAATTCTTGCGCTTTTTCCTTTCCTCTTAAAGGCATCTCTTGACACTTTTTCTCTTAGAGAACATCTGTGGATCTTCTGTGTAAAGCATACAGTAATAAAAATGAGTAGAGATGAGCGGACCCATTGAAGTTCTGTTCAGCGGGTTCAGCTAGACATTAAAGTTCGGTTTCGGACCCGGACTTGACCTGAACCCCAATAGACATCCCTAATTGGGGAGTTTGGGTCTCCACCTACATGCAGCCAGCCATAAAGAAAACACTTCTGGGGGAGGGTGGAGTTTTTCCCTTTTTATTTGGAGGGGGCGTACATTTTATCTGATAATGCTGTTGTTACTTCCAATGTGAGCAATTGAAACACTGCAAGCCGCTCACACTGCACTGAGCACCAAGCATATTTGATCACAGTAATGATTGCTTGAGGAGTTTGCATACGTAATTCACCCAAACTCGAACACTAATTTTTATGTAACGTCTATTTTTGGTACAAACATCAAACACCGAACTCATGTTCACTCATCTCTAGAGATAAGCGGAACAATTGAAGTTAGGGTTCGGTGGGTTCAGCCGGACAATAGATAAAGTTAAGTTCAGGACGGTAACTTGACCTGAATCCCATTGGAAGTCACCGGGCAGTTTGGCTCTCCGCCCACAAACATCCAGCCATAAGCAGAACATTGCCGAAGGAGGGAAGGGGGGTTTCTGTACACACTACATCTGCTAATGTTTTTTTTACCTCCAGTGAGAGTCCTTTGGAGACTCAAGTGGCTCGCACTGGGCCAAGCACCAAGCGTATTAAAGAACTACGAGACTTGATCTAGTTGTCAGCATACGTAAAGTGCCGAACTCCAAACTTGAACACTGATTTTTTTCTAAAGTTCTTGTTCAATACGAAAACTGAATTTTATTTTTTGAGTTCGCTCTTCTGTTCAGCAGTAATTTCCTATCCTATTCACATTCCGTCTCTATCTTGGTATCATCATTCCATCTCCTTGATATACTGATGAAATCTTTATCCATACTCCTCACTATCAATAGCAACAAGGTTTTCAAGAAAATAGTCCAAATGGGAATGAAAAAAGATATCTTCAAATTTAACAGACAGCCCAAGGTTTTGAAACATTTCAGCATGTTTACCACGATGGACTTAAATTTGGGATTTTTGTTGTTACCTAGAAATTTCTTTGTGACTTAATTAAAAGAATCCCAAGACCTTTTCTCAACAGCTTTCATTTGTCCTTCATGAGGTTCCAAATATCCAGACCCACAAAATAGATTTCCTTCAGTTTTTCATTGGACAGTCCCTGAAACTTGTTACACAGGAACGTTAAAGTCTCTCCTTCTGTTTGTAGAGCTTTCACAACCTGCTTCACCAGTCTAGGCTTAAGGTAGAGTGGTGACAGAAGAACTTTAGTGGGATCAACTAAACTTTTCACAAGTATGTTCTCAAGTCCAGGTTGTAAAGGTGTTCTCATTGGCCAACATTTTTGGCACCAGTGATGAGTACTATCCCGGCCCTGTCCCATTCACACAAAAAGCATGAGCCCAAGGAGCAAAAAGAGCGCTTTGAGATCACCACATATATGCTATCCTTGATTCTCATATTTAGGTTTCTTGAGAATAAAGTCAAAATTCTCATACCTTTCCTTTAAGTTTACAGAATGCCCTTCAGGCACTGAAGAATATTTGCTACCTTTGTGCAGTAGCACAGTTTTCAGAATTTTTTTGGATTAATTAATAAAGAGTTTGTATTCACTCAGATTTTACTCAATGTTAAAACTCTCTGCCCACAGTAGACAATCAAAGCACAGCATCCATTCATTTCTAACCAATCTAATCTAAAAACTTTTCTCCTTGCGGAGACCTGACAGATCAGTCTCGCTGCCAGTGAGGGATCTAGCTGCAGTGCCCCTCTGGGAAATATTCAAATTGTCTCTCCAGGGAGAAAGAAGACAAACTCTAGTTTTGAACTATAAGACTAATTTGTTCTATCTTTATTAATGGTTGCATATTTCGACTAATTATGATTATTTATAAATATTTTATTTTCTGGGTTTTTTTTTTTATCCCCCCCGCAGGTGCTAATATTGAGTATTGGTTATTTTGAATAAATCCATGTTTTATCTTATGAAGCGGTTGCTGGATCTACCGCCAATTTGCATCTGTGTAGTGGTTGGAGAGAAATATGATCCTGGCTAGTGCATTTGTGACACCCTGGCCTATCAAGTCGTCACAGGGTATCGTGCAATCTGCCCTTCTGCATGATATCCACCTCCTCCTTGGTTACGGGTCCCTGACCTTTGGTGTTGCTAAGAACAAGCTAATCAAAACCCTAGGAACACTCTGCACCACACCCACCAGACACACCAGTGGACAGCCTGAAGGGAATATGGTTGGCCACTTGGGGGGTTGGTTAAGGGGAGGTCAGGAGTGTCAGGAGACAGTCAGTGTAGTGTTGGAGGTGAAAGAGAGAGGAGGTCAGGAGCTGGGTTCCTCGGTTACTAGGTGGCAGACGTTGGTCTGGGCCTGGTAGGAGCTGGACCCCGGTCACAGGGGATCGTGACAAGGGGCACAGACTGTCAAGGAGGACAGCCGGCGGCCTTGTGCCATCACTAGGCAGGGGCCAGGGCACGATGGGGTACGCGGACCCTAGGCCGGGAAGTAGCTTCAGGCGTCCTGGTAATTCACTCGACGAAGACGGAGCCTTCAAGATCCGTTCAACACCCGCTCCAAAATCAGGGCACTAGCGCAACGAGGGGGATAGGACTTTCCCACTGCATAGTCCAGAAAATGCCAAGCATGACCCCTGAGAGCAAGCTCACTCCGTTAGCCATACGAGTGAGTGGGACCCATTTAATTTTAAGCTAAAAGGGACCAACTACAGAAAAGAGGTGCCAAGGTCAAGGTCACAGTCTAACAAGCAACACCAACGGGCACAGGATCCAGGCGTGCTAGCTCCCTGCTGCAGTGGCATCAAGAACTTTGGTTTACCATGGTTGTTAGTGTCAGCGTTATTGGACTGAGTAAGTATGTAATTAACCCTTACCAGCCTGACGGCACCTCCCCGACACCATCACCGAGTCCCGGGGCATTCCCCCTATCCATGGAGGGGTTAAAAACCTGGCTGCCTACTCCATCGCTACCGGGTACTCCCAGCTGCAGCAATGGTACTTCACCCTTACCACACACCATGGGTGACGTCACGAACTTTTCACACCATCCCCTGTACATAACCCCCCTTCGTTTGGGGAGCCGCACGATCCCCGAGTCCGGAGACTAGAGTTGAGCGCGGTTCGAGGTTCTCCAGTTCGCGGCTCGAGTGATTTTGGGGGCTGTTCTAGATCGAACTAGAACTCGAGCTTTTTGCTAAAGCTCGATAGTTCTAGATACGTTCGAGAACGGTTCTAGCAGCAAAAAGACCAGCTAATTACTAGCTGGCTTTCCGCTGTAATAGTGTAAGTCACTCTGTGACTCACACTATTATGAAATTTCAGTGTATAGTGTGCGGGAACAGCGCATTCAGATCACTGCTGTATGGATAAAGGCGATCGCCATTTTTTTTTTCCTTGTCTTCCTTCCCTAGGAGCGCGCGTGTAGTGGGGCGGGCCAGCATGTCAGCCAATCCCAGACACACACACAGCTAAGTGGACTTTTAGCCAGAGAAGCAACGGCATGTGTGATAGGATGTCCATGTCACATGTCGCTGCATTATAAAAACGGACATTTTCCTCCAGCACGCCATTATCTGCCTTCTGCGTCCTTGGTGTCAGTCACCACTGGTGCAGTTCCTATCTCCGATACTGCTGTGTACGCTCTATACACAGCGCTGTAAAGAATAGAGATAGAAGTTTCTATCAGTCCTTTTAAGGGCTAATACCGGCAGGGCCAGAGCCATAGGTGACAGGTCCGTGAAAACAGAGTTTAACAGCTACACAAGATGACAGCATCTGTGTAACTAAGGTCAGGGATTTCCTTGCTGCATTTCCCCATTAGGAGGGATAGAAAGGCAGGCTTATTTCCTCTACCCAGAGACCCACAACCCTGCCACTGTACCCTCCTGCCCTTTGCACACTCAAACTCATTGTTACTAAGCCATTATACTAGCAAACACAGAGTGAACTTAGTGGCATCCTAAACGTGGCTGTTGGACTTCTGTATTGTCCCACTAGTGCAATGATATTTGCAGCACGTCTGCCTGCATTGCACACTGAAACTCAATGTTACTAAGCCATTATACTAGCAAACACTGAGTGAACTTAGTGGCATCCTAAAAGTGGCTGTTGGACTTCTGTATTGTCCCACTAGTGCAAAGATATTTGCAGCACGTCTGCCTGCATTGCACACTCAAACTCATTGTTACTAAGCCATTATACTAGCAAACACTGAGTGAACTAAGTGGCATCCTAAACGTGGCTGATGGACTTCTGTATTGTCCCAGTAGTGCAAACATATTTGCAGCACGTCTGCCTGCATTGCACACTCAAACTCATTGTTACTAAGCCATTATACTAGCAAACACTGAGTGAACTTAGTGGCATCCTAAACGTGGCTGTTGGACTTCTGTATTGTCCCACTAGTGCAAAGATATTTGCAGCACCTCTGCCTGCATTGCACACTGAAACTCATTGTTACTAAGCCATTATACTAGCAAACACTGAGTGAACTTAGTGGCATCCTAAACGTGGCTGTTGGACTTCTGTATTGTCCCACTAGTGCAAAGATATTTGCAGCACGTCTGCCTGCATTGCACACTCAAACTCATTGTTACTAAGCCATTATACTAGCAAACACTGAGTGAACTTAGTGGCATCCTAAACGTGGCTGTTGGACTTCTGTATTGTCCCACTAGTAAAAAGATATTTGCAGCACGTCTGCCTGCATTGCACACTCAAACTCATTGTTACTAAGCTATTATACTAGCAAACACAGAGTGAACTTAGTGGCATCCTAAACGTGGCTGTTGGACTTCTGTATTGTCCCACTAGTGCAACGATATTTGCAGCACGTCTGCCTGCATTGCACACTGAAACTCAATGTTACTAAGCCATTATACTAGCAAACACTGAGTGAACTTAGTGGCATCCTAAAAGTGTCTGTTGGACTTCTGCATTGTCCCACTAGTGCAAAGATATTTGCAGCACGTCTGCCTGCATTGCACACTGAAACTCATTCTTACTAAGCCATTATACCAGCAAACACTGAGTGAACTTAGTGGCATCCTAAACGTGGCTGATGGACTTCTGTATTGTCCCACTAGTGCAAACATATTTGCAGCACGTCTGCCTGCATTGCACACTCAAACTCATTGTTACAAAGCCATTATACTAGCAAACACTGAGTGAACTTAGTGGCATCCTAAACGTGGCTGTTGGACTTCTGTATTGTCCCACTAGTGCAAAGATATTTGCAGCACGTCTGCCTGCATTGCACACTCAAACTCATTGTTACTAAGCCATTATACTAGCAAACACTGAGTGAACTTAGTGGCATCCTAAACGTGGCTGTTGGACTTCTGTATTGTCCCACTAGTGCAAACATATTTGCAGCACGTCTGCCTGCATTGCACACTGAAACTCATTGTTACTAAGCCATTATACTAGCAAACACTGAGTGAACTTAGTGGCATCCTAAACATGGTTGTTGGACTTCTGTATTGTCCCACTAGTGCAAAGATATTTGCAGCACATCTGCCTGCATTGCACACTCAAACTCATTGTTACTAAGCCATTATACTAGCAAACACTGAGTGAACTTAGTGGCATCCGAAACGTGGCTGTTGGACATCTGTATTGTCCCACTAGTGCAAAGATATTTGCAGCACGTCTGCCTGCAGTGCACACTCCAACTCATTATAACTAAGCCATTATACTAGAAAACACTGAGTGAACTTAGTGGCATCCTAAACGTGGCTGTTGGACTTCTGTATTGTCCCACTAGTGCAAAGATATTTGCAGCACGTCTGCCTGCATTGCACACTCAAACTCATTGTTACTAAGCCATTATACTAGCAAACACTGAGTGAACTTAGTGGCATCCTAAAAGTGGCTGTTGGACTTCTGTATTGTCCAACTAGTGCAAAGATATTTGCAGCATGTCTGCCTGCATTGCACCCTAAAACTCATTGTTACTAAGCCATTATACTAGCAAACACTGAGTGAACTTAGTGGCATCCTAAACGTGGCTATTGTACTTCTGTATAGTCCCACTAGTGCAAAGATATTTGCAGCACGTCTGCCTGCATTGCACACTCCAACTTATTGTTACTAAGCCATTATACTAGCAAATACTGAGTGAACTTAGTGGCATCCTAAACGTGGCTGTTGGACTGCTTTATTGCCCCAGTAGTGCAAAGATATTTGCAGCACGTCTGCCTGCATTGCACGCTAAAACTCATTGTTACTAAGCCAATATACTAGCAAACACTGAGTGAACTTAGTGGCATCCTAAACGTGGCTGTTGGACTTCTGTATAGTCCCACTAGTGCAAACATATTTGCAGCACGTCTGCCTGCATTGAACACTCCAACTCATTGTTACTAAGCCATTATACTAGCAAACACTGAGTGAACTTAGTGGCATCCTAAACGTGGCTATTGGACTTCTGTATAGTCCCACTAGTGCAAAGATATTTGCAGCACGTCTGCCTGCATTGCACACTAAAACTCATTGTTACTAAGCCATTATACTAGCAAACACTGAGTGAACTTAGTGGCATCCTAAACGTGGCTGTTGGACTTCTGTATAGTCCCACTAGTGCAAACATATTTGCAGCACGTCTGCCTGCATTGCACACTCCAACTCATTGTTACTAAGCCATTATACTAGCAAACACTGAGTGAACTTAGTGGCATCCAAAACGTGGCTATTGGACTTCTGTATAGTCCCACTAGTGCAAACATATTTGCAGCACGTCTGCCTGCATTGCACACTAAAACTCATTGTTACTAAGCCATTATACTATCAAACACTGAGTGAACTTAGTGGCATCCTAAACGTGGCTGTTGGACTGCTGTATTGCCCCAGTAGTGCAAAGATATTTGCAGCACGTCTGCCTGCATTGCACACTAAAACTCATTGTTACTAAGCCATTATACCAGCAAACACTGAGTGAAATTAGTGGCATCCTAAACGTGGCTATTGGACTTCTGTATAGTCCCACTAGTGCAAAGATATTTGCAGCACGTCTGCCTGCATTGCACACTCCAACTTATTGTTACTAAGCCATTATACTGGCAAACACTGAGTGAACTTAGTGGCATCCTAAACGTGGCTATTGGACTTCTGTATTATCCCATTAGTGCAAAGATATTTGCAGCATGTCTGCCTGCATTGCACACTAAAACTCATTGTTACTAAGCCATTATACTAGCAAACACTGAGTGAACTTAGTGGCATCCTAAACGTGGCTGTTGGACTGCTGTATTGCCCCAGTAGTGCAAAGATATTTGCAGCACGTCTGCCTGCATTGCACACTAAAACTCATTGTTACTAAGCCATTATAGTAGCAATTTATGCTGCCAGTTTAAGGGCTGTAGTTGCATTGTCAGGGATAATTATTCTTTATTATTCTGCTGTTAATAAAGCTAGACCACCGCTGCAATCTACACCACCTCTCAATTTTTACTACCACATTTTAAGTGCACAATCTTGTCGCAATCAACATGAGTGGCAAAATGACATGCTGGTGGAAAGGGGAAGAGGCGTGTTGGAAAAGGAAAAAAAGGGTTTGTCCGTGGGGAAGGTGGCAAAGCTCCATTAACATCTGCTGAAGATAGACCATCTACCAGCAAAAGTAAGATGTCTACTACTTACCGTGGACAATCCGATGTGCTCCCTTTTTTACGGACACGAACAACAGGAACAAAGGTAGATGATGGCCAAAAAAAGGAAAATGCTTGAATGGATCTCAAGTGGTCCAATAAGTGCCCTCTCTGCCACCTCAACTACCGCATCCAAAAAACACCAGTCCTCTGAGCTGTCATCCCAATCAAACTTGCTTTCTCCCAGCTCTGAAATCTCCATCCGCCCTGCACAGTATGGTGGAACTGAGATGGGTGAGTCTGCAGAGCTGTTCAGTCACACTATAGCCTGGGAATCAGAGGTCTGCTCCCAAGCTACAGTGATTACAGACCAGGAAATGGTCTGCAGTGATGCCCAGAACCTTTGTGACTCTGCTTCAGGGCGTGAGGACCAAGTTTCTGAGCATAATGTTGACCCTTTTACACAAACTGTAACACCTGTTGTTATAGACAATGAGGAACATACTGATGACGATGAGACGCAGATACCAGATTGCGATGACAACTTAAATATTCGGTCAGGGCAAGAAGAGGCTCGGTCTGAGGGTGAGGGGAGTGCAAACACAACAATTGATGAGGAAGTTCTAGATCCCACCTACTGTCAACCCACAGTCAGGCCCTCGAGGAGGTCAACAGAAGCAGTGGAGGAGGATGCAACCGACGACGAAGTTACCTTGTGCCTTCCTGGACAGAGTCGCAGCACTTGTTGCATGTCTACAACTGCATCCTCAGCCACCACTCTGCCTCTGAGCACTAGTCGGGGGGGCTCAGCAGGTCGCATGCCCTCTAAGCCTTGCCTAGCCTGGTCCTTTTTTGACATAGCAAAAGATTGCCCAAATTATGTGATCTTTAAAATTTGTCGTGATTCTGTTAGTAGAGGGCAAAACCTCAGCAGTTTGACAACTTCTTCCATGAATCGTCACATGAATAAATATCATATGTCTCAGTGGGAAGCTCACCGTGCTGCAATGCGGCCTAGCGGAGCAAACCATCCACCGCCTGCCCCTTCCAGTGCATCCGCGCGCTCTTCATCTTCTAGGACTGTGGGGACAGCTGTCACACCTGGTTTTCCATGCACAACTTCCACCACTGTAACCGCAACAGGCAGTTTGCTTGGTAGGTCGTCAGTTGGTTTGGAAGGGGAAACAAGTGCGTGTGTACAGCTCTCTCAGACATCGATAGCATCAACGTTGGATGAAGGCAACATCATGTCTATGCCTGCACTTTCCTCAGAAACCTGCATTTTTCCAGGGGCACCCTATTCAACACCGTCTACACACAGCAGCCAGATCTCTGTCCCTCAGATGTGGACAAATAAAAGGCCATTTCCTGCGACCCATGACAAAGCTAAGAGGTTGACTTTATCCCTCTGTAAGCTATTGGCTACCAAAATGCTGCCTTTCCGCCTGGTGGACACACAGGATTTTAGAGACCTTATGTCTGTCGCTGTGCCCCAGTACCAGATGCCCAGTCGCCACTACTTCTCTAAGAAAGGTGTGCCCGCGCTACACCAGCATGTCGCACACAACATCACCGCTTCCTTGATTAACTCTGTGTGTGAACGGGTGCATTTCACCACCGATACTTGGACCAGTAAGCATGGACAGGGACGCTACATGTCGCTGACTGGGCACTGGGTAACTATGGTGATAGATGGTGAAGGGTCTGCTGCACAAGTCTTGCCGTCCCCACGACTTGTGTGTCAATCCTCTGTCTGTCCAAGTTCCGCCACTGCTTCTGCCTCCTCCACCTCATCTGTGTCCTCCACCTCCGCCCCAAGCCTGCCTGGTCAGGCCACCAGCGTTCTCACTGCGCAGAAGGAATCACGCACCCCTTATTACTATGCTGGCAGCAGAGCGCAACGGCATCAGGCGGTCTTTAGCTTGACATGTCTTGGGAATAGGAGTCACACAGCTGAGGAGTTGTGGTCAGCTCTGCGGTCCGAGTTTAATAAATGGTTGTCTCCACTCAACCTGCAGACTGGTAAGGCCGTGTGTGACAATGCTGCAAACCTGGGTGCGGCCCTTCGCCTGAGCAAGGTGACACACGTGCCTTGTATGGCTCACGTGTTGAACCTTGTTGTCCAGCAATTCTTAATACACTATCCCGGCCTAGATGGCCTTCTGACCTGGGCACGAAAACTGTCTGCTCACTTCCGCCATTCAACCGCCGCAGCTGAGCAACTTGCATCGCTCCAGAAATCTTTCGCTGGAATTCGACTCTCCACATGTTACAGCGACTGTGGCAGCACCGCCGAGCCCTGGTGCAATACGTCATGACGTATAGCCTGGGCCAACGAGATGCAGAGGTGGGGCAGATCACCCTGATGGAGTGGTCTCAGATCAAGGACCTATGCACCCTTCTGCACAGTTTCGACATGGCGACGAATATATTTAGCGCTGACAATGCCATTATCAGCATGACAATTCCAGTCATTTAAATGCTGGAGCACACGCTAAACACTATTCGGAGTCTAGGGGTGGGACAACAGGAAGGGGAGGAACTACAGGAGGATTCATATGCGCAAGACACAACAACATCACCAAGGTCCAGACGTTCATCATCACCAACGCGGCAGGCATGGGACCATGGGGGACAGGGATCAACAAGGGCGCATGGTAGCAGGCAAAATGTAGAGGAAGGTGCAGGAGAACATGAAGAAATGGAGGACGAACTGTCCATGGACATGGAAGACTCAGCGGATGAGGGAGACCTTGGTCAAATTTCAGTTGAAAGAGGTTGGGGGGAGATGTCAGAGGAAGAAAGAACAGTTAGCACCTCTATGCCACAAACACAGCGTGGACTTGGTCCGCATAGCTGCGCAAGACACATGAGTGCTTTCTTGCTGCACTACCTCCAACATGACCCTCGTATTGTCAAAATTAGAAGTGATGATGACTACTGGCTTGCCACACTATTAGATCCCCGGTACAAGTCCAAATTTTGTGACATAATTCCAGCCATAGAAAGGGACGCACGTATGCAGGAGTATCAGCAGAAGCTGTTACTCGATCTTAGCTCGGCTTTTCCACCAAACAACCGTGCAGGTGCAGGGAGTGAATCTCCCAGTTGTAACTTGACAAACATGGGACGGTCTCGTCATCTTCAACAGTCTACTCGTACCAGTAGGACTGTATCTGGTACTGGTAACAGCAATTTTATGGAATCTTTTCATAATTTTTTTAGACCCTCCTTTGCAAGGCCAACAGAGACAACAAGTCTAACACAAAGTCAACGGCTGGAGAGGATGATACAGGAGTATCTCCAAATGAACATCGATGCCATGACTTTGCAAATGGAGCCTTGCTCATTTTGGGCTTCAAATCTTGAAAAATGGCCAGAGCTCTCCACTTACGCCTTGAAGATTTTGTCGTGTGCAGCTGCCAGCGTTGTCTCTGAACGTGTCTTCAGTGCTGCTGGGTGTGTGCTGACAGATAAGCGCACGCGTCAAGTCATGGATCCACAAGGAATTTACTACCCCTGTGTCATCCTGGGGAGAGTAAATGCTTGTGGATTTGGAATGTGCTTGATTCAAATCAAAACATCCTGTTTGCAACTACGGCACAAGTGCTGCCACTGATGGGGTGCCTGTGTGGCCCAATTTTTGGAAAAAAGGGAGACTCCGCTTTGAGTAACCGTTACTTACATTATTGTTTAAAGGAGCCAAGATGAACAAATCATGGTTCAGCAAAGACTGTGCTACCTACCCCGGTGTCATCCTGGGGACAGTTAAGAATGGCGTATTTTTGAATGTGCTTTATGCAAATCTAGCTGTGAAGTGTACAACTAGGGCACAAGTGCAGCCACTGAATGGGTGGGTGTGTGTGGGGCACAATTTTTGGAAAAAAAGAGACTCCGCTTGGAGTTAACGTTGCTTACATTGTTTTTTAAAAGGAGCCAAGATGAACAAGTCATGGTTCAGCAAAGACTTTGCTACCTACCCCGGTGTCATCCTGGGTACAGTTAAGAATGGCGTATTTTTGAATGTGCTTGATGCAAATCTAGCTGTGAAATGTACGACTGGGACACAACTGCTGCCACTGAAGGGGTGGGTGTGTGTGGGGCCCAATTTTTGGAAAAAAGGGAGACTCCGCTTGGAGTAACCCTTGCTTACATTGTTTTTTAAAAGGAGCCAAGATGAACAAGTCATGGTTCAGCAAAGACTTTGCTACCTACCCCGGTGTCATCCTGGGGACAGTTAAAAATGGCGTATTTTTGAATGTGCTTGATGCAAATCTAGCTGTGAAGTGTACAACTGTGAAACAACTGCTGCCACTGAATGGGTCGGTGTGTGTGGGGCACAATTTTTGGAAAAAAGGGGGACTCCGCTTGGAGTAACCCTTGCTTACATTGTTTTTTAAAAGGAGCCAAGATGAACAAGTCATGGTTCAGCAAAGACTTTGCTACCTACCCCGGTGTCATCCTGGGGACAGTTAAGAATGGCGTATTTTTGAAAGTGCTTGATGCAAATCTAGCTGTGAAGTGTACAACTGGGACACAACTGCTGCCACTGAAGGGGTGGGTGTGTGTGGGGCCCAATTTTTGGAAAAAAGGGAGACTCCGCTTGGAGTAACCCTTGCTTACAGTGTTTTTAAAAAGGAGCCAAGATGAACAGAGCTAAGATCAGGAAAGACTTTGCTACCTACCCCGGTGTCATCCTGGGGATGGTTAAGAATGGCGTATTTTTGTATGTGCTTGATGCAAATCAATACATCCTGTTTGCAACTAGGGCATAAGTGCTGCCACTGATGGGGTGTCTGTGTGGCCCAATTTTTGGAAAAAAGGGAGACTCCGCTTGGATTAACCGTTGCTTACATTGTTTTTTAAAAGGAGCCAAGATGAACAAGTCATGGTTCAGCAAAGACTTTGCTACCTACCCCGGTGTCATCCTGGGGACAGTTAAGAATGGCGTATTTTTGAATGTGCTTGATGCAAATCTAGCTGTGAAGTGTACAACTAGGGCACAAGTGCTGCCACTGAATGGGTGGGTGTGTGTGGGGCACAATTTTTGGAAAAAAGGGAGACTCTGCTTGGAGTAACCCTTGCTTGCTGTGTTTTTTAAAAGGAGCCAAGATGAACAAGTCATGGTTCAGCAAAGACTTTGCTACCTACCCCTGTGTCATCCTGGGGACGGTTAAGAATTGTGTATTTTTGAATGTGCTTGATGCAAATCAAAACATCCTGTTTGCAACTAGGGCACAAGTGCTGCCACTGATGGGGTGTCTGTGTGGCCCAATTTTTGGAAAAAAGGGAGACTCCGCTTGGAGTAACCCTTGCTTACATTGTTTTTTAAAAGGAGCCAAGATGAACAAGTCTTGGTTCAGCAAAGACTTTGCTACCTACCCCGGTGTCATCCTGGGGACAGTTAAGAATGGCGTATTTTTGAATGTGCTTGATGCAAATCTAGCTGTGAAGTGTGCAACTAGGGCACAAGTGCTGCCACTGAATGGGTGGGTGTGTGGGGCACAATTTTTGGAAAAAAGGGAGACTCTGCTTGGAGTAACCCTTGCTTGCTGTGTTTTTTAAAAGGAGCCAAGATGAACAAGTCATTGTTCAGCAAAGACTTTGCTACCTACCCCTGTGTCATCCTGGGGACGGTTAAGAATGGCGTATTTTTGAATTTGCTTGAGGCAAATCAAAACATCCTGTTTGCAACTAGGGTACAAGTGCTGCCACTGATGGGGTGTCTGTCTGGCCCAATTTTTTGAAAAAATGGAGACTCCTCTTGGAGTAACCCTTGCTTACAGTGTTTTTAAAAAGGAGCCAAGATGAACAGAGCTGGGATCAGGAAAGACTTTGCTACCTACCCCGGTGTCATCGTGTTGACAGTTAATTATGGCGTATTTTTGAATGTGCTTGATGCAAATCAAAACATCCTGTTTGCAACTAGGGCACAAGTGCTGCTACTGATGGGGTGTCTGTGTGGCCCAATTTTTTGAAAAAAGGGAGACTCCGCTTGGAGTAACCCTTACTTACATTGTTTTTAAAAGGAGCGAAGATGAACAAGTCATGGTTCAGCAAAGACTTTGCTACCTACCCCGGTGTCATCCTGGGGACGGTTAAGAATGGCGTATTTTTGAATGTGCTTGATGCAATTCTAGCTGTGAAGTGTACAACTAGGGCACAAGTGCTGCCACTGAATGGGTGGGTGTGTGTGGGGCACAATTTTTGGAAAAAAGGGAGACTCCGCTTGGAGTAACCCTTGCTTACATTGTTTTTTAAAAGGAGCCAAGATGAACAAGTCATGGTTCAGCAAAGACTTTGCTACCTACCCCGGTGTCATCCTGGGGACAGTTAAAAATGGCGTATTTTTGAATGTGCTTGATGCAAATCTAGCTGTGAAGTGTACAACTGGGAAACAACTGCTGCCACTGAATGGGTGGGTGTGTGTGGGGCACAATTTTTGGAAAAAAGGGGGACTCCGCTTGGAGTAACCCTTGCTTACATTGTTTTTAAAAAGGAGCCAAGATGAAAAGAGCTAAGATCAGGAAAGACTTTGCTACCTACCCCGGTGTCATCCTGGGGATGGTTAAGAATGGCGTATTTTTGAATGTGCTTGATGCAAATCAATACATCCTGTTTGCAACTAGGGCACAAGTGCTGCCACTGATGGGATGTCTGTGTGGCCCAATTTTTGGAAAAAAGGGAGACTCCGCTTGGATTAACCGTTGCTTACATTGTTTTTTAAAAGGAGCCAAGATGAACAAGTCATGGTTCAGCAAAGACTTTGCTACCTACCCCGGTGTCATCCTGGGGACAGTTAAGAATGGCGTATTTTTGAAAGTGCTTGATGAAAATCTAGCTGTGAAGTGTACAACTGGGACACAACTGCTGCCACTGAAGGGGTGGGTGTGTGTGGGGCCCAATTTTTGGAAAAAAGGGAGACTCTGCTTGGAGTAACCCTTGCTTACAGTGTTTTTAAAAAGGAGCCAAGATGAACAGAGCTAAGATCAGGAAAGACTTTGCTACCTACCCCGGTGTCATCCTGGGGATGGTTAAGAATGGCGTATTTTTGAATGTGCTTGATGCAAATCAATACATCCTGTTTGCAACTAGGGCACAAGTGCTGCCACTGATGGGGTGTCTGTGTGGCCCAATTTTTGGAAAAAAGGGAGACTCCGCTTGGATTAACCGTTGCTTACATTGTTTTTTAAAAGGAGCCAAGATGAACAAGTCATGGTTCAGCAAACACTTTGCTACCTAACCCGGTGTCATCCTGGGGACAGTTAAGACTGGCGTATTTTTGAATGTGCTTGATGCAAATCTAGCTGTGAAGTGTACAACTAGGGCACAAGTGCTGCCACTGAATGGGTGGGTGTGTGTGGGGCACAATTTTTGGAAAAAAGGGAGACGCCGCTTGGAGTAACCCTTGCTTACATAGTTTTTTAAATGGAGCCAAGATGAACAAGTCATGGTTCAGCAAAGACTTTGCTACCTACCCCGGTGTCATCCTGGGGACAGTTAAGAATGGCGTATTTTTGAATTTGCTTGATGCAAATCTAGCTGTGAAGTGTGCAACTAGGGCACAAGTGCTGCCACTGAATGGGTGGGTGTGTGTGGGGCACAATTTTTGGAAAAAAGGGAGACTCTGCTTGGAGTAACCCTTGCTTGCTGTGTTTTTTAAAAGGAGCCAAGATGAACAAGTCATGGTTCAGCAAAGACTTTGCTTCCTACCCCGGTGTCATCCTGGGGACGGTTAAGAATAGCGTATTTTTGAATGTGCTTGATGCAAATCAAAACATCCTGTTTGCAACTAGGGCACAAGTGCTGCCACTGATGGGGTGTCTGTGTGGCCAAATTTTTTTAAAAAAAGGGAGACTCCGCTTGGAGTAACCCTTACTTACATTGTTTTTAAAAATGATCCAAGATGAACAGAGCTGGGATCAGGAAAGACTTTGCTACCTACCCCGGTGTCATCCTGGGGACGGTTAAGAATGGCGTATTTTTGAATGTGCTTGATGCAAATCTAGCTGTATAGTGTACATCTGGGACACAACTGCTGCCACTGAAGGGGTGGGTGTGTGTGGGGCCCAATTTTTGGAAAAAAGGGAGACTCCGCTTGGAGTAACCCTTGCTTACAGTGTTTTTAAAAAGGAGCCAAGATGAACAGAGCTGGGATCAGGAAAGACTTTCCTGCCTACCCCGGTGTCATCCTGGGGACAGTTATTTATGGCGTATTTTTGAATGTGCTTGATGCAAATCAAAACATCCTGTTTGCAACTAGGGCACAAGTCCTGCCACTGATGGGGTGTCTGTGTGGCCCAATTTTTTGAAAAAAGGGAGACTCCGCTTGGAGTTACCCTTACTTACATTGTTTTTAAAAGGAGCCAAGATGAACAAGTAATGGTTCAGCAAAGACTTTGCTACCTACCCCGGTGTCATCCTGGGGACGGTTAAGAATGGCGTATTTTTGAATGTGCTTGATGCAAATCAAAACATCCTTTTTGCAACTAGGGCACAAGTGCTGCCACTGATGGGGTGTCTATGTGGCCCAATTTTTGGAAAAAAGGGAGACTCCGCTTGGAGTAACCCTTGCTTACATTGTTTTTTAAAAGGAGCCAAGATGAACAAGTCATGGTTCAGCAAAGACTTTGCTACCTACCCCGGTGTCATCCTGGGGACAGTTAAGAATGGCGTTTTTTTTGAATGTGCTTGATGCAAATCTAGCTGTAAAGTGTACAACTAGGGCACAAGTGGTGCCACTGAATGGGTGGGTGTGTGTGGGGCCCAATTTTTGGAAAAAAGGGAGACTCTGCTTGGAGTCATCTTGCAGTGTTTTACATGATTTTAGAAGGGCGTGCCATGCCTATATCTGTGTCTCGTCCTCTTTTTCCTCGTTATGCTCTTTTGTTTTCGCATGAGAATTTGTTCTTGTCACTTTCCCATGTGTTTGTGTTGTGTTGTGAGTTGTTTGTCACCTTTTGGACACTTTTGAGGGTGTTTTCTAGGTGTTTTATGTGTTTGTGAATGCCTGCCATTGTTTCCTATGCGGTTCGAGTTCGGTTCATCGAACGTTCGACGAACCGAACTCGAACGGGACCTCCGTTCGGCGAACCGAACTCAAGCCGAACCACGACCGGTTCGCTCATCTCTAATCATGTTAACTAATCAGGACTTAAAGTCAGCCATGTGTGCCAGATTCTCAACAGACAAGACTTCCCGGTCACCACTAGGAGGAAAACTCTCCATCTCCTCCTTTTCAGCCCATCCACACTGAACTGACGGGATAAAGCTGGTGTAGGTAGTACTGTCTGCTGCATAGCAACCATCACATGTTCCTCCGCCTCATTAGTTTCCTCCTCATTATCATCCAATTCTAGTTGAGAATATGGGATGAGGCTGGCTTGGGTAGAATCACCCTGTGCACTTTCTTCCTCCATCTCCACCTTGTCTACATGCAAAGCTCCCTCTTCCTCCTCCTTTAGTTGTGAGCAGCAAGCATTACAGTAGACAGAGAAGTGCGACGTTACGCTGATTATGGTGTCATTGCCGCTCACCATCTTAGTTAAAGCCTTATTATTTTGTAAAACATCACAGATGTCAGAAATTCTTGGCCACTTGTCAGTTCTTATGTGAAGAGGAATATGAATGGGCATGTTGTAGCTGGTTTTCAACTACTGACCTCTGCTTCTCACAAAGCCTTGCCAATATTTCTTAGTGGAGTTCAAGCATTTGGGCACACTGCGCACCAGTCATTGAGCTGGCACTTGCAAGCACTGCTGGAGTACTGCCACTCTGGTGGAAGCTGTTGCTGACTTGCACAAATGGGCACATAAGCGGCATACCTTCACAAGTAACTCAGGCGAATCGGGATAGGTTTTTAGAAACTGCTGAACCAAGAACTTAAGCATGTGGGCCAGGCCAAAACTTCAGAGCTGCCAACAGATTGTGGCCATTATCACACACAATCATGCCTTGTTGTAAATTCAGCAGCAAAAGCCATAAATATGTCTTGTCTGTTGTAGCTTTCAACAACCCTGTGGTGGTGTGCTGTTTGTCACCTTAATAAATTAATTTCAGCAGCGCCTGTTGTTGCTTCATTGAGGCAGTACTACAGTGCTTCCAGATTCTGACTGATATAGACGACGTGCTGAGATGATAATTTGGAGATGTAGGATGAGGAAGAGGAGAGGGTGCAAAACCTTGTGAAGGGGGTGGAGGAGACCCTTATGGAATTATGGCCTGGAATTCTTGGCCTCACTAGCATGTTTGCAATCCAATGGACTCGGTCCCAGCCTCCACAAGGTTCACCTAGTGTTCTGTCAAAGAAATGTAGCACCCCTGGCCACAAACACTTGTCTCTGTGTTGATTAGTGTTGAGCCACCCCCTAGTGTTCGAGTTCGGTTCGTCAAACAGCGGCTCAGTTCGGTGAACGTTCGACGAACACCTTCGAACCCCATTGAAAACAATGGCAGGCAAACACAAACACATAGGAACACATTATACATATACACATCTATATATATAATTGCCTTATTCTGTCTGTCTGTCTGTCTGTCTTGCTCCAAAATGACGTCATTGCAGTGACAACCGTCGCATTGACCGCTCGGCTCGGGCTGGCCCCGCCCCCCGCATGCATTGGCCGCTCCGCTCGGCTCAGTCATGCCCCCCCACACACTGTACCTGCTCGGCCACGCCCCCCACACACTGTGCCCTCTTGGCCACGCCCCCCGCACACTGTGCCCACTTGGCCACGCCCCCACACACTGTGCCCGCTTGGCCAAGCCCTCGCACACTGTGCCCACTCGGCCACGCCCCACGCACACATTGGGCACCTATACACCTCCCCCCAGGACTACTCCACCTATTAGACACCTCCCCCCAGGACTACTCCACCTATTAAACACCTCCCTCCAGGACTACTCCACCTATTAGACACCTCACCTTCAGGACTACTCCACCTATTAGACACCTCCCCTCCAGAACTATTCCTTCCATTAGACTCCTCTCCCCCCAGGACTACTCCTCCTATTAGACTCCTCTCACCCCTGCACTACTCCTCCTATTAGATTCCTCTCTCCCAGGACTACTCCTCCTATTAGACTCATCCCCCCATGACTAATCCTCCTATTAGACTCCTCCCCCCAGGACTACTCCTATTAGACTCCTCCCCCAGGACTACTCCTATTTTGACTTCTCTCCCACCAGGACTACTCCTGCTATTAGACTCCTCTCTCCCCAGGACTAATCCTCCTATTATCCTCCTCTCTCCCCAGGACTACTCCCTCTATTATCCTCCTCTCTCCCCAGGACTATTCCTCCTATTATCCTCCTCTCTACCCAGGACTACTCCTCCTATTATACTCCTCTCTCCCCAGGACTACTCCTCCTATTATCATCATCTCTCCTGAGGACTACTCCCCCTATTATCCTCCTCTCCCCCCAGGAATACTCCTCCTATTATACTCCTCTATCCCCAGGCTTACTCCTTCTATTATACTCCTCTCCCCCCAGGACTACTCCTCCTATTATACTCCTCACCCCCAGGACTACTCCTCTCTCCCCAGGACTACTCCTCCTATTATCCTCCCCTCCCCCCAGGACTACTCCTCCTATTATACTCCTCTCCCCCAAGAACAACTCCCCCTATTATCCTCCTCTCCCCCAGGACTACTCCTCCTATTATCCTCCTCTCCCCCCAGGACTCCTCCTCCTATTATCCTCCTCTCCCCCCAGGACTACTCCTCCTATTATACTCCTCTCCCCCAAGAACAACTCCTCCTATTATCCTCCTCTTTCCCCAGGACTACTACCCCTATTATCCTCCTCTCCCCCCAGGACTACTCCTCCTATTATACTCCTCTCTCCCCAGGACTACTCCCCCTACTATCCTCCTCTCCCCCAGGACTACTCCTCCTATTATACTCCTCTCTTCCCAGGACTACTCCCCCTATTATACTCCTCTCTCCCCAGGACTACTCCTCCTAATATACTCCTCTCTCCCCAGGACTACACCCCCTACTATCCTCCTCTCCCCCCAGGACTACTCCTCCTATTATACTCCTCTCTCCCCAGGACTACTCCTCCTATTATACTCCTCTCCCCCCAGGCTACTCCTATTATACTCCTCTCCCCCCAGGACTACTCCCCCTATTATCCTCCTCTCCCCCAGGACAACTCCTCCTATTATACTCCTCTCCCCCAAGAACAACTCCCCCTATTATCCTCCTCTCCACCCAGGACTACTCCTCCTATTATTCTCCTCTCTCCCCAGGACTACTCCTCCTATTATCCTCCTCTCTCCCCAGGACTACTCCTCCTATTATCCTCTTCTTTCCCCAGGACTACTCCCCCTATTATCCTCCTCTCCCCCCAGGACTACTCCTATTATACTCCTCTCCCCCCAGGACTACTCCCCTACTATCCTCCTCTCCCTCAGGACTACTCATCATATTATACTCGTCTCTCCCCAGGACTACTCTTCCTATTTTACTCCTCTCTCCCCAGGACTACTCCTCCTATTATACTCCTCTCTCCCCAAGACTACTCCCCCTATTATACTCCTCTCTCCCCAGGACTACTCCTCCTATTAGATTCCTCTCTCCCAGGACTACTCCTCCTATTAGACTCATCCCCCCATGACTAATCCTCCTATTAGACTCCTCCCCCCAGGACTACTCCTATTAGACTCCTCCCCCAGGACTACTCCTATTTTGACTTCTCTCCCACCAGGACTACTCCTGCTATTAGACTCCTCTCTCCCCAGGACTAATCCTCCTATTATCCTCCTCTCTCCCCAGGACTACTCCCTCTATTATCCTCCTCTCTCCCCAGGACTATTCCTCCTATTATCCTCCTCTCTACCCAGGACTACTCCTCCTATTATACTCCTCTCTCCCCAGGACTACTCCTCCTATTATCATCATCTCTCCTGAGGACTACTCCCCCTATTATCCTCCTCTCCCCCCAGGAATACTCCTCCTATTATACTCCTCTATCCCCAGGCTTACTCCTTCTATTATACTCCTCTCCCCCCAGGACTACTCCTCCTATTATACTCCTCACCCCCAGGACTACTCCTCTCTCCCCAGGACTACTCCTCCTATTATCCTCCCCTCCCCCCAGGACTACTCCTCCTATTATACTCCTCTCCCCCAAGAACAACTCCCCCTATTATCCTCCTCTCCCCCAGGACTACTCCTCCTATTATCCTCCTCTCCCCCCAGGACTCCTCCTCCTATTATCCTCCTCTCCCCCCAGGACTACTCCTCCTATTATACTCCTCTCCCCCAAGAACAACTCCTCCTATTATCCTCCTCTTTCCCCAGGACTACTACCCCTATTATCCTCCTCTCCCCCCAGGACTACTCCTCCTATTATACTCCTCTCTCCCCAGGACTACTCCCCCTACTATCCTCCTCTCCCCCAGGACTACTCCTCCTATTATACTCCTCTCTTCCCAGGACTACTCCCCCTATTATACTCCTCTCTCCCCAGGACTACTCCTCCTAATATACTCCTCTCTCCCCAGGACTACACCCCCTACTATCCTCCTCTCCCCCCAGGACTACTCCTCCTATTATACTCCTCTCTCCCCAGGACTACTCCTCCTATTATACTCCTCTCCCCCCAGGCTACTCCTATTATACTCCTCTCCCCCCAGGACTACTCCCCCTATTATCCTCCTCTCCCCCAGGACAACTCCTCCTATTATACTCCTCTCCCCCAAGAACAACTCCCCCTATTATCCTCCTCTCCACCCAGGACTACTCCTCCTATTATTCTCCTCTCTCCCCAGGACTACTCCTCCTATTATCCTCCTCTCTCCCCAGGACTACTCCTCCTATTATCCTCTTCTTTCCCCAGGACTACTCCCCCTATTATCCTCCTCTCCCCCCAGGACTACTCCTATTATACTCCTCTCCCCCCAGGACTACTCCCCTACTATCCTCCTCTCCCTCAGGACTACTCATCATATTATACTCGTCTCTCCCCAGGACTACTCTTCCTATTTTACTCCTCTCTCCCCAGGACTACTCCTCCTATTATACTCCTCTCTCCCCAAGACTACTCCCCCTATTATACTCCTCTCTCCCCAGGACTACTCCTCCTATTATACTCCTCTCTCCCCAGGACTACTCCCCCTACTATCCTCCTCTCTCTCAGGACTACTCATCATATTATACTCGTCTCTCCCCAGGACTACTCTTCCTATTTTACTCCTCTCTCCCCAGGACTACTCCTCCTATTATACTCCTCTCTCCCCAAGACTACTCCACCTATTATACTCCTCTCTCCCCAGGACTACTACTCCTATTATACTCCTCTCTCCCCAGGACTACTCCCCCTACTATCCTCTTCTCCCCCCAGGACTACTCCTCCTATTATACTCCTCTCCCCCAGGACTACTCCTCCTATTATCCTCCTCTTTGACCAGGACTACTCTCCCTATTTTCCTCTTCTCCCCCCAGGACTACTCCTATTATACTCCTCTCTCCCCAGGACTACTCCCCCTACTATCCTCCTCTCCCCCCAGGACTGCTCCTCCTATTATACTCCTCTCTCCCCAGGACTAATCCTCCAAGACACACACACTTCACAAGGATACCTCCCCCCAAAACACACACACACTTACACAAACCGTGCAACACACAAAGCACAACACACACACAACGCTGCCGACACACAGCGCTCCACAAACAATGCAACACACACAACGCAACACACAAACAACACCGCTCTCACACACACCCACACCCAGACAACACCCAGAACATTTACAGCGCCCTACACAAACACTTGGCAACTACACACAACAACATTTACAGTGCCTACAAGTAGTATTCAACCCCCTGCAGATTTAGCAGGTTTGATAAAATGCAAATAAGTTAGAGCCTGCAAACTTCAAACAAGAGCAGGATTTATTAACAGATGCATAAATCTTACAAACCAACAAGTTATGTTGCTCAGTTAAATTTTAATACATTTTCAACATAAAAGTGTGGGTCAATTATTATTCAACCCCTAGGTTTAATATTTTGTGGAATAACCCTTGTTTGCATTTACAGCTAATAATCGTCTTTTATAAGACCTGATCAGGCCGGCACAGGTCTCTGGAGTTATCTTGGCCCACTCCTCCATGCAGATCTTCTCCAAGTTATCTAGGTTCTTTGGGTGTCTCATGTGGACTTTAATCTTGAGCTCCTTCCACAAGTTTTCAATTGGGTTAAGGTCAGGAGACTGACTAGGCCACTGCAACACCTTGATTTTTTCCCTCTTGAACCAGGCCTTGGTTTTCTTGGCTGTGTGCTTTGGGTCATTGTCTTGTTGGAAGATGAAATGACGACCCATCTTAAGATCCTTGATGGAGGAGCGGAGGTTCTTGGCCAAAATCTCCAGGTAGGCCGTGCTATCCATCTTCCCATGGATGCGGACCAGATGGCCAGGCCCCTTGGCTGAGAAACAGCCCCACAGCATGATGCTGCCACCACCATGCTTGACTGTAGGGATGGTATTCTTGGGGTCGTATGCAGTGCCATCCAGTCTCCAAACGTCACGTGTGTGGTTGGCACCAAAGATCTTGATCTTGGTCTCATCAGACCAGAGAACCTTGAACCAGTCTGTCTCAGAGTCCTCCAAGTGATCATGAGCAAACTGTAGATGAGCCTTGACATGACGCTTTGAAAGTAAGGGTGGCTTTGCACGTTGCGACATTGCACATGCGATGTCGATGGGGTCAAATCGAAAGTGACGCACATCCAGCGTCGCAGTCGATATCGCAACGTGCAAATCCTTTTTGATACGATGAATGAGCGCAAAAGCGTCGTTATCGTATCATCGCTGCAGCCTCTGACATTTCCATAATGCCGGTGGAGCGACAGTTGCGATGTTGTTCCTCATTCCTGCGGCAGCACACATAGCTGTGTATGAAGCCGCAGGAGCGAGGAACTTCACCTTACCTGCCGCCGGCTGCAATGAGAAGGACGGAGGTGGGCGGGATGTTTACATCCTGCTCATCTCCGCCCCTCCACTTCAATTGGCCGCCTGCCGTGTGATGTCGCTGTGACGCCGCATGACCCGCCCCCTTAGGAAGGAGGCGGGTCGCCGGCCAGAGGGACGTCGCACGGCAGGTATGTGCGTGTGAAACTGCCGTAGCGATAATAATCGCTACGGCAGCTTTCACTAGATATTGCACGTGCGACGGGGGCGGGACTATCGCTGCAGCATCGGTAACACATTGTTACCGATGTCGCAGCGTGCAAAGCCCGCCTAAAGGTACCTTACAGGCTCGTCTGGAACGGAGACCATTGCGGTGGAGTACGTTACTTATGGTATTGACTGAAACCAATGTTCCCACTGCCATGAGATCTTCCCGGAGCTCCTTCCTTGTTGTCCTTGGGTTAGCCTTGACTCTTCGGACAAGCCTGGCCTCGGCACGGGTGGAAACTTTCAAAGGCTGTCAAGGCCGTGGAAGGCTAACAGTAGTTCCATAAGCCTTCCACTTCCGGATGATGCTCCCAACAGTGGAGACAGGTAGGCCCTACTCCCTCCTTGGAAAGGGTTTTGTACCCTTTGCCAGCCTTGTGACCCTCCACGATCTTGTCTCTGATGGCCTTGGAATGCTCCTTTTGTCTTTCCCATGTTGACCAAGTATGAGTGCTGTTCACAAGTTTGGGGAGGGTCTTAATTAGTCAGAAAAGGCTGGAAAAAGAGATAATTAATCCAAACATGTGAAGCTCATTGTTCTTTGTGCCTGAAATACTTCTTAATACTTTAGGGGAACCAAACAGAATTCTGGTGGTTTGAGGGGTTGAATAATAAATGACCCTCTGAATAAACTTTTCACAATTTAAAAAAAAAAGAAATAACATTCTTTTTTGCTGCAGTGCATTTCACACTTCCAGGCTGATCTACAGTCCAAATGTCACAATGCCAAGTTAATTCCGAATGTGTAAACCTGCTAAATCTGCAGGGGGTTGAATACTACTTGTAGGCACTGTATATATATATATATATATATATATATATATATATATATATAAGAAAAATCATACATTAACTACACAATAAATTCTAGAATACCCGATGCGTTAGAATCGGGCCACCTTCTAGTACAGTTAATAAACATTGCCATTATACTTACAGGTCCCCGCGACGTGTCCTGCACTCTGTCTCCCGCTGCTTTTCCTTCCAATCATCGCTCCGCCCTCCCAGGAACCAGCACTGATGATTACCTTCAGTGACGTCATCATAGCATGTGACCAGTCACGTGTCTATTATCTCATTGGC
Source organism: Anomaloglossus baeobatrachus (assembly GCF_048569485.1). Lineage (NCBI taxonomy): Eukaryota > Metazoa > Chordata > Amphibia > Anura > Aromobatidae > Anomaloglossus > Anomaloglossus baeobatrachus. Next base: position 158,121,110 of record NC_134358.1, on the reverse strand, counting down.
TACAGACTGGTCACATGGCTAGACGTCATGCTAGGTCCTGTCAGAAGTCATGAAAAAATTAATTATCTTTATTCATATACATTAAAAGAGCATAATAAATATCTCATGCAAATATTAAAAAACACAACTGTTGACTAGAGAAAAAGGGCAGTCACAATTAATCTGCATATAAATATCAATATAAATATCAACATAAATTAATAAAAGGATGAGAGTGAAGAACAAGGTTGAATCACAAAGTACACATCAGTAAATCTCAAAATAAACTCATATATTATGAAAAACGTGGTCAGAGGTCATACCACGGAGTATGTTTAACTGCTGTCAGCAGAGAAAAACCAAAGTGACTCACCCAAAGCAAATCACCCAAACATCCTAATGCAGGTATAGACAGAGGTGGGGGTGGGTATCACTCTACCTCTCTGGAAATTGTGCTCCACAACCTGTTAGGTAAATACCCTATTGTTATGTATACATTTTGGTGCCGATTCTGACACTTCATATATCTCCCTGGACGAATTGCCCACTGGTTGTTGTTCCCCTGAGCAGTCTTTCCTCTGTCTATACCTGCATTAGGATGTTTGTGTGATTTGCTTTGGGTGAGTCACTCTGGTTTTTCTCTGCTGACAGCAGTTAAACATACTCCGTGGTATGACCACTGACCACGTTTTTCATAACAAATGAGTTTATATTGAGATTTACTGATGTGTACTTTGTGATTCACCCTTGTACTTCACTCTCATCTTTTTAATAATTTATATTGATATTTATATTGATATTTATATGCAGATTAATTGTGACTCCCCTTTTTCTCTAGTCAACAGTTGTGTTTTTTAATATTTGCATGAGATATTTATTATGCTCTTTTAATGTATATGAATAAAGATAATTCATTTTTTCATGATCTCTTGTTCGGCCTTCTTACTTTTTTGGTGATATATATGATAAATCCGAATGGTCCTTATGGTCCAAGGTACCCCCACACCTGCTATAACCTTTTGACAGTAATTATTGTCATATATATATATCTGTTGGTGTCGTATGGGTTATTTTCTTACTATTGGTGTTTAGGTCCTGTCAGAGCATCTGTCCAGTACGCGGTGCTCGTTTGAGCATCTCCGTGTACCGGCGAGATGCTTGAGCACATGGTCGACTCCCCGTCCCTGCATGTTTTTACATCATCAACTCACATGCAAGGACTGGATACCACAGCCGGTAAATGTATGTTCTATTTATAATAAAATATTGATGATTTTTTGATACTTCATATGTGGTGATCCCATCTATTAGTTACGTCTATTCTGTTTTCTGCTTAGTTGTACTGTGTACCTAGGATATCCCCTTTTTGGGTGGTGCCGTCCCGGTTTTTGCTCTTCCCCCCAGCCGGTGAATAGCGGCAACGGGAATCACGTGATCGGAGATCACCGTTGCTATAGTAACCCACCTGTCAGATTACTATTTCAACGGTTGCAGCGGTGACGTCACCGCTTCCAACCCACAGCCTCTTGCTCCCATGCAGTGCTGTCTGATGTAGCAGAGCTGCATGGGTTGAAGGAGAAAGAAAACAGAAGACCAGGATCGTGGAGGTGTGAGAGGGAGTAATAAACGTGGAGTCTTTAAGTGTGTCTGTGTATTTATTTCTATTAAAGTTTTTTTTTCTCTGTGTGGTGTCTTTTTTTAACCCTTTATTAGAGATTCTTAATGGCCGTGTCAAACTTGCCTGACATTAAGAATCTCTGACTTAATACTAGCTAGTAAAACAAAGCTAGTATTAACCCATTATTACCCAGCGAGCCAACCCGTCACCAGAGCAGCTGGAAGAGTTGGATACAGCGCCACATGATGGCTCTGCTATGAAAGCGCCATTTTCTGGGGCGGCTGCGGACTGAAATTCACAGCAGAGGGGCCCAGAAACCTCGGGCCAACCTGTGCTGCAGATTCCAATCCCCAGCTGCCTAGTTGTACCTGGCTGGACACAAAAATGGGGAGATGCCCATGTCGGGTTCTTTTTTAATTATTTCACGAATTTTATGAAATAATTAAAAAAAAAAACATGACGTGGGCTTCGCCCAATTTTTGTGTCCATCCAGGTACAATTAGGCAGCTGGGGATTGGAATACGCAGTGCAGGGTGCCCAAGCTTTCTGGGCATCCCTGCTGCAAAGTGCAGTCCGCAGCCGCCCCAGAAAATGGTGCTTTCATAGAAGCGCCATCTTCTGGCGCTGTATCTATTTCTTCCAGCTGCCCTGGTGACGGGTGGCTTGCTGGGTAATAATGGTGTTAGGGCTAGCTGTATATTATCAACTGGCCCTAAGCCCAAAATTCATGGTGTCATGCCAATATTAGACATGGCCACCATGAATTTCTAGTACAGATAAAAAAAAAACAACACAGAAAAATATTTTTACTAGAAATAAAACACAACACAATTAGTGACTCAATCTTTATTGAAATAAAGAACCCCCCTTCCGCAGTAATCCTGGGTCAAGGGTCCCGTGCCCTCCAATCCGGATCCAATATCATCTGATCGGTTTGCTGGAAGGCAAAGCGATCAGATGATGTGTCAGGTTCAAGGGCCTGAATCACATGACACAGCAGCTGATTGTATAAACGGCTTTTTAACGTCTTTTTTGATGCATCTGTGCAGAAAAAAAAAAAAACTACACCCTTCTGTTCAGACTCCTGTCCGACAGCATCAGCTGATAGTTTAGCTGACCGGGTGGTAAAAAACCGGCCTCACCGTCAGGGTATCAAATCAGCTGATCATTGCCAGGTCTGAGAGAGAAAGAGAAGAGAGAGAGAAGAGAGAGTGAGATGAGAGAGAGAAGAGAGACAGGAGAGAGAGAGAGAGAGGGAGAGAGAGAGGAGAGAGAGAGAAGAGAGAGAGGAGAGAGAGAGAGAGAGAGAGAGAGAGAGAAGAGAGAGAAGAGAGAGAGAAGAGAGAGAGGAGAGAGAGAGAAGAGAGAGAGGAGGGAGAGAGAAAGAGAAGGTAGAGAGGAAAGAGAGAAGAGAGAGGAGAGAGAGAAGAGAGAGAGAGAGAGAGGAGAGAGAAAAGAGAGAGAGAGAAGAGAGAGAGAAGAGAGAGAAGAGAGAGGAGAGGGAGAGGAGAGAGAGGAGAGAGAGAGTAGAGAGGGAGAGTAGAGAGAGGAGAGAGAGGAGAGGGAGAGAGAGAAAGAGAGAGAGAGGAAAAAGGGACAGAGAAGAGAGAGGAGAGAGAGAAGAGAGAGAGGAGAGAGGGAGAGAGGAGAGAGAGGAGAGAGAGAAGAGAGAAAGGAGAGAGGAGAGAGAGAGAGAGAAGAGAGAGAAGAGAGAGAGAGGAGAGAGCAATATGCAGCGTCATTCCGCGAACTGCTCCGATTTTAGAGGTTTGTCCCGCGGCTCACAGCTGATGTACGTGTACGGCTCCTCCCCTCAGTGCATAGTTAAATTAAATTATAATTATAAATAAATAATAATTATAATTTAAAATTATAAATAAATTAAATTCTTTACCGGGACGGCCAGTACTCGAACGCGTGAACTAATTCTTCTTAGGCAGTAGCTCTTCCCATTGAGCCACTGTCTGTAATAAAAAGCATAGGAAGATTTTTTAATCTTGACCTCTGTATTGCAGTAGCGACTCCAGAAGTAGGTTATTCAGCTACAAGGATGGATGGAGGGATGGATGGATGGAGAGAGTGATGGATGGAGGGATGGATGGATGAATGGATGGAGGGACGGATGGAGGGATGGATTGATGGAGGGATAGATGGAGGGATAGAGGGATGGATGGAGGGATGGAGGGAGGGATGAAGGGATGGATGAATGGATGGAGGGATGGATGGAGGGAGGGATGGATGGATGGATAGAGGGATGGATGGAGGAATAGAGGGATGGATGGAGGGATGGAGGGAGGGATGAAGGGAGGGATGAATCGATGGAGAGATGGAGGGAGGGATGAATGCATGGAGGGATGGAGGGATGGAGGGAGGGATGGAGGGAGGGATGGAGGGATGGATAGAGGGATGGATGGAGGAATAGAGGGATGGATGGAGGGATGGAGGGAGGGATGAAGGGAGGGATGAATCGATGGAGAGATGGAGGGAGGGATGAATGCATGGAGGGATGGATGGAGGGAGGGATGGATGGAGGGATGGATGGATGGCTGGAGGGAGGGATAGAGGGATGGATGGAGGGAGGGATGAAGGGAGGGATGAAGGGATGGATGAAGGGATGGATTAATGGATGGAGAGATGGAGGTAGGGATGGAGGGAGGGATGAATGGGTGGAGGGAGGGATGGAGGGATGGATGGATGGAGGGATGGATGGAGGGATAGAGGGATGGAAGGAGGGAGGGATGAAGGGAGGGATGAATGGATGGAGAGAGGGATGGAGGGATGGATGGAGGGATGGATGGAGGGAGGGATGAATGGATGGAGGGATGGATGGATGGACGGATGGATGGAGAGATAGAGTGATGGATGGAGAGATAGAGGGATGGAGGGAGGGATGAAGGGAGGGATGAATGGATGGAGAGATGGAGGGAGGGATAGAGGGAGGGATGAATGAATAGAGGGATGGATGGATGGATGGATGGATAGAGGGATGGATGGAAGGATGGATGGATAGAGGGATTAATGGAGGGAAAGAGGGATGGATGGAGGGATGGAGAGAGGGATGGAGGGAGTGATGAATGGATGGAGGGATGGAGGGATGGATGGATGCATGGATGTAGG